>NC_142823.1:8605000-8947500 GCF_057945365.1 Rhopilema esculentum | reverse complement strand
AAAGCACATGATTTGTGCAGGTTAAAGGTCAGCCTCGTATAGGAAACAATGCCTACACGTGGTACGAACGTGCTTAGGTCGTACGGCAAGGTCATTATGCCTTATAAGGAAGAAACGTAAAAGCAAATGGGAGTAATAGTTACTGAAGGGAACTCCAGGAGAAAGGTTGTTGTAAAAAAGCCACTCCCTGGCGTGGGCCAATGGAGTGGCGGGAAGTAACTCATGAATATGTCACAAAGTTAAGCAACCGGATAGTCGAGATGGGCAAATAATGCTATAAATAAAGGCAAAACGTATCTTCATTGTCTTTGCCCTATACAATAAAGATATAACAAAGGAGAAAGAACTTTACAACAAAACCAATACGATGTTGTTTTCATCATGTCATTCAGAAGTGGGTCAAGATGCAACTATTTATCCTGACACTGCTTATAGAATAAATAATTACCTTGGAAATGTTTGGCCAGCCCTGTCCTTCCCTGCGTATATAACAAAGCAGGGCAGGTCAAGCAGTTCTTCTAGGCATCCTGGGAACCAGCTGTCAGCGTTGTTTTGGCCTTGAACAAATCAAGATAAATAACTTAATAAGAAAACACCTTTTAATAAGAGAAGGGAATTGGCAACACTTCAACACTTCAAAGACTGGGTTTGTCTATCAGGAGTGGCATTTTGGTTATCATTAAAGATTCAAGAAGCTTTAAAAACCAACAACTGTTTCCAAAGCCCTTGATTCAACACATCCAGTGTATGCTGTTAAAAGGAAATTTGCTAAGTTCTAATAAAGGCGAAGTCGATGTCGCTTCCGATTTGCTCTCTGCTTTGTTTCATTAGCAGTAAAATGTTTTTGGCAATAAAATCATGTAGATTAAATCACGCATTTCATTTTCATTTCATTTTATCATATTTATACACAGAAACCCTATCAGCTACTAAGTTAAAAAAAGAAAAAGTAAAGATTAATTTATATATGATGCTGGTCTTCCTAGGGATCGTGCTTCGGGAAAGGCTATGGCAATCCTTCAACATGGCTACGTTTGTTATGAAAATTACTTACAACGAAATGTCTCAAGCATTATTGCTTTTTAATTCGTGTTTATATTATCCCCCACCAAAGTATCGCCAAAGAATACGTTACCTTGAAATCCACAATGTATACACTCTTTTTTTATAAGAACCAGTAAATCTAAGTTCAGACTGATTGACCTTAATTTGTTCTTAATCTAATAAGGTATGAGCATTACCATTGCTAGCTTTATCGCTACAGGGAGGTGTTCAGGCCTCATTTGCCAACAAAGTGAGTGAGACAGCCTTAATTTGCTGATAAATTTGAATATTCACCGAAAAAGCACCCACACATGGCTATATAAAATCTTCGATTTTTAAAAACGTTGTTCAAAATTGCATTTTGCAGAAGCTCACCCTCAGCTTGTTCTTAATTTGTTTTTAACTTTTGAAAAATTTTGAGGCTCGTGTTCTTATAAATTGTTTTTATAAAAAAGAGTGTAATGTACCTTGGCTGGGGGCCTACATGACAGTGGAACAATACCCGAATACAACTAAACGACAAACAAATGACGTCATACCACTTAAACGCCTCCAAGCCCTCATTCTCTCTAGAAAATGATGATCCAGTTCGAAATTGCTCTGCCCATCATCGTATATCACATCAAAGCGATACTGAAATCCAACTCTGTGCGAAGAAACGGTTTGTTTGGAAGTCAAGCAAACAGAATTTTCAACTAAATTGAATTAAACAGAAAATTATACGTAAAAAGTAAAAACAGTGAGTTGGCAAATATGTTACTTAACTACTTTATAAGGAAAAGCCGAAAAACCATCTCATTTCACATGAAGTTTTCAATTAGAAGTTATGTTATGTCCTGCTAGGTCACGTCATGTTACGTCTGACAACATCGCGTTGAGATGTGCAGCAAAAGAGGGTTTTAAGACAAGGCATCATACAACAAAAGTGCAACAAGCAAACAAAATAAAAACGACAATCACTTGTCTCTGGTTTGTTTGATCAAATTGTAACAGTATTTGGCCACGTCCGTGTTCGGTACTCTGATCAGCAACATGTATCCGGATCCGTCCCTCTTCTTGAGCGGAGCTTCAACGATGTCTCTGGTCATTTGAATGGCAGACAGCACACAGTACTGTTCAGCTGGTTTGATTCCGGCTGCGACCATTAGAGCAGCTCGGTACAGGCGGGTCAGCAGAAAACCGTGTACCACATTGTACGGAATATCATTATACCTGCATTTATATATAATTGTCTTTAGTATGTGCAAAAATGGTCTAACTCCTTATGATAAGCTAGTTAGGTACTAAAGAAAAGAAGGTATGAGGAAATACGTTCAAAATCTACTTGTTGTGCCGGGGAAAACTCACTTGGAACGAAATCTAATGGTGTTCCGCTCATCATCGGTCTAACTGAAACCCGGTCTCAATATAACTGCGGAAATAATAACGAATGGCATGGTTGTCAAAGCTTCCACGTGTATGCAATTCTTATGAAGAGCAAGCCTCTGAATGCAGTTTAAGGGTTCATTAGTCCTTGCTAGAAATAAAATTAATGACAAGTTTACATCTAAAAACTGATGCACGCAGCTGTTTGCAACAACGGTTTGCAATCCGCCGTTTGCAGCTATAGAATGTAAATATACAGACGTAGAACTGAGACTGGAAGTGTATTTTTCCAATAGAAGAAGTCCCTTCGGGGGCAGGCCACTTCGACTATCTCAAACATCCATCTCCGACAAAAAGGTTGATCACACTAGTAAGCTAGCAAACACCCGGCGGGTTCACTTTCATATGACCCTATACACCACATGAGTTCCAAAAATCTCTGAGAAAGGGTCATAAATTTGACACACAACTGGGACATAGATTTCCAAAAAAGGGTGTTTCTCAAAAACATATTCAGAGATTTTGGAAAAAAGGGTCAAAAATCTTGAGTAAAATCTACATTTTACTTTTTATCAAATTAATTGCCAAGGTTGATGGGGCTGATTCAATTTAACATTTTTTGTGTCAGAGAAAAGGGTTGTAACATTCCCAAATTTTCAGAGATAGGGGTGTGTTGCGATGCCGGTTATGTCAGAGATAAGGGGGTAGAAATCCATTTTTGAAACTCACATGGTATATATATTCTTATAGAAGTGAACCCGTCGGGAGCAAACCAGAATGAAGCCAAGTTATTTACCTATTTGCTCTTGGAACGCAAAGGTCAAATGTTTCTTCATGCCTTATCAATGGATACTGTTGACACCACTTGGCAGAATCGGCGTACTCCTTGATCCCAAAGTAAATCATTTCCTGGTCGTTTACTTTAATGTATTTGTTTTCAATCACACTAGGTTTGTTTCCTACAAGCAAAAAAACAAACTGAAAGACTTTGATTATCAATGAGTTTGCGATAAATGCTTCAAGAACTTTCTGACGACTCATGAAAATGTTTCTACTTGATTCTATAATCAACGGCTAGCCCCAATACTTTCATCACATCACAAGTGTCAATTGTAAGTTGGTTCATACTTGTCTATTATAAGATGGAACTTATGTAAGATGTGTCTTAAGGTTACGGTGAACGTTTTTGACACAATATTTGGTTTTCTCTCCCTAAAAGCAAAACTATTAATGAAATCAGATTAAACGTTTCATCGTTCGATGCACAAGAAGATTGTGTTTCCAACCCTATAAGAATAATTGGCAAATATTGTAAAATGATACTTTCCAGTCAAATTTATTGCTTAAATGAGTGTACCCTTTGCGTTTGAGGTATCAAATCTGACTTATATCAGCAGAAAGCGCAGCTACCAAAGTGTGTCTCAGAATTTTCAAATTCCTCCTCCCCTTGAAACTATACCCTGTCAAAAATTGGCAAACAACTTTTCTCCCCTCTCATAGCTTCGTTGAAAAAAAATTACCGGCCGGTTGATTAAAAAAAGTTATTAAAGATAATTTATATCCGAACCTATTTAGTCGCAGTAGAAAGAAAACACGTAGTCTTTAAAAAGGTTACAAAAGAGTTGCGTATGCAAGCGTGATAGTTACTTCAAGTTGTTTTTGCACGCGAAGTTGTGTCAGTATGGAATCCCTTCCCATCCCTCCCCTGAGGTCTTTAGAGTAGCTGTACTGTAGAGGCGATTTTTCATTCTACTTTATATAGAGAAGCTTATGATTTAGCTAGAAATGATAGACTTAGCGATCCCTTGCTAGGTTTGACGATATTTTTCGCACTCCTTGTACCTTATCCGTTTTATCTTAATCGATTTATTACATGTTTGCCATGCACACGCTTATTCGCAAAGTGCTAAAGTGATTAGTACTACTGTTATGAAAGACTCTTACAAGTAAATGTAATCAACTTCTAAATAAATGTTGTTATTATCGGTTGAATGAAATGAATTAGAAATTAAGAAGTCGCTATTAAAGAGCCCTTTAATCTAGGGAATTATACTGCCAGTTTTGTCTTGCTACTTTCCCTTTTTAATATGCACAATAAGTCTTGCTGGGTTCTGATCAACAACAGCTTCATAACAAATCCTATATCCCGCAGATATATCATTTGATACAATGATTATCAATGAAAACTTTTTCAAAAATTCAGGAAGAAAATCTCCATGCAAACAAACCTGCAATATTTCGGGCATCGGTCCAATAAACTTCGTTATCCGGGTCAATAAACGATTGCCTTGACTGAAATATGTACGGAACTGCAGTGACAAACAACGGTATGACGTTGATCGATTCAAACACTTCCTTTAGACTCGGCAACACGTCCGGCATTCCCTGTGGTAAGCAGTAGCTTTGAGATTGGTCGAACACCAGCATAAACAGTGTGTGACTTTGCCGCATCACTTTCTTTACAAATGCTTCCCACTTCTTCAAACTTGCTTGCCAATCCGAGTAGGTGAGGACATACTTTTCTCCTACTTCATGATCATCCGAAGCTTCTTCATTTTCTAGCCCAAGGTCAAGAAGAATACCTGATTCACAAAGGCGTTTGATGGTTTGGTGATAAAGTGACATGTTGTGTGGCACAACTATCAGCAGCTCGACGCGCGCGAATGAAGGCAGCTCAAGGATGTCAGTGTTATCTGCGATGTTACAAAGTTGAGACAGCAGTTGCTCAGCCATTGCAGCTTGGTTAGCAAAGATGAATTTCGTGTTAACAGCACGAAAATCTCCTTTGGTTGGCGTGGAGACCCGGGCATTGTCTGCAGAAACCCGCACTTGTGCGTAGGCATAATAGGGTGCAAAGCACTGGCTTCCTAAGTTTTTACTGAAAGCTTTTAGGTGCATATTGAGAGCATCCTCTGTTTGTTTGAACTGAAGAACAAGCTTTTTAAGATCCTCATCGAAAGGCGAGTTCACAATGCCTTGAAGCCCTAGTGCTTCAGCCAAGAGCTTGGCATGCGTAATGCCAGTAACAAGAACACAGAATTCAACACTGCCCTGACTAGGTGTCGATAATATCATGAGGAAGTTCGGAATTGAAATCTTTCTAGCTTTGCCTGATTTGCTTTGCACAAAAGTATCATGAACCCATCGTAAAGCCTTAAATATCCCATTTTGTAACGAATACGTGGAATTTATGACTTTAACTCTGCCTTTAGAGGAGCTCGCCAAGAGATTTGCCATAACATTTAATTGGGAAGTAGCCACCGAGGCGAATTGAGTCAGGGACGTTTGCTGCCGAGACGGCATCATTTCCATTCTCGCTCGCTGTAACAGCGCTTCGATTTCCTCGCGGCATATGTTATTGTATTCATCAAGGCCAGATAGATACTGTATCAATATTAAAACAGACGCTGCAACAGGCAACTTCAGCAATCCACACGTGTCAGATTGTTGATATAATGCGCTACTGGTTGTGGCTTGAAACTGAAGAGTGTGTGGCCTACTTCCTGGCTGAAACATAATCGAAGAGTTCGTCAAGTTGTTCACCGAGGTGGATGTTGATGTTGACGTTGAGGCAGAGCTCATGCTTATTAATGTGCTTGCTGCGTTTTGCTCTACGCGTGAGTGTATGTTTTCGTCATTTTCAATCCGTTTTGATCCGGTAGCCATGATGGAACCTCGATTGACAAAAGTCGACTCAGTGGAGGCGGGTATGTTTTCAATAGGACTAGTGCTATCAAAACATCCATGCAATAAATCGCTTATTATGATGTCATTGATGTTGTTTGGCAATTTGAAGTTGTTGTTTTGGCACAGAAGTAGGACGGGCCTAACCCCACAAATCGCAGAAATTGGCATTTTGAAGGACAAGAATATATCAGGATCAGGCTTTGGTGAAGTTCCCGGCATCATCGCTGTGAAAATAAAAATAAATGTATTTAAACACAGTTCACCATCCTGATGTACAGTGGCCCACAGGTGCACACCGAATTCAAATTTGTGACAAAAAATTCAAATTGCTCCCACCAAATTCAGATTGCTCACATCAAATTCGGATTGCTTACACCAAATTCAAGTTGCTTACACCAAATTCAAGTTGCCCAACCAAATTCAAATTCATAACACCAAATTCAAATTCACATCTCGTTGCTGGAGCGAGTCAGTGTGCCAAGGAGGGTATGTGAGGAATAAATGACGAATCAATAAGCACATTTTTGACCCAAGCAAGTGACATAGACGACACAAAGCCGGTTTATCAAAACACAGGAAATATAAGTTAGTTGAATTACCCACATCTCAATGGAAAAATGCAGTTGAAAATCAATCCCACCGTGAATGTTTAAGAATACTAAGGCACTTTGTATTGTAACTATGTTAGCACTTTTCTGGGCAATTAAAGCGGTTTTAAAAAGGTTCGGACCAACTCTTAGCGATAATCCGGCAATAATGTCTTCAAGACATTCGTGATGCACATAAAGTTTATAAGCGAAGCACATTTATATTGGGTATTTAATCCTTCTTGGAGTAAACTAAAGGTGATTGTAACAGTTTGTTTTCATTTGTTTTCGCTGGCTCTTTCTTACGACGGTTGATCGCACACATTCAAGAAAATTTGATCAAAAGACAAAAATAATATCTAGAAGCTTGATCAAGCGCCTATAAACAAGCTTCTAACATTTTCTCATTTCAGGGCCTGGTTCTATCTAAATCTTGCATGAATCAGCCAGATATTTAAAAAAATTGCTGTTATCGTGAATATATTTTACAAAGGGTCTTTCGTCCCTATGTATGTGATTGTTGTTTGCAATAAAAATGACCACGTTTCTACTATGGCGCTAAATAGAAACGTCACCAAGAAGGCACTCGAGAGGATTTTGCCAGTGTTTTCCGTCTCTAGTACTTCGGAGAGAGAGGCCCTATCAAACAGTCTAGCTTCCTTCGTTTCAGAGCAATATCGAAATGTGGTTCTTAGCCAAAACCTATTTTTAATGTTTATCTCAAACAATTTAAATCAACTTCATTGTACCTTAGGTAGATGGAAAATTTAATATATACAATATTTTCAGCACACCCCAGAACTTGTCATGGGCCCCCCTCTAAAAAGTGTGAGAAATTATTGGACATTGTGGCTCATAAACTTGCCCCCTTCGCGACCTATGTATTCCTTAGATAAAACCCCAAGAACTGCTGGGCATGCTTTTGGTTACCAATTACGTGTATGTTAATATCTGGAACAGTTCAGAATATGAGTCTCCAAGGCCACGTCAACGGCCTAAGTTTGCACAGAATATGATACTCGTGATAACAGCATCATTTAAAAAAAACTGGCTGAATCGTGCATAAACTACATTGCTACAAGTTCCTTTTGGTAACAATTATCTCTTGGAAGGTGCTATATGTCATTAACTTCCTTGGCACACCAACTTCCTTGGCTCTACCTTCTGTGGCACAGTGTGCACCCAACCTGGCTGCAACAACAAGGCTTGAATTTGAATTTGGTGTTGTGAACATAAATTTGGTGTCACAAATTTAAATTTAGATTGAGCAAGTTGAATTTGGTGCAAGCAATTTGAATTATGTATCACAAATTTGAATTTGGTGTGCATTTGTGGGGCACCATACTGATGCATATTACCCGTTTCCAAGTTGGGCAACATTTCAACCTAGATTTGATAGGAGTGAATATCGACAATGTCATTATAAATGTAATCAAAGAGTACAAACCTTGAGCCTGTGTTGCATTGGTGGGATTCAGCACCGTTGCATTGGGATCTGATGATATGTCGACATTTAGGTCCAGGGCCACTCGAGGCTTCTTGGCCATGGGGTATGATGTTGCTTGGAGCAAGACCTGGTCTGACGTCAGCAGCATAGACATCTTGGCATCTTAACAGAAACGACAATACATGTGCAACAAGGATTTTATAACTTGCCTCTCCGTCTTACTTTGATACCAGATACAAATTTGTATTTAAATCAAAATAAAAACTTGCATAAAGTGGTTGTTAGTCCCTTAAGGTAGCAATTTGAAAACCTTACTGAAATGCAAATGATTGCAACTCATACAGAGATACTGATGTGTCACTTAAAAATATCTGAGCACAAAATTCTAGGAGCACATTTGCTTTGTTTTCATGATTCAAACTCCAGGTAGACCAAAGGTAAAATGTTGAGAGCTGGCGAAATAAAGCAGGATCGGGAAAACAGCACAGAACTCAATGCTTACCTTTTCCTGAATACATTGTATATGGTGGTAGAAGCTCTGGAGTTCTCCCAACAGTTGTTATGCTGTTGTATAGGGGTAAGTTTCTCTTTCGTGTTTCTTGAAAATAAATTAACACATATTGAGAAATTTGCAATATCAAAAATAATTAGTAGTATTAATATATTAAAGTATCAAGATAGCATTTACCAACATTATGTCAAATATGATGTTTGACACAACACTGTGCCACAAATGGCAAACATTTTACACTTTGGCTGAATATGCAAATGATTTCTTTGGTTCAGTTCAGGAGGAGGTAAACACAAATTTTCCGTTTAATATAAAGTGTGAATGTCAGCGTGAATTTGCCAGTCCTAGATCCAGATTTTCTTTAAAGAAAAAATGACAGCTATGGTCGCATCAAAGCTAACTGCATGAATTTCCCTCTGAAATTGTTTGAGTTGGTTGAATTTGTGCACTTCAGAATCTAGAGTACTTTGCTCTTACAATTTTATTTTCATCTATCAAAGAAAGTAACACACAACCATAGCGGCTCACCAAACAAAGAGTTATGTTTTCACCTCATAAGATAAACTTTGTTTTTTGGAGTCTGGGGCTCAGGCTACCTAAAACAAGCTTCTTTGCATCTCATTGAAAACCCTTTCTGCATAGGGAAAAGGCCCCTCTTACTGAAAACTGGCCCTAACTAGCCCCCCCAGACTTTTAAGACTAGATTCACCACTGGCTGTCCAGCGTCTGGAGTGGAAGTGACATTAAAGATGACCAATTGTAAAAATGAGCAAAGAGCAAAAGGAAATTGAAGAGCATAAAGAAAAACTTTCAGCGACTGTATTGTAACTGTTCAAGCCTGATACTGAACACCAACAGACTGACCGCAAATATTCCTTGCGTTTGAAAGATTTTGTTACACAAAAGCGAATTTCTGAAATCTTGCCAGATGAGTTTACATTATCTGTAACCTAATAGGCTTAGAAGAATAAACTGGATTCTGGCTCAATTAGCAAATGCTTTCTTTATAGTTTATAGATAATATTGTTAGCTTATGAACCTCCATAAGCTACTGTAAACCTTGCCTTTTCTTTCATTAATTTGTGCTCTACAGATGGCAACAGTAAAGGCAAGGTTTAGGCTTGCACAGCCTTCCATGAAGAACTGCCTACATCCTTCCATGGTGAATTTTCCACTCTCTGAATTTCAAGAACTTTTAACCCCATCCAAAGGCATTTAGTAACCCCCTCTTTTGGTTGATTTTTGCTAATTTGCTTCATCTCCTGTTTGCTAGCCAATAATCAGCTTTTGTGGAGTCTATTTGTTTTCAGGTGCTCATTAAATCACTGTCTGTGGTTATATTGAGGTCTGCTCTGTCTGTTTTCCTGTGCTGCAATGTTAACTTAATGGAAAATGGTGATTAAAATAAAAACCCAGATAAAGGAACAATAGAAAATTAAAAGAACTTTGGCATACCAGTCCCTTTCCACGGTATAAGTGCTCCCTTCGTCCATTTCCCATCTTTGTCTTTCAAAATATAATATTTCAGATGCTTCTGTTTCTTAGGCTGTGTTGCAAGTTTCAGGTTGATGTGAGTTGAGAATTCAGTGAAATACCGGAACCCTGTAGCACCACAGCCAATACAGTTACCACTGAAACCCAACATGGCTACGGAATTTCCTTCACTTGGCAAATAGCGTCTGTCAACAGCAGCAACTAACGTCATGCCTATTAACATGGGAGATTTTGCCCCAACAAGAACAAAACCATCTGGTAACTTTAGATTTTCTAAGTGATCTGCCAAATAAGTCAGTCGCACCTCTCCTCCAGCCTGACACTTTCCTGAAAAATTCAAAAAAGATGAAATTTAAAAATTTAATGTTTTAAAGAAGTGTGAAAAGTTACATAAAATAAAAATACTCTGAAGAGTGTTAGACGAAAAAGCTTTTTGTGAAATGTTTGCTTTTTTCAGAGCCATTTTTAAGTTCTGTACTGCCCAAGATTGTTCAAAAATAAAAATCTAAAAACCAGCAGATTGAAATCAAGATTAGATAAATAATTTTGATGACTTTAAAGACTACCAATCAAGTTGCAAATACTTTTACTCTATGAATAAAAATTACCTGGCTCATTACAAAGAGGCTGCTCTTGCGATGATGGAGATATTCTTGATGATGATGTTGATGTGGTTTTTGTTTCTGTGTCCTCTGGGCCAAGATTACTGTTTTCATCTTCAATCAGAGGAGGGCTATGGGCTGGGCCACTTGGATGATATCTTGGAATGCTGATAAATGGTGAGTACTGAGAAAGTGCATAGATAACACCTGAACCACCGTATTGTACTGCATCACCTCCTAAACAAGATATCAAGGTGAAAACAGCTGGCAAAGAAAGGGAACATATACATAAGTTGTTTCTTGAGTAGCAAATCCGTTGTGAACCTAACATGCATATTTTTTATTATTAAGTATCTCGACTGGGACAAGTCCACATAGAAATTTTCTAAATATAAAAAACAGCATCTGATGTTTTAACCTCGTCATACAAGTGGAAGGAAACAAGGCAAGGAAGACAATCCAGCTCAATTGAAATCTAATTTGTAAGCACATAAATTTAAAAACTAAGCCCAATATGCCAGGTCAAAATAGAAGTTATAAAAACTATTACCATATCATCTCCTGTATTCCTGCAGCAGGTTTATTTATTAAACCTCATAATTTGATGCAGGATTATTAGAGAGGCGGGATTATCAGAGAAGCGGATTAATTTTTCAACATGCTTTTAAAAAGCGGGCTTGAATATCAAACAAGCTCTTTTGTGTTTTCGCATGGAAACTTCGCAAGTAAACTGCAAAGAACGCAGAGGAAAGTTGGTTGGAAAAAATGACACTGATTGGCTAAAACTATTCACCTTGGCTGTCATCAAATAAGAATGTCCACAAATCATTCAAAACTCTAAGCGCATTTGCAATCCATTGATTTTTGTTAAATCAAACCCCGCATGCAGGGTTGTTGGAGAGGCTGGATTAATTTTTCAAAGTAGAGAAAAAAGGTAGGTGTATTAGAGAGGCAGGAATAGTAGAGAGGGTGTGAATACAACAGAGAATGTGGTACTTCATTTCTAATTTTTGGTTTTCCAAATTGGACTCCATTTATATTTGATTAATCCTTGCCATTATGTGTTGTACCTACCTGTCATTCATAATTTACATTGTCGTTAACATTTATATCATTTTGTGGAAGACCTTTATTTGCTTATCCAGCCTGTCTTATTGATTTACTGGCATCATCATTTACCAACACTTTTTAGCAATCATTTCATTGCAACAAGAAATATAAATTACTAGTAACCTCCCATGCCTCTTTATATTAAATTGTATGTTTCAACTCAAGAAATAAATTTCACTGGCATGCTATACTTCTAAAAGACAGGCAGTCAGACAGGTGCTTTTGAAAATTCAAACATAGACAAACCAACAGAGCACATACCATCCAAGATCGGCAGTTGTTGTGCACCCCCAGCAGGTATGACTGCTACAGCAGAATTGGTACCAACTGGGACAGCTGGAACTGCACTCATTGTTGGGAGAAACTTGCTAAGTACAGCAGCACTGGCATTGTTCACCAAAAGTGGCAACTGGTTTTGAGAGACTACAGTGGATGTTACAGTTGATGTTATAACGAACTGCTGGATTGGTAAATTTGTTTTAATTTCATCCCCCATCGTCTGATACCATAATTGTGGATAAAATCTGACTGACTTTTGTTATCTTGAACACTGAAAAGCAACCATTGATGTCAGTGGCAATAGACAGTGCAAATTTATCACTATACACAAGAGCCTTTTCATTCAATTTCTTACACTAAATTTGTTGTCTGCCTGTAAAGTGTGACTTGAAGTTTTATCTTTCCAGTATCAAGAATGACTTTCTCTTTAATCTGCAACAGCTTGAATGAAAAACACCTCTTTAATTGAAGGCTTCTTGATGCTACAAAGTTTAGAACTTAATATTTGACTATGTGATTAATGACCCCCACCCCCTGCCTCCATAGTTAGCATTTTAAAAATAAGCCCTGCCATTTTACATGATTTTCTTGATAAGAACACTTGGCTCCAGTTTAATCCTGGTGTTGAAGATTGTTTTTTCACAAAATTTCAGCGTCATGTTTCCTTTTTGTTATTATTTTTGTAATGGAGCTCCCTGTGGATAGTATTGTCATTACATAACTTATGCTTGATAAAGTAATTAATGTTATTTGCTTATTGCTTCTATCTTTCTGCACCTTTCTTTCATTTTTCAATTTTTCCTGGTATCTTATTGCTTGAGTTTTGTTGAATTTCAGCCTGCCTTGTTTCTTATGTTGTTCTTATTTCTTGGGCAAATTTTAGCCTGATGTTTCTTACAAGACTTGTCCTTATAAAAAATTCAGCTCAATAACCGGCTGTGTAGTGAACAAAACTGGCAAATGGCGAAAGTGGTAGTGATTTACAAAACGTGTAATCTGGAAAATCTAATGCAAATGAGTCTTACTACCCTAACTAATTCTTTAGTCCACTCTGCACACTCAAAAAATCTAGCCAGTCTCGCAAGTCTAAGCTTAACACAATTTAAGTTGGAAGACGAAACTGCGACCTGAAATTATACACGTACAGCAAACAAAGAATCCACAGAATCTCATTAGCAATCTTTAGTCAGCATTTTTGACAGCATTCAGGCCGTTAATCTTCCGCCGACCCTGCAGAAAGGCACCTTCTTCCGAAATACGTTATTAGGGTCTCAGTTTTAACTTTCACAATAGTTGCCGAGCTCGCATTTTGGACTGGCTCCATAACTTAATTTAAGAAAAGAACTAACATCCGCATGGTAACACGATAAATGGTTGGGCAAACAAAATATTTCTACATACATTACTCTTGAGAGGTCGTTCCCCATACTAGCCTTCTTTGGTGTTTGGTTGAACATTGAAAAGGCAGACTAGGTTATGCCTGAAGGATTAGCGGACATCATAATAATCGTGCCATAAAAATTCCCAGATCACAACAATCATATAGAAAGAAGAGGGTTGCAGGGTAAACTTGAATTTTCGTTGGTTCTCGTGTAAGTGTTCAGAATACAGGTATTTTGGTGGCCTAAAAAGAGCATACCGCAGACTCGCGACCGATCAACCCGCCTGTTGGAGGGGCTGCCTTGAAAGTTACCAATTCAAATATGAATATTGTAAAAAGTCGCTTCCAATAAAAGTCAGCAACCCTAGCACAGAAAATAGCATTATGATCAGCTATTAAATTATTCTTGAAAAGTAGTAGCCATAATTCCATTCATGAAGTCCACATGCATTACGCCCTCCTTCAAAAGTTAGCTATAATGTGTGTGTAAGAAAATTATGATTGATGATTAAGACTGACCATAACTATACATCTGTTACACTGGTACAGATACAGACAGTAATATTCTAAAAACTCACCAAACTTTAAAATCTATTTGGACGATGTTATTTGTGACGCAAACCGACTAGCCCTCTTTGAAGAGGACGTCGCAGACCAGACAGCCAGGTTTGACGAGTTTTACTGCGAAGGAAGTGACCTCATGGTAGACCTTTCTGTAGCCAATCAAATCATTAGAAGCGCTGGCAGACCTCAGACCTTTGTGCTATGTCAGCCAATCAAAGTCCATCGCATAATAGGACCATCTGCCATTCACCATGTGACCTCCTGCTAGCCAATGAAGGAAGATTTATAGAGAGGTCTGGGAAGAAAGCGCTTCATTGGCGACTAAACGCCCATCCCAGGAAAATTCCCGGGAAGCTACAGGTTCATAAAATGATGTTAACAATAAAGTCTAGCAAGCTACTTTATACAAATGTTCTAATAATAACTGCTAAAGTTTTTCTTCGAGCAAAACCAAAAAAATTGCAGTCATTTGGTACTTCTTTTGTCACAGGCGTGAGAAAATCACTACAATGCCTCAGTGGCGGCGCCGCGGCGGAGGGAAGGGGGTAGAATTTAAAACCCTTTTCCTTTCATAAAACGCCCTACTGCTAACAGGGAATGTTAATTTTCAAAAAAAGGGAATACCCATCACTACCTTCGGGCTACGTAAAGACTTGAAAAATGATGACGTCAAACGCATATTTTCGATTTTTTTGTAATTTTGAGCAAATCATCTGGAAGTACACCATAAAATTCCCGCAAATGCAAAAATAAATAAGATCTTATACAAATAAGGCAACATGAGAATAGGCTATCTCCACCAAATTCCTGTAATTTGGCCCTGGCTCCTGCGTGGCAACCAAATCTGCGTGGGCCCACTCCAAATTACTTGTTGCATCTGGGTCGTCTATTTTGCATATTTAGCGGAAATGCAACGTGTCTTTTTTGCTCATGCAGTCAAAATTTACGAGTTCAAAGATATTCATCACGTCCAAACTTTTCCACACGATGAACGCTTTCAAGCAGTGGTGGGCTGGCCAACCGGGATACCGGGAAATTTCTCGGTGGGCCCTTGTCAAAATATGACCTTATTATGATCTCTTTAATGGCCCTTAATGAAAATTGCTGTTTCAACTGGCCCAAGCCCGAAGGAATCAATCAAGAATGTTTATAAGAGCCATCTGGTCAAACTGAGAAGTATCAAATCCTGTATCATTGGTACCTGTGGCACTAAATTCCCAATGACACCATGAAAACTCATATTTGCTACGACTGTCGTTTAGTTTCTTTGGCACAGATATCTACTTCAATTTACTCTTCTTCTCCTGATTTCTAAGTATTAACTATCGCTATCTATACGTTTTCTTCATCATCGAGAATATTCGAAAACTTAGTAATGCTTACATAAGTTAGCCAGCATTTGTTCTATTCTAATCATGTTGCATAACATTACGTCACATTCCAAAGTCCCACAATTTTCTACTGAATTCTTAATTCTCAAAACGAGACTGAATTACAGTTCCGGGCTATTTAGGAATTGTCTAGTTTACATACTGCTCGACCTGATAGTCATAAATAAGCATGATTAATTATTTCAAGTAAAGGGTTAGGGTTGGGGTTAGGGTTAGGGTTGTGGTTAGGGTTATGGTAAGGGTTAGGATTAGGGTAAAACTAATTACGTCATCAGATCGAGCAGTATGGAAACTAGACAGCTCCGGTTATTTAGGCCTAATCGATACTCGGATAATAAAATTTGTAAAAGTCAACGATTACTGGAAATTACATGAAGTCGAGGATTAAAATTTATTAAAATCAAGGTGAGTATATCAGCGTTCTCAACATAACAAAGCCCCTCAAGAATGAAATCGAAAAGCTACATATGAAGGCGTAGAAGGTAAAAACGTAACAGAAAACGGAAAGCAGGGCCGGCGAAACCAGGGGGACCGGGGGGCAATGGGAATTAGATTGAAGAAATCGGTCATTGTCTAAGTTTTACAACGAGTAACAGCTTGGCTTAGCAGATAGATCGAGAAACCTAGTCCAGAATAACTTGGTGCTAGCACAAATTGACGGAGTTTCGTTTTTTCCATTGCTTAAACTTGGCACACATGGTCTATTTGTTAACAAAAACTTTCTCAGAAATATAACAAAAAGAGAAAAATCAGCTGTTGAAGGAAAAGAAACAGCTGGAAAGAACATTTTTGAGGATATGAGAAATAAAGTACGGGCGGATTTGTTCTTAAAAAGTATCATCAAGAAAACTTCAGAGTTTGATCGTTTGGATAATCCATTCCTACTAAGAAAGAGAAAATATCGCCGCAATTATAAATTCTACTTAAACTCATTTTGACAAGCCCAGTTTGAAGGTTTTTCAAATTTTTGTTAAAGCGCTTCATTTCCGAAAAAGTTAAGATCAGGTGTTACAAAGCTATATCTTAACTGTACAAAATTGCTTAACTTTTTATTTTTAGTTGATAGTTCTTCTGTTGATCTTTCAACGTTAATGTTTTTTATTTAATTAATCCGTGTTTCATTTATTTTTCTCCCCCATCTTATTTCAGGTAGTTTTAAAATCTAAAAAAGGTTTCATTACGAGCTATA
Organism: Rhopilema esculentum; assembly: GCF_057945365.1. NCBI lineage: Eukaryota > Metazoa > Cnidaria > Scyphozoa > Rhizostomeae > Rhizostomatidae > Rhopilema > Rhopilema esculentum. Next base: position 8,930,849 of record NC_142823.1, on the reverse strand, counting down.
TGATAGTGGTTATTCTAAAACTTTGCAAAACTTTTCTATTTCAAGTCAACATCACAATAGACGCGACTATGCGTGACCTTTAGTCAAAATTCACTTTAGATACAAAATAAAAGATGCAACAAAAGGGGAACAAAAGGAAAGGACTCTTATTCTCACATTTTATACTCTGAGGAGTGTCAGACGAAAAAGCTTTTAGCCAATATGATATAAAATGTTTGCTTCTTTCAAAGCCATTTAAAAAGAAAGGAGTAGAAACTACCACCTGGTTACAGCCTCGATCCCAGATAGCGGGTGAGAGTGGGTACCGGGATGTCTTTTGAAAGTTGAAGCAGAAATGGCTTGAATAGGAAAGAAAAACATATGATGGTATATGGAAATAAACAAGTCATAAGCAGAAACCCCCAAAAGAGATTTCGAGGCATTAATTTTGTGTGGCCGTTTCTCATGGGCACCCTACACATTCCTTCATGAAGGAGCATGGTTGAGTTTGTATTATTTTATAAACTTTGTCATCAACATAGGGCACTCATTGCAGCGTTGTTGTGTTATATATTAAGGGCTCTAGATATACTAGATCCATTTTCCGACAATCCCTAGAATGTCTACCGCCAACCGTCTTAAGCTAGACCTCTGAACAATGTTACTTTGTTGTGACCATTGCCGAACGTAATAATGGCTGTTAAAATCTGATTTCTCATCTAACCGAAATGATCTCGATGGTTTTATATACTTTCGAGTTTGGAGATTCAGAATCCAAAAAGGGACAATAAAATTCTGCCTCAGTATCACGTGATTGATGACGTCATCGACAACGGCAAAAAGAGTCATAAATCCGCTATATATTCAGAATAAATTGTACAATTTAGCAATTCTAGGTTTTATGTGAATGCACATTTCAAGAGTTTTTATATGATGTATCATTGATGTATCAGTTTGCTGATGTTTATTTATTTTGTGACGTCATTAGTGGATTTTCCCAAGTTCTGCCGCAACCTTTGTGCTGATTGATAACTAAGTGAGTTGGAATTCACTGCAAATGCGCTAAAACTATGTTGATCTAAATATGCTTGATACTTCTTGGCATTTTTAGACTATGCTTGACGCTAATAAGTCATAATAATCATCATAATGCACTTGTGTGGTGCGATAGCAATGACGAAAAAGCAGTTTATTTTCAAAGCGACTCTACACCTGGTCGTTGCAAGCTTTTTTACAAGCATTGAAACATGATTATCTAGTTAAAATTATTTGAAAGCTAATTTGATTTAAGTGTTGAGCTAAAAGTCTTCTCTTTGCTTCTATACATAATTACATGCGCGTTGGTATTCAAAATTGAAAAGTTCCTAGAGGATTTTGTCTTTAGCAGTATAACTTCTTTATCTTTTACGGACCTCTAAAGTTAGATCCCTTATAAAGTGGCTCCTTATGCCTAAAACTAATGTTTTCCACCCAATTATGAAAACATTCATTAAAGATGCTAAGGAATATCTCTAAATATCTTCTATAGAGCTGTTAAAATCTGAGTAAATCCAAAAATTTCGATTATTGCTTTTTTCGTTGGTCCCTACCCTGTGTCCATAACATTCACAATAAAATGTTTGTTGGTGCCATGAGCCACTGCATACTATATACAGTTGACATCCGCTATCTCGACTGCCCGCTATCTCGAACATTCGCTATTTCGAACCAATTTCTATTTCCCTTGGTTTTGCTATAGGGTTACGTACAGAAAAACCGTTCGCTATCTGGACTGCTCGCTATTTCGAATATTCGCTATGTCGAACCGTTTTCTGTTTCCCCTGGACGAAAAGTGTTCGCTAGCTCGAACTTTTTTGTTTTTGGTTATATGAGAAAATTAAAAATACTAGTAAAAAATCTGTTTCAACGGCAGATGACAGTTACAAGACTTCCAAGCAAGAAATCCAAAGCGCAGAAAAGCAAGAGGTGGAAATCATGAAAACGTAGACAAGGCAATGTTCCAGTGGTTTCTTTCTGTTAGAAGTCAAGACGTACATATTGAGACGCTGTTTTTAAAAGAAAAGGTAAAGTTCTACGCAAAGGAAACGGTGTTATACGACTTTCAAGCGTCAGATGGTTGGATTCGTTGTTGGAAAGAGCGATACAGTGTCACACTCAAGAGGATTCCTGGTGAAGCAAGTTCAGTCACTACAGAAATGGAAGCGCCATGGAATGAGACATCATTGCCCACCCGGCTGTCACAGTACAAACTTGAAGATATTTATAATGCAGATAAGTTTGGACTGTTCTATCAGTGTATGCCTCAGTGGCGGATTCAGGGGGGTGCAAAGGGTGCTTGAGCACCGGTCAGATTTTCAAAGTACTGTTTCTTGTACCTGTTCCTGTGCGTGTTTCCGAAAAAAGCTAAAGATTTCTACTGATTCGATGTTTTCATCTATTTTGCATGAAAAATATCCTCTTATCCAAAGAATTTTCTTTTGTCGCGTTAATGTTTATAATCGTGGCATATTCACCGGAACGAAATTTTGGTAGAATGCAAGTTTTGACCAATTAGATGGCGGATGACAAAATCATCCTCCAATGAAATCACATTATTCTATGCTATTCCGAGCACCGGTGGGTTCGTAAATTAGAATTGTCACGAACAGAGCTAGCCAATCAACTCTTTTCTCACCGGTGCTCAGATCCAGCATTATCCAATCATTTGCTTTTTCACCGGTGCTCAACGTCATCTGAGCACCGGTCAAGACGAAATAGCCAGGGGTGTGGTGCCAGGAGGGCTCGGGGGAGCTCAGGGGAGCTCAGGGGGGGCTCAGGGGGGCTCAGGCCGAAATGTTAATTCTGAAAATTGGCAAATTTCTACTTTTGCTATTGTTTTTCGCAACATTTTTTGCAAGAGCCTCCCTTGTTATTTAGCTAGCACTACACCACTGGAAATAGCCAATAAAAATTCAGGGAAATTGATGGATAGGGAACTGGCATAGACTTTTGGGATTTGCGGCAACTCTCGTTGGTATTACGGGATGCATGAACAGAAACGTTGCTTTAATATTTATGGCAAAAGAAAAGCCTAGCAAAGAAATGATATAGAAGAGGCGTTGCGGAAGTTTTCGAGTTTTATTGGGACGACAATAGCGCTGACTCGTTCACTGATTCACAGCTCTTTTCCGGAAGTGTAGCAAAGCTACGGCCTAAGATACCTATCTATCAGGTAAGTGGTAACATACAAACTTTGTGAAAAATTGCAAGACATCAGAAAGTATTATATGCATCTGGTTGAGGAAAAGGGTGACATGCCAGGTTGCGTTTTATTAGCCATGTTTGTTATTAGTTGATTTGAGTTTCGCAAACGAGAATCAATGTTGTTTGCTTTGAGGTAATTGTGATACTACGACAAAGCGTTAATTGAAGTGTTGAGATATTCGCTTTGTTTTTTACGCGAGTAATGGCATCGCAGCCCCCCTTTGTGATTTTTCTAAAGGAAGAATAGTTCAAAGAGGCGTGTAAATGCCTGTCAAAGTTCTTGCAACATCAACAAAATTTTCAACTTAATATATAAAATGAAAGAGAAGTAAATTTTTTTTTCTTAAGAACACAATTCCAAGCTGCAAAAGATAGCTTTCAACCAGTGTAACGAATTTCGTAAAACATTTTCTAAATTTTCATGAAATAGATTGCCTTATTTTGTACAATACTTTCCTTGCTTCCATAGCCACTCTTGTTTACCGTATTCTATCATATTCTTGGTCCCATTAGAGAGTGGGGCTTATCGAGAAAAAGATAAAGATCCACCAATAAAAAATTGAGCTTTGGAATTTAAACAATGATTATTTTTAGAAAAATCAATCACACCTGTTATGGGTATAATAATTACAAGATTTCAATTTCATCCGAGTCGAAATCCTAGTAGATTTGTTAAAAATACTGGTGTGGCATCTTGAATATTTAAATTGTTTATACCCTCAAATATATTTTTATGTAATTCTGTCAGTAGTTGCAGAAGATTTTCCAAATTTAAACTGATTACTATTGTAAAGATTTGCTGGTCTCTATATGTTTTCAAAATATTTGGGGGGCGCTCATTGGAGAGTGGTTGTTGATTAGAGAAATTTTGCTCAAAAGGGGGGCGTGCATTAGAGAGGGACGCTCAATGGAAAAAATACGCTACTTAGCACCGGTCAAAAAATTTCCTGGATCCGCCCCTGTGCCTGACAAGTCAATGCATTTGAAGTCTGAAAGTTGCATTGGAGGTAAGCATAGCAAAGTCCGCCTGACTGGAATGGCAGCTACCAGTGCTTTTGGAGAAAAGCTTCCCACGTTTGTAATTGGGAAATCAGAAAAGCCAAGATGCTTCAATGGGATTAGGTCGTTGCCATGCCGTTATAGACATCAGAAAAAAGCTGGATGTTTCAGGAATGGGTAGAAGAACTGGACAACAAATTTTTGGCACAGAAACGAAAGGTTGCTCTTGTTGTCGACAACTGTCCAGCACATCCAGAAATAGAAAACCTGAAAGCAATCAAGCTTGTGTTCCTGCCGCCAAACACAACATCTAAGACACAGGAAAGTTGGACACAGCCAATAGATCGAGGGGTAATCCGAAGTACTAAACAGTTTTGGTGCAGAAATACATCAGAGCAATTGATCAACAAATGTCTCTACCAAAAATTAGCATTTTGGATGCAATGGACATATTAGCCGCATCGTGGTCTATGGTATCTGCTTTGCCAAAGCTGGCCTTTCTTCCAAAAATCAACATCAAGCAGCATCAGATGAAGATGACTCTTTTAAAGACTTGGTAGAAGAATTGACGAAACTGCAAAATAAAGATCAGGAAATTACTCCAGCCAACACACAAGTGCAGAGGAATATATTGACTGCAACGACCAAGTCTTAGCAAGAGCAGCATTGTCAACTGAAGATGAAATCATAGCTGAGCTAATTGGTGAAGAAGTTGTTGAAGTTGAGGACAGCCAAGAAGACAGCCAAGAGGACAGCCAAAAAAGCAACGACAACCCTTTGACAAAGCCAACAATGGACTAAATAAAAGATGCGATGGAAGTAATATCAAGATATTGCCTATTCTGAGAGAATGCAGAGGTGCTCCGTGAGAATTTCGTTGAAATGAATGGTGTTATAAAGGAACTGGTTAGAAAGAGAAAACAAATGATATAGATGCTTATTTTTCTTAATGATTTAGTTTGACAGGTAATTTTGTATTAGTGACTACATATCCATTATTGCTCTTTCGCTCTGTTGACAAAATGACCAGAGTCAGGAAAACATTACGGTTGCACGGCCACTGACCGGAGGAAGGTCCACGAAAAACAATAGAAGCTCCTAGGACACACCCAAGCCACGCCCACTTTCTATTGTTTTGTGAGGAAGGTTTGCCTTCTGGGATGTTTTTGTCTGGAGGAAGGTTAACAACTTTTCTGGACTCTGAAAATGACATGAAGGATTTATGGCCCTGTCCTAACCCAACAACGTGTTATGACACAGGGTTCCCTTACAATTGCATTATTGTGCTGTGATTGCATCAGCGTCTGTAAATGTTTTTCTGTATTACGTAATTATTATTTCTAGGTTCTGTTAAGGGTATATAAAAAGTTCTTTCATACGTTTAGTCTTGTCAAGCCTTTGCTGTACTGCTAGAAGCTCTGTCGCTAGTTTTGTCATGCCTGTTAAAGCCGTGCCTTTATTTTCGAACTTGTTGTTTTCCGTCGTTAGTCGAATCATTGCCGTAAAAAGAAGAATTTTGATTTCATCCGCAGTTACCGTATTTTTGAGCTTTTCTGCCTACAACGAACTCACGTTGGTAAAACCTCCTTTTAAGTGGTTTTACATTGGTTACCCCGTGTGAGGTTAGCCGTGCTGAAATAAAAGAAGATGAGCACTTAACCTATCGATACTTGCGAACAGTGGCGGGCTTGCAACCGTTTGACCAACCGGGAAAAGTAGCCAAAGGGGTGCCAATAGGTGCTAAAGTTGCATAACTTTGGGTCTTATAAAACTGGCTCGGAAAAACTTTGCTTTACCTGAGAATCAGTTTGTTGCAAACACTGTCATAGGAAACGAAAGGGGGGGGGGGGGTCAGGGGCTGGCCCTCGGAAATTTTTTTAAATCGCCCAATTTAGAATGTCAGAACATGCCCCATGTCGAAAATCAAAGTTTTTTATTCACAATTGGCATTGGCACGAAAAAGACTCTCTGTCACATTGACTGTATTTGAAACGTCTACACGGCTGGTCAAATTTGTAGGCATCAAGTGACGTATTGTCCTCAATTTCATGTATGAAATGATGTTATCAAATGATAGATTTCGAAAGTTGGACCAAAGCCCAAAGCCATTTTTCAGCTAGCGAGACACCTTTTCCCAAGATTTAACAAAGAAAACAACTTCTCTGGCCTAGGAGACGAGATTTTTTTCGATTAAACTCGATCTCGAAATCTTTCAAAATTTGACGAAATACATGACTTCATTCTCATAAATTTTCGATTTTTTGAAATCAAGTTTTGCAGCATATCTTTGAAAAAAAGTAAAGAGGTGCCTCAACACCTGCTAGCCTAACGACTGTGTTGCTCCTGCCTCCACGCTACAGCTACAAATCATTTACAAAAGATATGATTTATGATCAGGTATTGAACATGTGCTTAAAACCGTAGACTTGTCCGAGAGATATCTGATAACATATCTTGGACAAATGGATTTTAAGAGATCTTGCTGCCATCCGTTTTGCTCAAATTGATGAGTTTGCAGATTGATGGCTCCTTCGGTATGACAAACTGTGCGTAGACATGGTAAAATGGATAAAGAATTTCTTAAGAAAAGACAGAAAAGACTCTATTCCGGAATACTTTAATAATAAAATTTGAAACCAGTATCGAAAAACGGTATTATTTGAAAAATCCCCTTCTCCCTAAATTATTATTTTAACAAGCTTTAAGAAATAGCCTCAATGACTGTTACCGTTTGTGAAAAAACCCCTCCCCAACCCATCTTTGATTATGTAATATGGGAACGTTACCATACTCAATGGCCAACACACCGATAATTTTATCCAGTTATAACTTTTTTGATTGATTTGAAAGAGCACAGGGTAGTGCTCAATTAATTTTTCCAATGTGCGAGCCCTCTCGGTTATTCGATATCAGATACTGGAAATAATTCGCATTAGTCAAAAAACTAATATGGTTAGTCAAAAGTCATGGGTTTCACAAACAGTGTGCTAGTTAGCTGGTGAAAACCCCTACTACCCTCTCAACAGATATCGAATTAGTTCAAGTATTGCGCACTTGCTTGAAAAAATTAAAAGCTAATGAGGGTTGGAAGTGAGAGTAGGCTTTCTGGTACCCTGGGTACCAGACTCACTATATATGAAATAAAATAGAGAGTCTGGTCTAGTGCGCCCCATTCTCGTTCTGGTGTGCTGATATTAACCAATCAGGAGCGAGTATACAGATTTCTGTACGTTCAAAGGTCACAGCGAAACAATAAACTTAGCTCTGGTATAAAACATTGAACAGAACAGAACATAAATAAATGCTAGCGACCGTAACGATTGAGTTTGAAGATGCTGTTAAAACTGTACTCAAAGAATATTTTCCGCATGTTGTGGAACTGAACACAGAACAGTATTGAGAGCCTTGTTTGTAGAGAGAAGAGACACCTTCACCATATTGCCAACTGGCTTTGGAAAGTCTCTGATATTCCAGGCTGTGCCTCTCGTTGCAAAGAAATTAGGCCTTGTAGTGAAATGCAGTAGATAGGAAACACCGCAAGGTGCCGAGAACAAACAACAACAAAAACAGTAAATCAGTTATAGCTAATATTTCGCCCGGCATACGGGGCTTCGCTTGTCATATTGCCCATATTTGCTGTGGTGACCTTCCAACGTGATGATTCTAACCGCCGCGGTGTCCAAGCGCGCTGCCTTCACAGTTAGGAAGTAGACGTTGAAAGTACACACAATTTATGAGGAAAATTACAAAAGACTATGATTAACAATTTGATAATGATTAACATTTAATAATGGTTAACATTTAATAACTGCATTGTGCTAACTTTGATTTCATGCTTCGCACATGTTTTTTGCTGCCAAATGGCGTTTTAAACCTGATTTGATTGTTATCTTGAGGCAGAAAAGTCTATTACCACTGTATTAAAAATTTCGACTTTAAAGAACTAAATAAAACCCATTTGCTTTAAAATTTCTCAAAACTCCTCTGACTACTGAGTTTCTTTGTTATTTATCTGACAGTCTTGTTTTACAGGCCTAGTCTGTTAAATAGACTTCAGTTCTTTCAAGTAAGTTCACCAGAACGAGAATGGGGCGCACTAGACCAGACTCTCTATTATTTTATATAGTGAGTCTGGTACCCAGGGTAGCTTTCTGGCTGCTACCACATTAACTGCTGTCAATAAAAAAGTATGAACAATTTTTTGGCGCTACTAAATTTGAAAATGGCTTTGAAAAAAGCAAAAATTTTAAACATACTAAAAGCTTTTAATCTGAATATCTTAAGAGTAAAAAACGTAAAAATAAGAGTCGGAAAGAACAAGATGGAGAATAAATACCCATTTGTAGATCGAATTCTCCATCTTGTCCTTTGGACCTTTATTCTAACGTTATATGCTCTGAAAAGTTTCAGACTAAAAAGACTTAATATGTTTAAAATTTTTTGCTTTTTTCAAAGCCATTTTCAAAACAAAATATTTTTTCCTCAAGGTTTTCAAAAATCTTGCAGAAACTGCTGATGAAAACATCGTCTTCAATGAATTTTCTAAACTTTTCATGGAAACGTACATTAGATAGGAGGTCAATTTATGATTGTAATCAGTTATAGTTTTATCGGAAGGTTAGTTGCCTTTTGAATGTTTTCAAGTTTTTGAAAAAATAACTTAGGGGCAAAGGGCGCACCGGGAAATTTCCCGGTGTCCGGGTGGGCCAGTCCGCTTCTGCCTGCGAACCAAAGACGACCAGCCGATTTGCAATTATTCAAAAAGAGTGGGCAGGGGCGGTCTGGCGTCAAAATCGCAGGTTGGCTAGAAAACTCAAGGGCCCGGTATAGGGCGTGGTGGGAAAATTGAGCCACACCCACTAAAAATGTAGCTTAGAATACGATTGATTCAATAAAAATTGATAATAAAGTAATACGCTAAACAGCAGCAGTATATCGACTTTAATTCGTAAATTCGGACCCAATTGGATCCATACCATTTCATCTCGTGTAAACAGGCTTAAAAATCCCATGTAGAGTTAAGAATCAAGATCAAAACTTATTAAAATTCTCAAAGTTTCAACTCTTTTCGAAGAAGTGCCAATGAATCAGCAAATTGGCCAATGACTTGCTCGTAATCAAGTGGAAAGTTTTCTTTTCTTTTGAAATTATCAGTAGCGCTGAATAACCTTTCAAAGGAAACTTGGGTGCAGCTAAGTATCATCAAGCATTTATGCGCGTTGTAGAGGGAAGGGTATGCTGCTAGGTGCATGTTGTATTCACTAATATTTTTAAAGAAATCAGTACTCGGGCCGAGTCAGCCCGGGTCGAGCCGAGTCAGCCCGGGACGAGCTATTGCTGCATCAAAAAGTTCCCTTATCTTGCAAGGAGAACATTTTTCTGTGTGCTCAGGATTAATTCCATTTGCACTTTCTTCTCTTCTATTTTTGGACTTTTTGTTAGTGAAAATATTCTGGAAGCGATCTCTCACTGCTTGGTAGGATACATCAAATTTTGGCCTTCCTACCTGCGAAAAGTTATCCAGTTTTTCTCCACCCATCGCTTCTTGGCCTACCAGGACACTTCGAAATTCCCAGTAAGCCCTTGCTTCGAGTTATATTTTTCAAAAAACTTGAAAACTTTCGAAAGGCAATTATCAATATTCGCACAAAACTAAAATTGATTACAACCATCAATTGACCTCTCGAAAGAACGTTTGCATAAAAAGTTCGCCGTGGTTATTGTCTCGGTGTCATAGAATTTACAGTTTAGTTAGCTTCACCATTAAATTGAGAAAAACTGTAGCAATGATGGATCACATTTCTACCAGTTTTTTGCCAATTCCTCATAATTGTATAATTTATTGAACAGTTTTCCGATATCGTCGACAAGAAACAATAACTCCATCAAAAAGCGACAAGAACATAAAAGGACAATAGGGTTAACGAGGTACGATTGGTGCAATTTAAGATCAAGTGGAGACAGCGCTTAACAATAGAAAACGATTATTGGATCGGTTCGCTCCTGTCTATGAATTTTTTTACATCTGGTAAAGACTTTTACATCTAAAATCCCAAAATTCCTTAAGTTTAAAATTCGCAAGTTGTGTCTTAAAAATAAAAAAATTCCAAGTGAACTGTTACGTTTTCCAACTGTAATTGGATTTTCCAACCTTTGGGGGGCGTCACGCCCCCCACGCCCCCCTATTATTTACGTGCCTGCTAATGCGAATTATTTCGAATGCCTGATATCGAATAGCTGAGAGGGTTCTCACTTTGGAAGCATTAACTGAGTACAATCCTATGTTCTTTCCATTCAGAATGGTTGTATCTGGATAAAGATTATCGATGCGTTGGTAGTTGGGTATGGGAATGTTCACATATTACCTAATCAAAGATGGAGGGAGGGGTTCACACAAATATTTACAGTCATAATGATCAATAAATGATGCATTTAGATGATAATTTAGGGGGGAAGAGGATTTTTCCAATATTGCCTATATTTAGATAAATGACTATGTTTCTATTCAGGTTTTGTAGCTTCTGTTTCTTTTGTTGCTGTTTTGAAATGTTATTATTGATTGTGTATATTATCGTCTATCTGTTTGTGATTTCTCCGTCATGGCCTATACACGTGTTCAAAATTCGGACCATTTCCTCGCTCGCTTGCTACTAAGATACCTGGGGTTTGCAGGGGTTTGTGCTGATTGCAACAAAAAAATTCCCTTTAAACAAATATGATTATAAATGTGAAGTATTGAAAATTTCTTAAAAATGTGCAGTATTGAAAATTTCTTAAAATAGGCCCTGCCTCTTTCCTTGGACCATCAAATATCGCTTAATAGTTAAGTCTGCTCTAGGAATGATAAAGGATAAAATTTTTTAAGCGTCTTGTGACAGGCTATTTAATTTTGCATTTCATCTAAGAACTCAAAGGCATCTTGATTTTGCATTTGAAGCGCTAAAACTCCTGCGTTTTGTACTAAAAAGAAATTTTGTCCAACTTTATTCAAAAGTCGTATCTAGTGACAAACGGGGCTTTTTATTCCCTGACTAATGACCAGCCGTACCCCCACCCCCCTTCTCCTTGTTTGGAACATGGCAGAAACACCTCAAACCTGGTATTCTACAGAAAGAGCTTGGAAAGTATGAAACTCCTGCAAGTATTAATGGAAGATTAAGCCGTATGTTTTGAAAATAACCTGTTTAAGTATTCCAATCTTTCCTCAAACTTGTATCATTTTCGTTACTGAATAATATCTGTGTTTTTTCTTAAGATATTCTTTGTTCTTTTTACCATGTCTTTCTCATACAGAAGGAGCCCATCAATCTGCAAAATTATCAATTTGCACAATCGGGTGGCATGAGGATCCCTTAGAACCCATTTTTCCAAATGATGTTGTCAGATATCTTTCTGAAAAGTTAAAAGTTTTACAAGCACATATCCAATGCCTGACCATAATTACGCATAATTGTACGGGCATCATACTAGGCTAGTAGGAGCTAAAGCCCCTCTTTATTTTTTCAAAGAAATGCTTTAAAACTTTCAAAAATTCATAAAATTACCGTTTGATGAGAATGAAGTCATTATTTTGCTAAATTGTAGAAGATTGCGTGTTTAATCAAAAATAATCTCGTCTCCTACGCTGAAAAGAGAAGTTGCTGTCTCTGTAAAATCTTAGAAGATAGTGTCGCACTAACTGAAAAATGGCTTTAGGCTTTGGGCTTTAGTCTAACTTTCAAAATCTGCAAACCACTTTACATCATTTGACACCTAAATATTTTGCAACCCTTTCAGAGTTTCAAATACAGTCAATTTGACTGAGAATCTTCTTCCCAAAGCAAATTGTGAAAAGAAAAGACAATAAATTTCGGCATTTTCTGAATTTCCAAATAGCGTGATTTAAAATATTTTCCAGGGGACAAGCTCCCGTTTTGCTTGCAATACAATTCCCCATTCCGTAATACACTGCATGAGGTTTTAAGAATGAATTATGACATAAATATACTAATTTGATAACGGGCTATGCTCGAAACGTCGTTTATTTATTTGTTGATTTTCCCCAGTATAATTCCTAGTTTAATTGAATTATGAAATAGTTTGCAGTAAACTGATTCCCTGCTACACAAATTTGAGACACACCACACTTTGCTTACCCGACATCTGTCCTGGCCGTGTGCAAATTTTTGAGCCATCCGATTAGTTCCTTGGGTACAAAATAGCTTTTCCGTACCTGTATGTAAAGGAGTTCTAAGTTCGTAGAATTTTGCTGATCGCAGTTGCAAGTACACTCGTAAACCACAGTGAAATCCAGGTCAAGTCACTTGAAGCTTTAAGATAAATAAGCCTGTTTGAATCAACACAGTCATACATTGGATACATGGACCTGCCATGCGATATTGTAAATGAGACATGCGACCACAACCGCAAAGCAATGATAATCGGCTTAACAGGTCAAGAGATTTTCAGACCTCAACTAGTAGCTTTGATAAAGAAGTTGTGGAAAGTTTCGTTTACATCGAATTTTTTGCGTTTTCAAAATTTCTGCTAGTTTCAAACATGGTTATAATTGTTTGCCTTAAAAGTTCAGCTCTAGAAAGTGGAGAAATCAAAAAATGGTTTCGTCCAGAAAACGTTTACCGTAACCTTAAAGTCTAACAGAAAGCAAAAGCTGTGTGAAAAGATGCAGAAAAAATTGGCGAATTTTTCAATTCGCAACCTTATTCCGCATGCGCAGTAGAAAAGTTAACAGAGCTCAACCCTCTTTCGCATTAACAATACATTATTTCAAACCGCCGAGTCAGCCCGGGCCGAGTCAGCCCGGGCCGAGTCAGCCCGGGCCGAGTCAGCCCGGGCCGAGTCAGCCCGGGCCGAGTCAGCCCGGGCCGAGTCAGCCCGGGCCGAGTCAGCCCGGGCCGAGTCAGCCCGGGCCGAGTCAGCCCGGGCCGAGTCAGCCCGGGCCGAGTCAGCCCGGGCCGAGTCAGCCCGGGCCGAGTCAGCCCGGGCCGAGTCAGCCCGGGCCGAGTCAGCCCGGGCCGAGTCAGCCCGGGCCGAGTCAGCCCGGGCCGAGTCAGCCCGGGCCGAGTCAGCCCGGGCCGAGTCAGCCCGGGCCGAGTCAGCCCGGGCCGAGTCAGCCCGGGCCGAGTCAGCCCGGGCCGAGTCAGCCCGGGCCGAGTCAGCCCGGGCCGAGTCAGCCCGGGCCGAGTCAGCCCGGGCCGAGTCAGCCCGGGCCGAGTCAGCCCGGGCCGAGTCAGCCCGGGCCGAGTCAGCCCGGGCCGAGTCAGCCCGGGCCGAGTCAGCCCGGGCCGAGTCAGCCCGGGCCGAGTCAGCCCGGGCCGAGTCAGCCCGGGCCGAGTCAGCCCGGGCCGAGTCAGCCCGGGCCGAGTCAGCCCGGGCCGAGTCAGCCCGGGCCGAGTCAGCCCGGGCCGAGTCAGCCCGGGCCGAGTCAGCCCGGGCCGAGTCAGCCCGGGCCGAGTCAGCCCGGGCCGAGTCAGCCCGGGCCAAGTCAGCCCGGGCCGAGTCAGCCCGGGCCGAGTCAGCCCGGGCCGAGTCAAAAGCTGTAGCAGCCCGGGCCTGGCCGAGTCAACCTTGGCTAGGTAACTTTGTGTTCGCACTACAGAAAATATTACTTGGGTTCACTCTACCCCCTACCCAGGCCGAAACAAGGCTCGATAGTATAGTGTGGACAAGACATTTGACATTCATGACAGGGTCATACATAAATGATATTATCTACAATTTAAAGATTTTTAGGCCCCCTGCTCCCCTGTGTCACCACCTCTCTGAACCCCTCTATGATAATGCCAATGACATCACTTTTCACACTCCCCCCTTCCTTCCAGCCTATCGCTATACATTCATTTGAAAAGGAGAGCAAAGCAAAAATGCATAATTTCTTTTTGATCAAAAAATTTTTGCAGATTTAAAGTTGCGAAAATTATATTTTTAAATAGTTGCGTACATTAAAACAATTCGAAAGGTACCTTCTTATGCCTGCCTAGTTCGGGATTTCTCCAGGCTCCGAATTCCCAGGAATAAAATTTAACTGTATCGAGGAAAAGATTGAATGGTGTAACCTGTTGTTTAGAATGCATTGAGCATATTCTGTCTACGCAAAATTGAACTGATAGAATGACTGATAATACATTTAGAAAACTACAATATGAGTACAAGGAAGAACTATAAATCATCTATATAGATCAAATTAGCTCGGAAAAGTGGAACAAAATTCACTTGAACCCTTCGTCCGACGCTGTATAATGAAAGCAAGTGAAAATATTTCCAATCGAAAGCCCGGTTTACATTACAAAAAGCTACCCGGGTTTAAAATGTGTTGAGTTCACCCTGTTCAACAAGGTAAACTCTGTTCAATTTGTATTCTAAACGGAAAGTGGGTCTAAATTGGTTTCCAAACGCAATTGTGAGTCAGCTTGGATTGAGTCAACTGTCAACTCTGATTCTTTCTTGAATAATTTTGAAAGGTTTTCTGCCGAACGTTACGTTTCTTTTCACTTACATTTTTTACCTCCCCTTCCTTTCTCTTCCTGCTTTATCCGATTGTTTCTGCTGATTTCCTTCTCATTTCTTCAGCTTTTTCCATTTCTGATGTTTGTTTTTCTTTAACTTGCTGGGATGCTGCTTGCTGATCATCAATTGCTGCATCAAAAAGCTCCCTTATCTTGCAAGGAGAACATGTTTTTCTGTGCGCTCAGGATTAATTCCACTTGCACTTTCTTCTCTTCTATTTTTGGACTTTTTGTTGGTGAAAATATTCTGGAAGCGATCTCTCACTGCTCTGTAGGATACATCAAATTTTGGCCTTTCTACCTGCGAAAATTATCCCAGTTTTTCTCCACCAATCGCTTCTTGGCCCACCAGGAAACTTCGATATTTCCCGGTACGCCCTTGCTTCGAGTTATATTTTTAAAAAAAACTTGAAAACTTTTGAAAAGCAATTATTGATAAATTAGTTTCTTCGCTTATGACTAATGCGAATTATTTCAAATGCCTGATATCGAATAGCTGAGAGGGTTCTCACTTTTGAAGCATTAACTGAGTACAATCCTATGTTGTTTCCATTCAGAATGGTTGTATCTGGAAAAAATTATCGATGCGTTGGTAGTTGGGTATGGGAACGTTCACATATTACCTAATCAAAGATGGAGGGTTCACACAAATGTTTTCGGTCATAATGATCAATAAATGATGCAAACTAGATGATAATTTAGGGGGAAGAGGATTTTTCCAATGTTGCCTATATTTGTTATGTAATTTGTGCATGTTCCTTTCTTGAATGATAGTGCTCTTTCCAGGGCCTATTTTAGTGTGCTGTATTACACACTTTGTTCAGTATTAATTTAAAAACGTACAGTATTTATTTCGAAAATGTGCAGTATTGAATTTTGGGATTTGTGAAAATGTCTATTTGCGGCTATCCCAGATTCCTGCTTTGTTCAAAAAATATGAATTTTCCTCGTCACTTCGATAAAGAGTTCATGTATTGTAATTTTCGTATAACCACCGGAAAGACTCTCTTGTCAAAACTTAAAACAAAGCGAAATTCCCAGAACCAAAAACCAAAACATCTCCTGTAAGTGTCAGCATTGCTGTAAATTTCGTAATTTGATCTTGTCGAAGATAAAACATTCAGTAATAATTTATCAGTTGCCTTTGATGCTCTGGGCATCTAGCAGAAGCTCATTTAACTTAACTAAAATAAAGATAAAGAGCCTAATAAAACTTTTTAGTTAATAGATCACCTTTCTTCAAACAGACACAACAACCTCTGTAATGTATCGGTCGTAACAATCGGTATTACAGACCACTATATGACATACAGTATTAGAAAATTAAACGCTAGAGTTCATGTCAATGACGTGAAATTTAAGACAGAATCACGCAGTTTGAAAAAATATGACCGTGACTCTTTCCTTAATGACTTGCGTAGTATTGACTGGGAGATGGCTATGTCATGTAGATCGGATGACCCTAATAGGATGGCTAGCAATTTCTACGATCTTTTTCTCGCTGTCTTGGATGTGCATGCCCCGTTGAAAAAAGGACCGCTAAGACGGGGCATGCACATGTACCATGGATTCCTCCAAGCATCAAGAATTTGGTGTGCGAGAGAGACCATATTAAGAGACGGGCTGAGAGAGATCCAGCACTATGGCCAAGATATAAGCAGCTTCGAAACCAGGGGCGGTCTGGCGTCAAAATCGCAGGGTGGCTAGAAAACTCAAGGGCCTGGTTTAGGGCGTGGCGGGAAAATTGAGCCACACCCACTAAAAATGTAGCTTAGAATACGATTGATTCAATAAAAATTGATAATAAAGCAATACGCTAAACAGCAGCAGTATATCGACTTTAATTCGTAAATTCGGACCCAATTGGATCCATACCATTTCATCTCGTGTAAACAGGCTTTAAAATCCCATGTAGAGTTAAGAATCAAGATCAAAACTTATTTAAATTCTCAAAGTTTTAACTCTTTTTGAAGAAGTGCAAATGAAACAGCAAATTGGCCAATGATTTTCTCTTCTTTTGAAATTATCAGTAGCGCTGAATAATCTTTCAAAGGAAACTTGTTGCGTTAATCGTGGCGCGATAAGCACGATTGTTTTTAAAGATTTCATGTTTCCATTGGCTGATTATGACGATTGTCGCGATAAAAGCGAAAAGTCTGTTGAAGTTGTCGCCTTTATCGCAATAATCGCCCAGTGGACATTAAGTTAAACAATTTTCTCCAACGAGGAAAGGCCTGTAAATTTTTTGTACACAGGGCCCGGGTGGCGATCGCCATTTTGCCACCCGGGCCAGACCGCCCCTGAGAGTGGGACACGTGGTCAAATATTGCAGATGACGCCTGTTGAAGCAACCATTGCAAAAAAAACTTCTATGGCCGTAGACGCAATGAGCCCAGTTTTTGAAGCCAAAATTCAGACGAGAATGACGACACAAAGCACCCCTGACCCCCCTTCGTTGCTCTGTGCAGGTTGTTCCGCCAGTTAGAAGCGCCGATTCTAAAACGAGGAACAAGCGGAACAACCCAGTAACAACCCAATACCAAGCGAAATGTGAAGAGGTCGTCAAACACTTTTGTTGCGTACATTTCTTTTTTGATAGTTCCCAACCATTTCCCCTCCTTTTTAAACAGGGAAATTGTTGTGACAAATTAATAGGATGAGATGAGAAACTCTATCTTGTTTAAAAAATGAATTCCGTTGCACAAATCATGGAACTTTGCAATTTTTGCATGAAAGTGAGCCTCATAGCGCCCAGAACAAAGATCAAAAAGGCCCCAAGCGATAAATGTGCACATTTGGCAAAAATTATTGATTGAAAATACGATACTGCGATGACGTCATCAATAAGTTAAAGTCGTGACACAACTGCTTTGGCCTTCTTTAACCTGTAATTCACAGACCCCAAATTTTTTTCCCTAAAATCTCAGACCCCAAACATTGACATGGACCCCCGTATAGAAAAGTAGGGAGTACCCCCTGGGCTTCCCACATCTAAATACAGCATCAGAACGGAAGCGAGTCCCTTGACTTCCACAATATGCACAATAAAAAAGAATAAATATCAACAGAATAAATAAGCCGTTGCGAATGCTTCAAAAATTACTTTGTGGAAGAATGAAAACTTACATACATTCATTTTTATAAGAAAAAAAGGTTGATGTTAAGTACGCCAATTTCTCAATGTTCTGGAAATTTCAATGCTCACTGTTTCTTAATTATGATATCATGAATGATGTTATGAAATGTTCGTGACCTTTTTCATAACATCAAGAGATTCGCTTACATTCCGATGCTGTATTTAGATGTGGGAAGTATATTTTTATCCCCAATGTCTTAAATTCTAGGCCAACAGGGCAATCTTGTTCTTGGATTTTACAAAATTTCGTTGTTCTCAGTTTTATCACGATTTAATAGTTTCTTAATTTTTTCTTCGAGTACTTAGATTTCTCAATTTTTCTGACTGTCCAGTACTCGTTTCTTCTAGACAGTTTCTTATGAAAAAAAATGAGTGTATTATAAAGAAAACATACTACAGTTTGACAACTACTGGAGGAGCGGGGGAGGGGGTGTGTGCAGCCCGGTTCCGCCGGGCCTGTCTCCAGAGAAAAAGAAAACAGACGATCTCTAGGAAAACGAGGTTAAAATTTTTCCCGGAATGTACACTCTTTTTTTTTATAAGAACCAGTAAATTTCAGTTCAGGCTGACTGTTCTTAATTTTTTCTAAAATCTGAGGCTGGATTGTTCTTAATTTGTTCTTAATCTAATAGGGTGTAAGCAGTGCTATTGCTAGCTTTTTCGCTCTAGGGAGGTGTTCAGGCCTCATTTGCCAATAAAGTGAGTGATACAACCTTCATTTGCCGAAAAGTTTGAATAATCGACGAAAAAGCACCCACTCATCGCTAAAAATCCTCGATTTTGAGAAAAAACGTTGTTCAAGATTGCATTTTGCAGAAGCTCAGCCACAGTGTATAGGCCTACACCAACGTCTTGCTGTTTTTCAAACGTTTAGCAGTGGCGTCGCTTGACTTTCAAGACTAGGGGGAGCGGGGGTTGTGGAGGGTCATCAAATGAAAAATTTACCGACAAAGACATAGATAGAGAAGAATTTAGGTGCTATTTCATCTACTGATAGATGATTTTACCGACAAACTAAGGATTTTGTAGACAAACTGAAGATTTACCGATGAATTCGTGAAGTATTGGGGGGTGCTTCACCCCCTACACCCCCGCTAGCTACGACCCTGACGTTTAGTAAAGGAAAGGTCACAATAGCAGCTGCTCGACGGACAGCTCTGATGAAGCCCCGTTTGCTATATCGTTTATCGTTTGATCTGAAGAAAGACGTTTGAACATTATCATTGCGTCTATTTGTTTCTTTTCTCATGGATGGAAGAACCATTTAGTTTCGAAGATAATGATAGGGTGTATGCATTCGTTTTGACAAAAACAACCCTATGACATGTTAGCAAACTTCAAATCTTCTATCGGCCATAGATCACCCAATTTTTGACAAACATAGCCGATTTTGCATATATGGGCGTATTTTATGGCGTTCTTTCATGTTATATGGTCAAAATTCGAAAATTCTAAAAATATATTTTTTGTGACGTCACACTTGAGAACTTTATCTCACACCATGATAAAATCAAACTTAGCAAAAGTAAGCAAAAATAAAGTAATTATTTGCTCTGCCAATTATTTGAATCATGTCGTCCTTATAGTTTTTGTCTAAAAGTTGTTGCCCGACAGGCCCGTCGGAACCGGGGGCTCCAGCCCCCCCCCCAATAATTGTCAAACTGTAGTATGTTTCCTTTATAACAGTGTACTGAATGAGGAGGAAAACAATGGGCAGCCCCCCCCCCCCCCAATATGAAATTCGTTCCGACGGCACTGTCCGCTGGCAGAATCACAGAACCTCTGTTTAATGCCAAAAAAGAGGACCGACGAAGGATTGACGGCCTCTTGATAGTTGGCCACACGAACTTGAGACAGTTGGTTTGAATTATCAACGCCCCAAGTATTTTTTGCTAAACAATTAATTCACATTTCCGAATGTTACTGGGTTGTTCCGGTGGTTACTGGGTTGTTACTGGGTTGTTCCGCTTGTTATTGGGTTGTTCCGGTTCAAAGGTCAGTTCGGACAGACAATACAAATTGACGAAGCGGAAATATTCCAAACCCCGCTCTCAGCAGTTTTCAAACATCTGACGTCAGTGGCACAGAAACTTCTCACCCCACCATGTCAGTGTGATGCCAAGTCAGGAGATCTGTCTCAGGGTCTTAGGGTCCGGTTTTTACGGTATGCCGTTTACTAAAGAGGACACGATGCAAGAATTGGTTCAAGCTGGGGGGCCTGATTATAAAGGAGGGAGCACTGTTACGACACAGAGTTCCCTTACGGACAAAATCACATGACAATTGCATCATTGTGCTGTGATTGCATCAGCGTCTGTAAATAGATTTTTGCATTACGTAATTATTATTTCTAGGTTCTGCTAAGGGTATAAAAAAAGTTCTTCCATAAGTTAGGTTTAGTCTTGTGGAGCCTTTGCCGTACTGCTAGAAGCTCTGTCTCTAGTTTTGTCGTGCCTGTTGAAGCCGTGCCTTTATTTTCGAACTTGTTGTTTTCCGTCGTTAGTCGAATCATTGCCGTAAAAAGAAGAATTTTGATTTCATCCGCCGTTACCTTATTTTTAAGCTTTTCTGCCTACAACGAACTCACGTTGGTAAAACCTCCTTTTAAGTGGTTTTACAGACCGATTTAAGCAACAATGATTAGGGGGATAGACAATAATTGGATTTTGGTACCACACCCTTCATCCGGTTACTGGAAAAAGATGGAAACGCCCATTTTCGAAATTCGGTTTTCAACTTGAAGGTAAGGAAGGTAGGAAAATGGCGTTATTTTGTAACAAAAATCTTGGCGTTAATTTTTTGCCTACCAAAAAATGATTTTTACCGAATGGAAGCAAAATTTACCGAAAGACACAGAAATATTGGGGGGATCACACCCTTTACACCCCCACTAAATCCGTCCCCTTTTCGCTTTATCACCTTAATTAACTGCGTAATGAGGTGGAATTTTTTGTCACTCCTCTCTCGATATTGTGTAATCTCTGTTTGACTTTTACCTATCGCTTTTTGTTATCCATTATTTTCATTTGATCTCAAATCTTCTCTAATTCTGGTCTCAAATTCTCGCAGTATGCTAAAGCTAAAACATTACATTTATACGATTCATGTGTAGTGCAGCACGCGTAAAACAGCGTCGACTTTTCAACAGATATGCCATCTGTACCTAACTACAGGCGGTAGTAACATCTGTATCTAATGCAGGGGAACTGTTTGCTGCCCCCCTCCCCCCATACTTTGCGTGATGCATTATTGGCCAAATTTACGTGTGTGAAATCGTGAAATCTCGATTTTTTATGCGTGATTTCGTGAATTAAGATTCCTACGTGAAACCTGAAGCTTGTGTTTTCCTTGCGTGATGTCGTGAAAGGTTTTACTATCCGTAAATTCGTGAATGAAATTTTGAATGATAAATTAAAAAATTGCCTCAATTTGGTGCGTACTAAACAAATAATAGTTAAATCTCAAATTAGTATCTTGTTGAGTCATATTATATTACACATGAGTCTCTGTAGTCACTATTAAACTTCCTGTCGTTTCTGCTGGTTTGTAGCGCTAGCAAAGTGTAGACATTTAAAGTTTTTGAAAGTAGTGTTGTAGTCCTTCAAACAGGGCTCTGATGAGCAATAACTGATCTTGCATTTATTGTTCGCGTGAGCATGAAAATTCAATTTCGCAATGCGTGAATGCATGAAAAGTCAGAAAATTGTGCGTGAATCACAACCACCATCATGGGGGGCCCCTTTGCTTATTTTGGCGACATAACTTCCCTCGTCAACCTGTTTATTTTTAGTTGGCAATTTCTTTTATAAACCCCAAGATGCTAGCAAATTTTTTTTCCTCAGAAACCGTCTTATTGTTATCACCATTAAGATTGAAGCCAGTCTAGAAAATCTAGAAGCCAGTGTGTGCAGGAGGCAGTGTATCTCGAACATCCGGCTCTCCCATACTGCGTATACCCCCGTCTATCTGCTATGAAGCCCTAGGTTACCACCGTCCGACGTGGTGAAAGCCAAACACTCCTTCTCTACGCAAAAGACGGCTAGAACTGTTGATAAACTTCTAGCGATGGGAATAAAGTTAGGAGCGCTTGCCTTCAGCCTTCTGATCCTGCTACTGACTGGAATTCCGGCCAATGGGCGTTTGACCTACCAGCAGAAGATACCAAACGGTGACAAGGTTCCTCACCCGTGTAAGAAAAACACAATATGGAATGGAGTGGGACATTTGAATCAAATAGGAGGCGGCAAGCGAAACCCTTTTGGGGTGGCATTCAGTGATGCTGGTTTCAAATGGACCCGTTCGTTGTGCCAAGCGGATTCGGATAAAGACGGTAAAACCAATGGAGAGGAACTAGGCGAGTACTTACACTTAGTTATAACGCCGTTGCAGGTTTGTTTAAAGCTTGATACAGACCAGGGCCTCCGACGAAGGGGGGCCGGGGGCCATGGCTTGCCCCCTCACTTTTTTTGCAAAACAATAGAGCTTTTTTTAAATCTTTTGTCATGATTGTTACATTGTCTCTTGGCCCCTCTACTTTCCAACCTGCGGCGGAGCCCATGCAGACCCTGGTCATTAGATAGCAAAATTAGCACAGATACGCTTCCGTTTCCTACATCGAAAAGACCGGTTTACACGATCATATTCAGGTCACATTTGCATCACATATTATATGTGATCATAGAATGTGATCGTGTAAACGACCTTATAAGCAGTAGCGGCGCCACGGGGGGAACTGATTAAAAAGGCGTGGCTTAAATTTTTTGGTTTGTCTCCCCCCCCCCATAGCTTAGTGGGTGGCGCCGCCATTGCTTATAAGTTGCTTGAAGTTGTACGAAGCTGCATAAATTAATCCTTTTTAATTGCCTGTTAAATCGATGTCACAGATTTTTCATTTGACCAGCGATCAAATGGGAATGTCTGTGATGCAATTTTTTCAAATGCACCGACAAGTCTTTGCTGTCCTGGGTAGATCGGGAACTGTTTCGAGTTCATTTGTATCGACGTATTTGAGAAAAGTGACCTACGTTTCTAGACTCTAGAGAGATAGGCAAAATTGACGTGGAATTCAGGACGTGAAACACCTAGTCTGGTTTAGAACAGCAAACCAGAAATTGGCAGTAGAAACAGACAGATGGGGCAAAATAAGTTATGATCAAAGAATATGTACTTTGTGTTCATCCAACGAAATCGGTGACGAGTTCCCCACACTCTTGAAATGCCCTACTTTTTCGCATGTAAAAAATGATTATATTCCTAGCCATTTTGTTAAACACTCGTCTAGATTAAAATATCTGGTGACAAAGACAGACAACAATAAAAGACTCTGGGCCAATATTGCAAGACTTATAAAGCCCTGTTTACACTACAACATTTAACCTGGGTTAACTCTAAGCTGGGTTGAACCCAGGTTGAACCCACTTTCGTTTACAGTGTAAACGCAAAGTTGGGTTGAACCCAGGTTAGATTTGTCACGCATGCACTTCGTTGTGAAGGACGCTTTCTGGGGGTTTCTGGTACATGAATCTAGCTGTTGCTGGATGTCTTCGTTCGCCCATATTTCGATTAACGACATGACTTTATCGTCGCCCCATAGTTTACCTCTTTCAGCCCTTGCTTCATTCATTTTCAATATATGCTGTTTTAAATTGAAGGACCTTTTTGCACCAGCGTTCCAAGACGAATTTTGTTTTTACTTGCGCATGCGCGACTTAAATCGTTAACCTGGGTTCAACCCAGGTTTGCGTTTACACTGCATTTCGAAGTTCTTAACCTGGGGTCAACCTAGGTTCAACCCACCTCCAAAGTAGGGTTGGCTTAACCCGGAATCAACCCAGGTTAGCTGCGTTTACACTACAAAATTTCTAACCCAGGTTAACGTTAACCCAGTTTCAACCCAGGTAAAAAGTTGTAGTGTAAACGGGGAAATTTTTCAGTACCAAAAGCAAATGCAGGTCACCTCCTGTAAAGCAGACTAAGTTCTTTTTTGTAGTATTGGCTTCTTTTTCCTTGATCAATTATGTCTCATCGTGTTCGGGGTGAAGACCCTTCTGGTGTTAAGGGTCCTTTTTAATATTAGTACTTAAGGGTCCTAGGTCTTAGGGTCTGGTTTTTACTGTATGCCTTATTTGACTGCATGATTCAGCATGATACCTGATACCTCCTTAATTTCTCACATGCAAAAAAATGCCATAAGGTAAACACGGTTGTTACATAATGCAGCTATTTTAAATATTTGGCCTGGTTCATATTACTTCGAGGAGCAAAAATCAGGCACGTGAATAATCGGGGGCGTGGGTGGCGTAACGCCCCTAAAGTTTGGAAAATCCGGTTACAGTTGGAAAACTTAACGGTTGACTTGGATTTTTTTCTTAAGACCAAACCTTTGAATTTTATATTTTAAAGACTCATTGCTAACAATGGGCCTTTGCGAGCGTGGCGAGGATCCCAAATTACCCAAAATTGATTTCAGACTGCCTGAAAATGCATTATGGGATGCTTGCGTAGCGCAATGGCTCATTGTTAGCAATGAGTCTTTAAGAATTGTAGGATTTTAAATGAAAAAAGTTTAAATCTTGTTAAAATTCATAGGCTGGAGCGGACCCATCCACTAATCGTTTTCTATTGTGAAACCCCGTCTCCACTAGCGCCGTTTGATTTCTTTCTGACGGGAGTTAAGTTGAATTTAATTATGAACAGGCCAAATAGATTTCCGGATAAAAAACTTGAAATTTTACAGTTTGGAATAATAATACCTATGTTGATCAGAAAATATTCAAGTGGGATTTTTTAAGAAACTAAGAGTAGTTAATTCAATAAAAAATTAAGAACCTTTTAGTGCTAAAAGTCCTCAACGCTTCTTATGAAAGACGAGTGTATGCTAAGCTCCCCCTGTTGTTTGTACATGTCCTTAATTCATTAACATAAATTGCTATGATAAAGCTGCTGAGAATCAAGAAAACATTACAAAAGCTGCGCTGCAACACAAGTATTTGATCAAAGAAGGGTGTTTCATCTTACGAATCGAGCATATGCACGTGCCCCCAAATCATCATTTTAATTGTAAAGAACGAAAAGGCATTTGGCCTTCTGAAAATTGCTAATAGTTTCCTTCGATCAAAACGATAAAGATAAAGGGCTCAATTCCTTGATGCTTCTATATCGTGCTTCTATATAAAATATATTTTAGATAAAATCGATCTGCATCAAATAGCTTTAGAATGGGCAAATCAGAATAAAGCCTTCTTACAGTAAGTTTAAATGGTTGTTTCATGTTAATCCAAATTTAGAGATTCAAGTTTTTATGCCTTACGCTAATTATTTTGAGTAAAATTTTGGTGATTATAAAGAAACTAGAAATACGGAGTAAAGGCTATTTCCAAATATCTATTTGGTAGGTACAGTAGATTTGCAGGTGGAATGAAAAATTTCTTAAATAAAGTTGGAATTTTCATCCTTCCACGCCCCTTCAAAATTAGCCATTTGTTTTTGTCCGTGGCAAAAAAGGATATAATGATAATCATTTTTAAGCAAGAAACCATTGCTTAGCGATGGTATATGATTTGCATAGCGAAATGGGCCGAACAAAGATGTGATTGACTTCTCTAGCTATGGGATTTTTCGCAGCTTGAAAAATCCTTCTCAGTTTTCACATCATTGAAACATTGTGAAATTTTAAACCCATAGGACAAGTTTAATGCTTCAGCTGGGTGAGAACAATACTCATTCTTGTCAAGGCATCGGCGATTATTTAGTAATTGTCAGGGGCGTGGTGGCCCACCGGGACTCGGGACAAAGTCCCGAATATGTGAGACCAATTCAGTCGAAATGTGTCGTAAGTGAAATAAACTGACGGATCCGATTTTGTTGCGAGCGAATATTCGTGGGTAGGACGATTAGTTTTTTCATAATGCAATCCGATTAACGTAATTTGAGAAAAGAGCGTGGCTGACATTCGATGACAAGCAAGAATGCCTATCTTGCAGTGTCTGTCTTGCCTATGGAAATTCTGCAAGTGCTTTTACGAACGGTTTAAAGTCATTAAGTCACATATACCAAAGAATGAAAGAGCACCACACAATGACTGTCTCAGCGCCCACTTAAGTGGAGAAAACAAAAGGAATCTTGCAACTTAGCTACCCCACCAAAAGAAATAGTGAGGAAGTGCAAAGGAGAAGAGCTGTTTTAGAAAGAGTAATCGATATTATAAAAACCATTAGAAAGCAAGGTCTTGCATATCGTGGAAAAAGAAATGAAAGGGCATCTGAGCTAACTAACGATAATGTTAATCAAGGAGATTTTCTTGAAAAAGTCAAGCTAGTTGCGCGGTATGATTCTGTTTTGATGTCTCATATCACACAAGTTTCTGAGCAAAGCCAAAAACAGAAAGATAAAAGGCTTCAAAAAGCGCAGACGTCCAAATCAACTGATAGAAGCTCATTGGTAAGGTTTTGAGTAATGACACAATAACAACAACAACCACTCAAGTTATTAAACCTCTTATACAAGATTCGGTGGTCAAAGAGGGCGGGATGTTCTCCACTGAGCTTGACTCAACACAAGAAGTATTTGCACAAGAGCAATGTTATTTTGTCCTTCGGTTTGTGAAAGAAGGCGAAGTCAAAGAATGTCTTTTGACAATGGTAATAGCTGAATCAACTTTAGGAAAAGCCTTGTTCGAGCTTATGAGCAATGCATTTGAGAAACATGGGTTGCAAATAAAGGAATGTGTTGGAGATTAATTTGATGGTGCAGCAAACATGAATAGCATACACAAAGGATTGTCATCTCGAATTTCCAGCATCAAAAAAAGTCATGTTCACTCTTGATGCTATGTCCATACCTATTATATTCTTACTCTGTAGAAATGCTTAAAGAAACGACATGTTCTCGAGTCGATAATCCCATTTCAACTAACTATATTTACAGAACTAAGCAGTCCTAGGGTGTCCGTATCACAATACAACATCTCTCCCTTTCTTCGGAATGTCTCTTCTCGGGATAAAATATAAGTAAAAACAAAACAAAGATTATATGATTATGTTGTAGTACTTAATGAGATACAACTGTCCCGTAAAGCTTTGTTATCATCCTGTCTCGTACTGGATATCTAAATTGAGGTTGTTCTTCTTCCTGGT
The DNA here is from genome assembly GCF_057945365.1 of Rhopilema esculentum. NCBI lineage: Eukaryota > Metazoa > Cnidaria > Scyphozoa > Rhizostomeae > Rhizostomatidae > Rhopilema > Rhopilema esculentum. The sequence goes on along the minus strand of NC_142823.1, from coordinate 8,903,853 downwards.
TATGTTCATTGTTTTTTTCATTGAATTCATCTTCAAAATGGCTTTGAAAAAAGCAAACATTTAGTAAACTAAAGCTTTTCGTCTGACACACTTCAGAGTTTAAAACGTCAGAACATAGATCGAAAACTCTACGCTAGGAAATATATAAACCCAGTTGTGGATCGAAATAGGCCAATCAGAAACACGAGCACATGACTGTATAGGTTGACCAATCAGTGCCGCTTGCCTATTGAGGAGATGAGTCCTGTCACACTCGACATAAGCCCCAAAAATTTAGGAGGGTATTTCATGTCACTAGTTAACTGCTCCCAGTGAGAAATGTATGTGGCATCCCTGTCTGATTTAAAATTTGTCCATTCGCAAAAAAGGTAAAATTAACAAATAATAATTAAGATTAAATTAACCACATCCCTTTGTAAGAGCTCACAGAAAACCAAACTGCCAGTTGCGCATGCGCTTGTATCCCATGGGATACCGTAATGACGAAGTTGATTGTAGAAAATTGCTTAACTGTAGAAGATATTTCAACAGCAGGAGCAAAGACAATATTCGAACTGTAAACGCTACATACCTGCTTGTGGATTTTCTGAAAGAATGATGGCTTGCACACACACCCTGAAATGCTTTACTTATTGTCAAAGCCCTTCTTTTAAAACGTTCCAGACTCTTTTGCTAAATCATCTTCCTTCTTCTTTTTATTTAAATCTTATACTTCATATAAGAAAATATAAGAAATGCTTTGTTTCTCTCTTATAGTACCTAAACTTGGCATCCCTGATTCAAAATGTTATTGTTTTAAACATTCGAAATGATATCGTTTCAGGCGACCCTGGCTGCATCTGGTCCGAAGGCAAAACGCCAAGTCGAGTCGTTGACATCACACATCCAGGGATCTGTGAACCAGTAGACAGTCCGAGGTGCAGTTTTCAAACTTGGGTATCTTGCACTGGGAAGAAGGAAAACTGCACTGGAAGGTACGAGGCTGGAGTGAGGACGACGGATGTTAGGTTTCCCCGTACAAAAGTAAGATGATTCTTTGTTTTACAATAATTCATTTTGTTGAAGACGGAATGTTTTTACAAGAAATGCAGAAAAGCGCAAGAAAACTTATTAATAGTTATCGCAAGAAAACAAAATTTCAGATTCTTCCTAAACGAGCTAAGGTATCGTTCTGCAAGCATATTAAATAATACCCAACGATATGAGACCAAAAAGATATGGCAGATAATTCCGAAGAAAAACAACAAAACCATTTTCAAGTGTGTATTCGACAAGACAGAAAAAAGAACATTATTTATATTATTATTTCTGCCAACGATGAAAAAGGCAAAAAAGATTATGTTGATGGTGATTGATAATGATGGCAATTAATGATGATGACGATTGATGATGACGATTAATGATCATGGTTGATAATGATGACGATTAATGATGATGATTGATAATGATGACGATTAATGATGATGATTTATAATGATGATGACGATTAATGATGATGATTGATAATGATGACGATTAATGATGATGACGATTAATGATGACGATTAATGATGATGATTAATGATGATGGTTGATAATGATGACGATTAATGATGACGATTAATGATGATGGTTGATAATGATGACGATTAATGATGACGATTAATGATGATGATTGATAATGATGACGATTAATGATGATGATTAATGATGATAGTTGATAATGATGACGATTAATGATGACGATTAATGATGATGATTGATAATTATGATGATTGATAATGATGACGATTAATGATGATGACGATTAATGATGACGATTAATGATGATGATTAATGATGATGGTTGATAATGATGACGATTAATGATGACGATTAATGATGATGGTTGATAATGATGACGATTAATGATGACGATTAATGATGATGATTGATAATGATGATGATTGATAATGATGACGATTAATGATGATGACGATTAATGATGACGATTAATGATGATGATTGATAATGATGACGATTAATGATGATGATTAATGATGATGATTGATAATGATGACGATTAATGATGACGATTAATGATGATGATTGATAATGATGACGATTAATGATGATGACGATTAATGATGACGATTAATGATGATGATTGATAATGATGACGCTTAATGATGATGGTTGATGTCCATGAGAACAATTATGTGTCTTACAGGTTCCAGCCCAGCTGACTACATACTACTGTAAGACGATGACACTGCCCCACGATCAAGACTACCACATTACTGCAACTGAACCTGTTCTTGACAATACAAAAGTAATCCATCATATGTTGCTGTATGGTTGTGATGGAGACATGGAAATAGAAGAGAAGCCATTCAATTGCGTCATGGGAAGTGATCGATGCAAGGACCTGTTGGCAGGATGGACTGTTGGCAGCGAAGGTAAAAATCTTTACACTAAACACATTAGCTATTTACGAAAAATACGACACATTTGTAATAAAATACTTCAACCAAGCCTTCAAGCTACCAAGAAGTAAAACAAAAACGTGTCTAAATTGAATCTTTTTTCTTCAAACAGTTTCTCATAATCTGAATTTTTGGAAATAATTTCTGAAAATGATTTTTGATGACCTTTATCGCGAACTTAGAATGTTGTAAGGCGATAAACTCACAAATAACTCGAAATAGAAGTTATATATTTCTTTCAAGGTAACAAAACAATAACGAACTGGTTATATACTCTCGTCGCACACTCGCTTTTTTGAATAGTAAAAGTCATGTCTCTGAAGCTCCTCACCCCCACGCGCTCGCTCCTTCCCCGCGGTTAATTATAAGCAGTTTTTATTTTACACACACTCCCCCCGTTTGGACCGAATAGGTACCAAACGTCAATGTTAATCATCTTCCAATTCCTTGTCTTCATATGCGAATGTTTCTTTTACTGAACTCTTGGCAATTTGTGCAGCTCGTCGTTGTGGTCTAAACTCTTTGGCTTGTGGGTTCAAATTCTCGGCCTTCTTTGTCTCCTTTTCCGGTACATCGCAATCTATCTCTAGAGGATATAACAACTGCACTGCCCGTTCTATCTTTGTCTTTCCTGTTCTTAGCCTTGCGCCTCGAACAACTCCATCTTTGCCTTGAATGACTTTATCAACAATGCCTATGTTCCATTCGCCTCTGTTACGTTCGTCGCCTTTTATCAAAACTACTTTTCCTTCTTTTATGCTTTCTCCTCCGTCCTTGCACTTTAAGTTGTGTCTTTCCCTGAGTGATCTCATGTATTCTGACTTCCATCTCTTCCAGAGGTTGTCGCGACATTTCTGCAGATATCTTGCTCTCTTGCGCAAATCCCTGTCCTGCACCCTGCAGACCTCTGACTCTAGAAGAGCGTTCTGATGGCTCAACAGCATCATGTTTGGGGTTAACAGAGGCATTTGCACATCGTCCTCAATATAGCTTAATGGACGATTGTTAAGCGTTATCTCAACATCAAGCATCATTTCTTGTAGCTCATCATAACTCAGCTTTGCTTTTCCTAAAATTCTGTACATTACTTGCTTGGTTAAACCTATGATTCGTTCATACTGGCCACCCCACCAGGGGGCTTTACTCAAGTTGAATTGCCACTTGATGGACTGCTCTCTTAAGAAATCATGGAATTCCTCATCTTTCATTAGTTGTTTTAACCACTTTGCTGCAAATTTAAATGTCTGAGCGTTGTCTGAATAAATCTTTTTAGGCCGTCCACGTCTTGCTGTAAACCTTTTCAGGCATTGGAGGAAAATCTTTGCTGTTGTGTCAGGAACAACTTCCATGTAAACAGCTCTCGTTAGACTGCAAACAAACAATAAGATATGCGCTTTTCCTTCTCCCCTTTTTCTTGTTTTGTGACTAATTGGGCCTGCATAATCAACACCGACTACTTCGAAAGGTCTTGTTCCTTCAGTTCTGTCTTCCGGCAATAAGCCTGGTTTTGGCTTGGAAACTGGTCGCGCATTGAATCTTTTGCAGGTGTTACACTTTTTGATGACTCCTTTTGCTAGCTTTCTCAATCTTGGAATCCAATAGTCCTCTCTAACTTTAGCCATTGTAAGACTTGACCCTCCACAATGAGTGCTCAAATGCGCATAGGAAACCAATTTCTCACTAAATAGAACATCAGTTGGGAGAAAGATTGGGTACTCTCCTTGAATTCTTCCTTTACAAACATAGATTTCTCTCTCATCTTTCTCTAACCCTAGTTGCCTTTGTGTTTCTTTGAACTCTAGCTTTACTTCAAACTCTCCTTGAACTTTTCTAATCCAAAATGCTATTACATCTTGCAGTTCCGCAGTTGTCAATGGACCGACTCTTCTGTCTATTTTCTTTAATCTTGAGTTAATTGCAAACCTTTTCAACCAAGCTGTCACTTTCATTGCTTTAAGAAATGAGTACTTCGCTAGGATCCTTTCAGTTAGTACATCTCTTATCTCTCGTCCAACCTTGAGTATTTCCTTCACTGGCTTTGCCTCTAGCTCTGTATCAGTGTCTGCTGTTGTCTTTATATCTTTTGGCCACTCTACTTGACATTGAATCCAATCTGGTCCTCTGAACCAATCATCTGTCAATTTTTTAATATTGCTTCCTCGACTTGCTATGTCAGCTGGGTTCAGTTCAGATGGTACATGTCTCCAAACTATATAATCTTTCTCCTTAATCTTTGAGACCCGGTTACTCACAAACTGTTTATAACGGTTCTCTCCTCTCACCCAATGAAGGGCAACAGTGCTGTCAAGCCAAGCATAGACATTTTCAATTGGGTGTCCTTCAAGTGCTCTTACTACGTTGTCGACGAGATTAGCTGCCATGTGTGCAGCTACCAACTCAAGCCTTGGAATTGTAAGGTTGTTCTTTGCAAGGCGAGACTTTGCTACCAAAAGTCCTTGACTTTTCTCAGACTCCTGCCTTATGACTGCATAAACTATAGCTGCTACCCCGTCTATACTCGCATCTCCGAACACGTGTAGCTCAATCGAAGTTATTCTCCCCTCTTTCGTTGGAATGCTTCTGGGTATTGCTACTCTTTCTGGCAAATTTTTACTCCACTGCACGAATCTTTCATTGAGGTCTTTTGGTAGTCCTTCATCCCATTTGACACCTTGTTTACATGCATCTCTGAAAATGATCTTTCCAACTAGGGTAATTGGTGAAATAATTCCCAGTGGGTCATATATTGAAGCCAGATGTTGCAATAATTCTCTCTTTGTTGATCCTCTTCCTTTCTCTTTCTTTATTGAGACTGCAATGGTATCCTTCTGTTTGTCCCATGTAAGCCCTAATAGTTTGGACTCTTTGGCCTTTGTTCCCAGCTGCTGTTTGGCAAAACTCTCTTCTATTTCTTCTTGATCACCATCATCTGTCTCTAACTCTTTTCTGTTTGAGTGCAATTTGTGCAATGTAAACTTTGCACTGTCGAATATTTCTATGGCTGACTCTTTCAATTTCTGTACCTCTGTGATGGATGACCCACCTAGCAGAAGGTCATCGACGTAGATGCTTCTTTCAATTTCTGAGACTTCCTCAGGAAACTCTGCTCTACATTCTTCAAGATGTTTCTTTACGGTAGCACAAAGCAAAAATGGCGATTGGCTGCATCCAAACATTACTCGAGTGAATCGATAGACTTCAAGTTTCTCTAAATCTCTGTCTTTCAACCAATGGAACCTTAACACATCTCGGTCCTGCTCTTTAATTCTTATTTGTAGGAAAGCTTGTTTCATATCTGCGCATAGTGTGATGGGTTGTAATCTGTTTCGCGCCAAAATGTCCCAGATCAGGTTTTGCAATGGGGGGCCTGTTTCGAGGCAATCGTTGAGTGATGGTGATTGATCGTTTGCTCTTGCAGATGCATCGAATACAATTCTTACTTTGGTCGACTCTGCTGACTCTCTTACTATGGCTCGGTGTGGCAAATAAAACTTTCTTCCTTCTTTGCTCTGACAGGTAACTTTCTCTATAATTCCTTCTTGCTCCTGTTGCAGTAGTATTTCTTCATACTTATCATAAAGCTCTGGCTGTCTTTCTAACCTTTGCACGAGCCTTTTCAATCTTGACTTGCTTCCTTGTTCATTGTCTGGCAGGTCTGGGATCTCTGATTTCCAAAGAAGACCGGTCCTGTACCAACCTTCTGGGCTCCTTTCCAACTGATCTTTGAAATCTTGGATAACTATGTCTTTCTCTGCTTTGTCCTGTATGCCTAGGACATCTAGTGAACATAATCTATCAAAATCGGCAAGTGCTGACTTTGCGAAAAACATGTTATTTGATTCTATCTCGTATCCAGGTGACATTATAGTCCATCCGAACCCTGTAAGCTCTGCCACTGGCTCCCCTGGCTTCCCTACTCTAGGCTTTGTTGGAGTTTTTATCTTTGCATAGTCACTAGCTCCTATGATAAGATGTATTGGTAACGCTTCTTTGTTTGATCTTTCTTCCATATACACACCTTTAAGGTGTGAAAATTTCTTAGTCATTTCTCCATAGTTTGGGTTAGGCACTGTCAAAAGCTCCTTCCTGTTCACTTTGCTCACATCTAAGTTTAGACTGAAACTCTGGTCTTTGCTCTCCACCCTCAGATTATAGATTTCGATCTTTGCTATCTTGGTGGACATCATCATGTCTATCTGGCGTTGTTCTCTCTTGATTGGCTGCTTGGCGACTTTCTCAATTAACTGTGATGATACATAAGAGCTGCCAGCCCCTGTATCCAACAGGGCTCGACAGAGCACTCCTTCTACCTTCACTATAACAACTGGGTGCACCACACCTTGTTCCCCAGTAACCAGAAGAACATCTCCCTGTTTCTCAACTTTGTCGCAAACTGAAGTGTGGTGCTTTCCCCTACAATTTCGGCAACTTCCTTTGCTTGTACAGACTGATGCTTTGTGTCCACTGCTTGTACAATTAAAACACAATCTTTTTTGCCTTAAAATTTCTCTTCTCTCGCCCACTTTTGCAACCTTTTTGCACTCTGAAGATTTGTGGTTTTCATGCTCGCAGTATACACATGATCTTGGTAGATAATTGGAATTCCTTGTGGTAAACATCCTGTCCCTCCCCTCAGACTGTGTAAGGGGGTTCCTTTCAGTCCATTTACTCAAGGCTTCAATTAGCTGCGGGAATCCCCATTCTTGCCACTGGTCATCTAATCTCACCAAGTCAGCTCGTATCCCTTCTAGCTTATCCAATGTGAGCCTTGTGTAACCTGAAATTGATTTCAGTCTCCCTAATGATTCAAGTGCTTGTACACTTGGCAACAACTTGTTGAAAAAATCATGGATTTTGTGTGGGTTTGACCCCCTTATCACTGGTAACTCAATAATACACTGTACATGTGCATTTATAACTTCACTTGGCCTGCCATATTTAGACTTCAATATTTGTTTAGCCCTCTCGTAGCCCTCACCATTGTGGATCAAATTCTCAATGTTTATACGTACTTTTGGCTCTATGAATTCTTTCAAGTAATTAAACTTAGTGACAGGGTCTAGGTTTTGCTTATCGACTTCAGTCTCGAACTGATTCCAAAAGCGGAACCAGTCTATATGTGTTCCTTTAAATTTGGTGATACTTAGCTTTGGAAGCTTCACTGCGGTTACAGGCTTTTCCCCCACGAGGGATCTCCCCTTCAATTCAACTAATTTTGCCTCTAGTTGTAATCTTTGCTCAAATTTTTGTCTTTCTAGCTCTAAATCTACTTCTTGCTCTTTCTTTTTTGCATCATGTTTAAAACTCTCAATAATTTCTTTCATACCTGCAGCTATGGGCTGAAACTCCTTCAGTCTTTCCTCAATTCCGATTCTCCATTTCTTTACTTCACTGGGGATTTCCCCTTCCTCTAGTTTCAATTCTTGTATTTGAATTTTCAGCTCCTGAATTTCGTCCACTTTCGTTTCGTATACTCTAGACTGTCTCTCGATTTCCTTTTGATCCTTTCTCTGCATAATTTCTTCAGTTTCTTCGTTCAGATACGATAAAAATCCAAGCTTTTTGTCGATTTTCTTGACAAACTCTTCCACGACGGCCATCTTGAATTCACAGTCTCACTTATTATGAAATTTCACTCACTTCTCACTTTCTCCCATCTGGGTGGTGCCACTGTATCGCGAACTTAGAATGTTGTAAGGCGATAAACTCACAAATAACTCGAAATAGAAGTTATATATTTCTTTCAAGGTAACAAAACAATAACGAACTGGTTATATACTCTCGTCGCACACTCGCTTTTTTGAATAGTAAAAGTCATGTCTCTGAAGCTCCTCACCCCCACGCGCTCGCTCCTTCCCCGCGGTTAATTATAAGCAGTTTTTATTTTACACAACCTTTACACTAATGTCATTATCCATCCATATGCAACAACAGGTTCATGCAGCCCAGTTAATGCTGGCTTTCGGTTCGGTAAGTCAGTGTACAAGTATGTACAGCTGCAAGTGCATTGGACGAACGACGCCAAAACTGCTGGCATGTATGACTCATCTGGAATCAGGTTGTACTACACACCGAATCTTAGAAAATACGACCTCGGCAAAATGATGACTGGACAGATGCACCTGGAGCTTCCACCCGGAAAAAAAGAGGTATTGCAGCAATATAATATAATATAATATAATATAATATAATATAATATAATATAATATAATATAATATAATATAATATAATATAATATAATATAAAATAATATAATATAATATAATATAATATAATATAATATAATATAATATAATATAATATAATATAAAATAATATAATATAATATAATATAAAATAATATAATATAATATAATATAATATAATATAATATAATATAATATAATATAATATAATATAATATAATATAATATAATATAATATAAAATAATATAATATAATATAATATAATATAATATAATATAATATAATATAATATAATATAATATAATATAATATAATATAATATAATATAATATAAAATAATATAATATAATATAATATAATATAATATAATATAATATAATATAATATAATATAATATAATATAATATAATATAATATAATATAATATAATATAATATAAAATAATATAATATAATATAATATAATATAATATAATATAATATAATATAATATAATATAATATAATATAATATAATATAATATAATATAATATAATATAATATAATATAATATAATATAATATAATATAATATAAAATAATATAATATAATATAATATAATATAATATAATATAATATAATATAATATAATATAATATAATATAATATAATATAATATAATATAATATAATATAATATAATATAAAATAATATAATATAATATAATATAATATAATATAATATAATATAATATAATATAAAATAATATAATATAATATAATATAATATAATATAATATAATATAATATAATATAATATAATATAATATAATATAATATAATATAATATTTTATAAAATCGAATGATATCATATCATATAAGTTCATTTATCATATCACATTTTATAGTAACGATCTGTTTCTAGAAGTTTAGATTTTTGACCTCATTATTTGAATAAGCATCATGAAATATCTCTTACTAAATATACAATATTAGTTTTTGTGTGAGTCGTTTTTGATTTCGTATGGTTCAGTTTTGAATTTAGGGTTATGATTTTAGTATAGCATACGAAATAGTGGGTGACAGTTATGGGCCAACATAACCATCATACTGAATTCTATGGAACTTTCTCGTTGATAGAGTATCGAATCACGTCATACTCCACTATCATATTATATCATAATACTAATATTAGACGACATTTTGGTTCTGTTAGATAATCACTTCTGGAACATGCAGTCCATCCTGCACAAAGTCGATGCTCGATGGATATGGCTCTATCAACATCACTGGCGCCAGTTTACATGCTCATTTTCTGGGTAGATCCTTGTCCTTAGTTCATATACGCAATGGAAAGCAGTTACGATACCTGGCCAAAGATGACGTATTTAGCTACAACAACCCAACAAGTACCTCTTTCCAGCCTCCTGTGCAATTTCTACCAGGTGATGAGCTTCGAACCACGTGTACTTACGACACAACGAAACGACAGAAAACGACCTATTACGGGGATGGAACTTACGATGAAATGTGTTTCGGCTTTTTTGATTATTACCCAAAGATACCTAGGACACGACAGCGCCTTTGCATTGCCTACGAGAGGTAAGCGCTAGAATTTTAAGTCTCTTATAAACATCTATGTATCTTAGAAAGCTATGAACGGTAATCAAGACCATATGGATAGGCAGCAGAGTGATGTGTGTACAGTGTGGGCGAGAAGTGAAACACTTGTATGCTTTTATTTTGTTTTTCACACCGTACGTTTTAGACCCGGTTTACACGGGAAAATGGGACCGATCCAGTTTGGGATCGATCTCATTTGTGATTTCTAGGCCCTTTTGAAAGGAATGCTCATGCGTATTTTTTCCTCTTTCTTTATCTTAAGTTGGTATAGTTTCTAGCTATATATATTCAAGCTAAATAAAACCAACTAATTTAAATTGCCAACGCTAAATATAATGTAAATGAAATGTAACCGATGTTGCATACGAATTCCTTGCGAAGATATTGCTCATGCCATCGACAACACAAAGAAAATACCGCCAAATTTATAGGAAGGCTGAGAAGAAAATGGCTTCCAATTTGAAAGGTAGCTGCAAAATGTGTATTTGGAGCGATAAAAAGGGCCCTTCTCCTGAATATCACGATGAAGTAAAAACATTATAGGTTGGAGACTGCTCGCTAAATTAATCAATAAACTTGTAATAAAAAAATTCCCCGTCTTGTTTTTTATTATCCATCTTGTGGGCGAAGAGGGCGCGCAAAATCTGACCAAATTTCAAAGCACAGTGCTCAAAGCACCTCAAACTGGATAATTCATTAACCCCGTTGCCTATCCGTGCCAATTTGGGATCCATCCCACCAATTTCGATTGTTTACACGAGACAGGATCGATTCCAAACTGGAACGCTCTCCAAAGCGAACCCGAGTTAGTACGGATAGCGGATCGATCCCGAGCGTTCCCGTGTAAACGGAAGGCTGATCCGTACCAGTTTTGGATCGATCCCGGCCTGGACCGATCCCGTGTACCACACTAAAGAATTCGATCCTGATTTAAATGACGTGTTGCCAAACGTGATCGGGATATTGTAGTTTTGCGGGGCCTACCCTGGGTGCCAGATGCGAGTTAATTTCACGAGGGATGTTGATTTCGCTAGGGGTTCTTATTTTATTTAGCTTATTTGTATAATTCTCATTTGGGTGTCAATTGTCATGCTTCACTTTCGTATTTAAGTCCTTATGCGCTTTTTTGATGCCATTGGGAATAATAGAGAAGAAGGAGTTCTGTAGTTTGGGCATCGGCACAAAAGTGTTAGTCCCTTGACTCAGATGGTTGTATTTGGTTGCTTTGGGTCGGGCAGATCGTGCTTACTTCGTTTGCTGTTTCCACGCTGTTCTCTTCTCCCGTCCCTCCCTCCCTTTTTGATATCTAGCGTAGTGTGTTTCTTCAAATCCTTGTTTATTCTATTGCATTAGGATAGGGCCTGCTTACATCAAGGGATTCATTTCAAAGTTCTGTTACTTTTTCTTTAGGAAAGACTAGGCTCTTAATTTAGCCATGTTTTCCCTTCCCCTCTCATATCTTAGGTATCTATTGTAAATGGTTTTGCATGTTAAAAGACATTTCAAAGTGTTGATGCGTTCAAAATTAAAAATTTAGAAAACAACCTCTATGAAGTCATCATCATGCCTTTCATCTTGGCCAAAATTAAAATAAACAATGTTTTGAAACTATTGAATTTCGAGCACATTGCACATTTTGTGAATATTTATTCTGTAGGTAGTACAAAGTACGTCCTTTTGCTGTGAAACTATCATTTTGAGCATAAAAAATTCCTAATAGAGAGTGCGGGAAAATAACCGACCCGAGCGAGGCTCGAACTCACGACCCCAGACTTTGTACGTACGTACGTCTATAAAAAATTCCCTTTGTTTAGCACGGGGCCCTAAAAACCGCGGGGCCCTAAAAACCGCGGGGCCCTAAAAACCGCGGGGCTCTAAAAACCGCGGGGCCCTAAAAGCCGCGGGGCCCTAAAAGCCGCGGGGCCCTAGGCTATGGCCTAGAAGGCTTTTGCGTTAATCCAGTCCTGATTGTTGATATGATGGAAACATTTCTGTTAGCAGAGCTATGTGTTGACAAAGAAAATTGAAGCGAAATGAAATATATTCAAAAGAAAAAACCTCCGAGAGGTATTTTGTTACCCTTATGAAAAATGTAAGCCACACATGGTAAAAATGGGAAGTCGTGCCCTCATGACAAGAGACCAAGACTGGACCGTTTTCTGCCCGACTTTTAAGGAACATGCTACATAATTTAATGATTAAATTCAATTTTAGATACACATTTTGCGACATGAAAGTTGGAAATGTGTCTCTACACAACCACAAGTTTGGAACTTGCGACTTCAAAGAATTTGAAGAGCAAAACTACCCTGCCAACATCCTTACTTCATGTGGGCCTAAACCAACGTCCTGCTCAAAAGATTGCAAATACTACGTTGACAAAATGACGTCACATCGTTGCATGAAAGGAGGGGAAAGAAATATTTACAACCGAGAGATGAAATCCAAAGCGAACCACACGGCACAAGCGGTATGGAAGGCGATCAATGTATGTGGAAAGTATGTTGGAAGCGCTGCACCGAGGCTCGTTGACGTCAATGCGGGGGTTATTGCAAGTTTGGTTGCCTTTTTGTGCATTATGTTGCACCTTAACGCTTTTCTACCTTAACTGAACAATGAGGTGCGTTAGCAACACTCCTCTCTAGCTATTGTGTAATCCCTGCTTGAACATTTTTTATCGCTGTTTATTTTCCATTTATATCATACATGAATAGAAAAAGTTGATATTTTTCTGCTTAACACTTGAAATCATTTTACTGGCATCACATTTCTCTTTGGAAGAATTGGATATAGCAAAACAAAGTCATGTCAACATTTTTTCAAATACAAAAATGATTAACTTTTACGCAAATACTTGATAATATTTCCTCAATACAAACCAAATACAAAATCCTAAATTGTTAGTTGTCTAACTATATTAAAACTAATACGCTCTCACAGAGTTGTCACAAAGTTTTCTGCGATATTAATCTGATACTGCACCAGTATTCTATCAAATATTTTGCTTCACTTTTTTCTGAGTGCAATCGGGTAGCAAGTTCCAATCTTTCCTGCAGTTTTGTGGCACTTGACTAGAACGTCGTCTCCACCAAGGGTTATGCTCGCAGCTTCATATCCCATCAGAAAAATAACAGTATACAGAGTGATTTCAAACTCAGGCGAAACACCGATTAGAATAGAACCTTTTGGTTTGACTTCCTCTTTCCAAGCAAACTGCACTGTCACCATGTGGGGGTTCTGAAATTGATCAAGGTTGGTTAGAGTCATTAAAATTTAAGATGATTGTTGGATTCAAAGTAAAGAAAAGTATATTAACATATAGACATAAAGTTGTATCACATTTAGAGAAGAAGACATGGTTACAGCCTTTAAAAGATATTTTGTTGGCATCTGACTACAGTTTATGCATACCAAATTGTAAATGTGAACTGTAGTTTCTGCCATGTTGAAAACAAGATTCTTAATTTGGCCAATTCGATATAGCGGTTAATGACATCATATTAAAAAGGACCCAGATCTGGATTCGAATGATTGGAACTTACCTTTCCCCCTGACATAAACCCTTTGTAGTCAATGCTTCCTCTCTTCTCTTGCAAATAAAACTGAATCCAGTTATGAAGTCCAATGACCTCTTTATCACCCCTGGTCTCTCCTACGAAAACGTGCTCAAACCCTGAAGAGTCTTGAGTTCTGCGAAGGAAAGGCAAGAAATTGAGAAGAATTTTATTTTCACTATCTGAATAATTGATATTGATACAACTAACCATGCTCGTAGCAAAAGCACAAAAGCATTATTAAACTATGACTCGTCCCCTTTGTTTCAAAATGGTCAATCTAGAAAAACGCTGAACGTTTTTTCAAACAAACCATTTCTGATTGATTGAGATGTATCTAACTAGAACGTCCGTTTTAGGAGATAGAAAGGAAATAATTTAGAAATATTTCCTTGTCGCTGGCAATCAAGTGACTTAATTAAGTGCCTAACCATAAACTACAATATTCTCTCTCGTATTCCCACCCTCTCCAATATTCCCGCCTCTCTAACAATCCCACCTATCTAATAATCCCGCCTATCTAATAATCCCACTTTTCTGATAATGCCGCATGCAGGTTTGATGAGAGAAAACGAAGATGTTTATGTTGATATTGACGGTGGAATTATCGTAGAAAAAGTAGAAAACGGCATTAGAACTAGAAACTAAAACACAGTAATATGTGTACATGTTCAATTGATCGGTTTCTTTTTTGTTCAGTTAATATTTTAGGTGTTTTATTTTCAACAGCCCACTTTCCAAAAGCACATTAAATTTACCCTGCCTCTCCGCCTCTTCAATAATCCCGCATTAAATCAGGAGGTTTAATCAATAAACCATCAGTGAGAATACAAGAGAGAATACGGCGAATAAATCTTTGCAGGGCCTGCATGATCTCAAACCACACAGAGTAGAACACTCTGCTGGCTCGACAATATCAGGCTCTACTGAGATGGAATACTGCTCACAGCTTAGAATAGCACATCAAGCATAAAAAATTTACTAATATTTCAACAAATGAATGATACATGTTCCATTTTAGGCTTAAGCCAAACAAAGATTTACACACATCAGAGGGTCGGCTGACAGCTAAGAATAAGGTAACAATATTCTTACAAACAACTTCTTAAAACAAAAGCTGTCGTGGTTTTTGTAGCATGTTTCATTATTTCGTTTTTAAAAGCTTCTGCAGTTTGTTATTGTAAAAGTAATAAATTCTACAAAAAAGGCCTATAACAATTTACAAGTGAGAAACTAGTGATGTTACAAACCTTTCTCCCCTTGTCCTTCTATACAAACGAAACCACATGTTGTAGAACTCCTTACGAAAATTGTCAAAGTCAGCATCTGCTTTGCGTTGTTCCTTAAGAAACTTGTATGCTTCTTTCATAACATTGCTTTTCATCACCAGATTAACAAAGGTCCAATTCTCAGCTTCTTCTTGCTTTGTCACAACCTCAGGTACACCTGTCTCTTTCTCATAGTTGTCCAACAAGGCTATGAAGGCTGGAGCAATAAAATTACGCAAATCACAAATCTGTATAAAAAATTCTTCATCTACTAGAAAATCTTAGTAACATGAAATTTACCATTTTTCAGAAATTTATGTGTAAGATCTGGCCAAGACAAGGGTGTAATAAGGCAGTGCAAATACTTTCTGACCAATGGAGGTCTGCTCAGCTGATAGGACTAGTTGCTAATGAAACTATCATGACATGATGTCTGACTTTTTCGACTATTCTTCCTCAGAATTGAAAATTCATTTAAATCTAAAATACTTTGTTTACAATCTGAGAATAGTGACATATTTTGATACCAAAAATTAAGAGATCATAGACGGGCCACTCCATCAAAGGCTTCATTTAAACTTCTTCCTTTATATTTGAAAGAGATAAATCTTTTTTGGCTCACATATGTTGCTTTGGACCTGAAGGGCTTTCGTCACTATGTTTACATAGCTGGGAGGAGGCCACCATCGCAAACTAACAAACAGGGCAGCCTGCCATCCTTTGTGAAAATTTCTTCACAAAAACAGAACTGCAAAGTTTCAGTTTGAAAATGAGTGAGTTTTTTGAAAAGGTAGAGAAAATGTTTGGTATGCCAGGTGCTGGTCTTAACTGGTCCAGAACGAATCCTGACTACCACACAGTCAAAAACAGGGGTGTAGCTTTTCTTTTGCCATGCGCTCTGGTTCATCTGAAAGCCTTCTTTGAGCAAGGACAGCAGAAGTGGTGGGGGGCATGAAGTTATCAAGGGGGCTTTATTTTTCTCTATCTTATTCAGTTTTTATTGAAAAAGAATTTATAACAGCATCTAATCATGAAATGGTGTACTTGCGAAAATGATTGCAAAAGCCCACAGCCCTGTGGACCAGAAATACAGAGGAAAGAATGTAGGCTTAGGAGCAAGCAAAGCGTCATAGTGTAATTGCTACCCCAATATCACTCTCGAGAAAAAGTTACTCTGCTCTGCTTAGCTCTGAATGCATTTCGCTATAGTGAAACTCTAACTTAAGGTAGTTTATGATCCTTGTGTACATTTCCAATCAATTTACAATGTGTCATAGTTGCAATAGAGCTAGCCTGCTATTCGTTTAGGCTTGCCAATAAGTGAAACTTCACTTAACCTGCGCAGATTTGCTGTTATCTAGTGATCTAATTATCTAGTCACTGTTATCATGTTTTCATGTCTTGTTAGGAAAAGAATTTTGCAAGGATTCGAATCAAAATTGAATAATTAAAATAACCAAATAGTTTGTTGCAAAATGTCTGAGAATTCTGCTTTGCTGTGTGTGAGCGTCAGAATGGACTGAAATGCGTTTATCTCACTTAAAATGCATAACCTCATAGGTCTGCAAAAAAGCCTGAATGATTACATTAATTAATTCCAGGGTTTTAATGCGCATATGAGTTCCAAATAAGTCTTGTGTTAACTAAAAGATATATGAATGTTATGCTGATGCAGCAAAAAACCTCAAGCACTACAAGGAATGCAGACAGGGGAATTGAATGCTGAGGCGTAATTTAAATCATAATTTAAATCTAGAAGGGCCAACTAAAAGCTATGTCACATTTCTCCATTATACTCAAGAGAATCTTTGTTTGGGCAGGGTTGTGCTGTGACACTACGGCAATCCACTTGGTAGATTTCTCATTTTGGTGGACTGGCTAAATTAAGAAATCAATGTGGCAATAAACACCCCCTCCCCAAGAAACACTACTATACTAGGAGATTCCTTATTTGAAATTATAATTCCTCACCCCCTATCTATCTAATATTGACAACTTTTCTTCTCAAAATTTTACCCAGAGGCAAATACATGAGCACCAAAATGAAATATTAATTTTTGCACTGCAAGTAAAATCTGTTTTTATTCATTTTGTAAAATATCTGTATGGCAACATACAATGGGAACAATAAGAACCTGTAAGTGGTATTTTACTATCTTTTCACTTTTGTAAAAGTACTGAGAAAAACATTCAATTATCTATTAGATAAAGTCTCAAACCTTTGTATGTATCTCTTTTGAAAACATTTTCATCCACAAACTCAAATAAAGGGTCTTTTGCTCTGTCTGGGCCATCATAAGAATACTTTGCACGTCCTTGCAAGTCTAGTTTGTAGTCTTTGTCTGGTTCAAGCCTGTTCTTGTCCAAGTCCCACAGCTTTTCACACAGGTCTATCAATTTTGGATCTTCTACAGCAGGGTTGCTACAAAATAAAGTGAAACATAAAACTTCTAAAGAGAGCGTTATTTTGTGCAAGAAAAGCTATTTTCTTGAATTCAACGTCAAGAATTACCAATGAACCTCTATCAAAACACTGTTTGTGAACCCCTGAAAGAACTCAAATTTTTGTTTCTTCTAACTGAAAGTTTTTTTCCAATCACAACAGGTTTGACACACTTTTGCCATGACAAAGTTACTGGCAAAGACCAAAGGTTTAAATGTTCCATATGGCAAAATTTTACCTTACTCGGCTATTCTTAAATTTGTTATTCTTACATTGAAAAAAGCTGTCAGACCATCCCTAAAGAAACTGCTTGCTTTTACATCCAGTCGGGTGCTATCTTCTGTTCTAGAAGGTGATAGAATGAAGTTTTCACCCATGGTAAGAATCAATCTTGGCTCATCAGCCACATCTGCAAACTCCTGAGAGTAGTTTTTCCTTCAAGGTTCATCACGCTTCAAACCTCCCTTCTTGCAATTCAAAGTACGTGGGTGATATTTAAGGTATTGTTATAGAGAAATTCACTTGGCAAGCCTTTCGGAGTCAAACTCTATCTTAAGCAGACTGCATGGCAAAAATCCTCTTTATTTAAAACATAGCCTTTTTCTACAAGAGGAATAACAGTTAAAAAATTAACCAAATATAAGGTTCTGTATGCAGCTTGCATTTCAGATATATTCTCTAACCTTTCAACCAGTCGACTGCTTCTCCATTAACATAATGCCTCCTTGAAAGTTGGTGATCCAACAGAGGCTCCCAAATGGCTTCGAATCTAAGTGGTTATTTGAATAGATAGGCCTTCAATCATGCATTTTGCGTCTTCTAGCTTTTTGCTTTCCTTAAACATTAACTATATTTTTTCTCATTCACAATTCAACCAAACCCCCTCAAAAATTTGGAGAAAAACGATTTTATTGGAGAAATTAGAATCATTTTCCTTGAAAGAAAGAAATCCCTGGTAGCCGGGTTAGAACCAAACTATGTTTTTCTGTGTTATTGCAACAAACCTCAGCCAATAAGGTTATTTTTGAAAGCAGGGTTTTTATAATTTTTACAAGATAAAAACTTACCGTTTTCTACCGTTTTTTACCGTTTTATTTTTGAAAACAAAGTACAAAATAGAAAGAGAGCAATCTGTCATTTTATTTTACCTATTTACTAACTTATTTACGTACATTTCTATTATTTGTCTTTTATTTGCTTTTATTCAGTAAATCACTTTTTGTATCATTAAAATGTATTCATTTTTGATGTGTAAACATGGCCTACTGAAATCAGTCAAAATAAGGAAGACGCACATTTCTGTTCAGAAAGTAAATTTCTACCAATCAATACAACAGCGTCCCATATTTCCCCAAAGTCTGTCACTAAGGTTTAAGCATGACTCTTCCCCTCCAAAATTTCACCCAATAAACAATAATCTGTGTTCTTCTGAGAAACGCCGAACTTTATATTCTGAGCGATTCTAGTATTTTATTATATTTAGTCTGGGGGATGCTTTTTTAGCCTTTCTAGAAGGTAAAATTTCAAAAATTTTCTTTCGCGTCAGACCCAACCATGGTGGGTCCTCCTACGACAGTAAACTTGATTTTTAGCTCCCAAGGTTCAATTTCTTGGATCCGTCTCTGAAAAATGTTATCCATCCAATTATCAACACAAGGCAATGTACTAAGGAAAATCTGTAAAAACCTTCTATAGAGCAGAAAGTCTTGAGAAATCCAAAAATATTGACTTTTGTTTTTAAAGTAATTTGCCCCTCAACTGTTTCCATAAAACATAACACATACCCTTGTGGTGCCATGACCCACTGCATACTTTATATTCATTCGCTCTGCTGACCCCCCCAATTCACATGACAGATTTACGGCCCTGCTGCAGAGTATGGCATGTGCACACCGGAGATATATTTGTGCAAAACCTGTTGCACACCCGTATTTTTGGGTGTGGCAAATAGGATGGGTGTGGCTTGGTGTGGTCCCATAGAAAATGTCAGCTGATAAAAACAAGCACAGTTGTGTATGAACAATTTGAGATATCATGAATCTTACTTGACAAATATACAAATAAAAACTTGCGCTATCTTCAACAGTATACTTCACACGCATTTTTACGGTGAAATGCAAATTCACAAATTTTAACCACAACAGGGAAAAATAGTCGGTGCACACCAGCACACCAGACATTTTTGGTGGTGCACACCGTCACACCAGGCTTTTTGCTCGTGCACACCGGAGATCTCGTCGAATAGTGGCATACTCTGCAGACTGGCCCATAGGGCAAGTGAAAACAGAATAAGGGTGTGAACAATAAAAATATAGAAAAGAAAACAAACGAGCAAAAACGCACATCTTCCCGTTATGAAATATTGAAAAATATTATACAAAGACCTTACTTTCTCGACATATTTGTACTGAATTGTTTGGATTCCTTGAAATTTCTGTAAGCCAGAAGTGCTGCAACTGTAACGATGAGAAGCACGACCACACCCCTTTCTCTTTCGACTTCCTGCCACCTCAGCATTACAACAGCAACAACATGCAGCAACAACAACGAGGACTGAGTAGAAAGACTCAAAACGCGCGGGAAATCAATGGACGTTGACAAGGGCTTGCTAGTGAATGGCGAATACAGAAAAAACATGGAAAATTGTGATACTATGAGCAGTAAAGACTATTCCAGGCAAGTATTTTCATCAGTTTTTAATCAAAACACTGCATGCTAGGACTTCCCTTTGTACGTTTCCATTTAGGCCTAAAGCAAACCAACTATTATTATCAGTTCATTTCATTCCATTACATACACATCTTTAAAGTAAATAACAACATACAGGTTACATAAGATGAAAAAGTTACATAAAACGATAACGAAGTACAGATAATTGTAAAAACCAAGGAAATTTGCATGCAGGAATTTCGTACGGCCGGTTAACACGATCATATTCAGGTAAAGTGCCCATCATATTTACCTCACACTTTTATGTGATCATAGAATGTGATCGTGTAAACGACTTAACAAGTTGCTTCAAGTTGCACAAAACAGCAAGAATTAACCCCTTTTAATTTTTTATCAATTGGCCATCACAGATTTTTCGTTTGACCACTGTCCTTCGTACAAGAAGCATAGCCAAGAAGTAGAGTATTAGAACTAAGAGATGCTAGTTCAGAAAGAGTAAAGTACCTTGAATTTATAGATTGAATTAGCTGCTCATCAATATTCATTTAGATAAGGCAATCCCCTGACAACCCAATTCCATTGAAAATTTGACAAATCGATATATGTGGGCATTTCAAGACCTTCTGCTTCTAACATATAATTGTAATTTTTAGGTATGAAATGATTCAATTCTACAAACAAAGATTAACATTCAACACAATTTTATTTTACGAACCAATGAGAGACAATAAGATCCTAAGAAAAGCTTTCATCGAAGCGGCATTATAGAAGAACATTATTATTCTGGCTTGTTAGAGATTATTTACTAAGTTACAGTGGCCCTAAGTTACAGTCGATGGTGGAAATTTTACCTGAATATGATCATGTAAACCTGCCTTTAAAGGAAGAGCTCTCTTAAAGGAGGAGTTTAAACCTGCCAATTTAGTGATGACACTGCAGACTTCCCAGCATGAAGCCATAAGACCAGCGAGAACAACTGCCACACAACCTCTGCTCCCTCTGAAAAAAAAGTCCGCACGACAGCCATCCCTATCCATCCACACAAATCAGCCAATGACAACATCGATATATTCATAGTTCTGAAATGATATTACATAAAGTCTATTCTTGGTATCTGGTGGAGAACAATGCAATTTGAGTTTCTGGCTTACTTGACAAAAATACCTTTGAGTGGGGGGTTTTTTGAAGAGGTGGCTTATTCAAAGGTCCCCCATTATTTGATGATTCACAGTAGCTGTACATTCAGAAAACAAGTTTCTGCAATAATGATCTCCAAGTTGTTGAATTTCTAACCTTTCTTTGGAGTATCTTATAGATAAGGTTTCAGAGTATCCAAAAACCCATAGCCTGTGGTTTTAGTGCATGCAGATGGATGTTGCTTTGTGATGATGTGTTACACTGCCTTGTTATGTTGTGTTATGTTATGTTATGTTATGTTATGTTATGTTATGTTATGTTATGTTATGTTATGTTATGTTATGTTATGTTATGTTATGTTATGTTATGTTATGTTATGTTCTGTTATGTTATGTTATGTTATGTTATGTTATGTTGTGTTATGTTGTGTTGTGTTGTGTTTTGTTATGTTATGCTATGTTATGTTATGTTATGCTATGTTATGTTATGTTATGTTATGTTATGTTTTGTTATGTTATGTTATGTTATTTTATGTTATGTTATGTTATGTTATGTTATGTTATGTTATGTTGTGTTGTGTTATGTTATTTTATGTTATGTTATGTTATGTTATGTTATGTCATGTTATGTTATGTTGTGTTATGTTATGTTTTGTTATGTTATGTTCTGCTGTGTTATGTTATGTTATGTTTTGTTTTGTTATACTATGTTTTGTCATACCCCAGATATTCACTAAGCCAGACCTTTTGCTTACACTCCTTGATGGTCCTACATATCGGGGCAAAACTCCATATATTACATAATTATATATATAAAAAGGATTTACTTAGATCATTATTTGATTTTATTTTGCAATGTTGTTTTGTTGCAGGATGGGGAAGGTCAATAAAATAGCTGACATTGCCGGATTAAGTAGGAGGAAGGGCATGGTACAGTCTTTAACATTCACATCAGATCTCTCTGCAGCTGAGTTCAAACTATTTGAACTTCCAAAAGAATTAGTTGATGTTGTGAAAGAAGGTGAATGGTGGGTGGTTTTCTTTGTTTTAGAAGTTGAAGTTGAAAGTAGAATTTGTTCAAAACTTTTACAAATACTATTCACTGAATGTGAATTATTTTTATACAGAATTATCATACATTACTACTTAACAGATTCTTAAGAATTCAAAAACAAGCTAATTTTCTTTGATCCTTGCAGTCAGTGATTTGAATGAAAAAATATATTTTATGTTCTTTTTCTAACAATGACATCATTTCTTGTTATTATTATCTTACAGCCTGCTGTAACTTTTTTGCACAATTCTTGTTTTATTCTTGATTGCCTATGCATGCCAATTTGTAATGTAGTTATCATCATCATCCTAGTGTGACTCTGCGTGGAGATCCAAATGAAGAAGCAGTTTTGTGTACAAAGAATGCATCATATGAAGTAAGAGCTGCAGATACATCAAATGCCTTGCTTCTGTTGCCCGCCATGATAACCTCAAAATCTCCAGGTAATCAATCCATTTGTTGCTTGGCAAACAGATGACTGCTAAGGTTTTACATCATAGTCAAATGTCCAAGGAATATCAATATTTTTTGTTTTTCTTGTTTCTAAAAACCTTTTCCTTCAGTCCTATGGCATGTAATAAATCACTTTCTTTAATTTTCTATCAACAGTAATATTGACTATCACCGTCCAGCTATAGAAATTTGACAGAAACACTCTTTTCCTTACCGTGAAATTTTGGAAAACTCTCAAATGATGGTAACCATAAAGCCATTCCATGAAATGTGTACATATAAATAAGTTTCTTTGTCATTTGTAATGTTTCCTTTTTGGCTTTTTATAATAGCATGTTTTTGAATTTTTCAAACTTGTCTGAAAAGCATGCTGAATAACTTATCACTCTCTAGCATGATCTTAATGTTTGCCAGCCCATATCCTATTCTCCCTTTGAGAAACAGCCCCAATCATCCCAGTCATCATGTCTCCACTGCTGTACCCTTACAATAATCAGATACAGTCGTCTAAGCAGGCATGATAACTTTTTCTCAGGAGCCATTCATCATCTTAGCCTTAGCTGGTTTCCTGACATTTTCAATTATGATGCTACTTTTTCGTGCTGTAATGAAGCCAAATTTCTTCTAGAATTTTCAAATGAGCCAGAATTAAAAGATGTAGAGGTATGTTTGTGAATGTGATACAAATTGGAATCATTTTGGCTTTAAAATTTTATGCATGACTGTATGTTAGAGGTGAGAAAGTGCATAAAGCCGTGAAGCAGCTTAGCAGGTAGGAGAATAAGAAGGAAAGAGAGAGAGAGAGAGAGAGAGAGAGAGAGAGGGGGGGGGGTAGAAAAGGTAGAAAAGGATGCCTAGGATATAGTTTGGTTGTACCAGCAGTGTACCACGTGCGCAGTGACAGTAAATCGCTAATTTCAGTTTTACTGAAGGAATTTTAAAAGCTAATTTATTCAAAAACATATGGAAGTAACCATAGCTGGGAAAGATGCGACAAGAAAATTATCCTGCTTTAAAATCGGCTTGATTTTTAATAGTTGTTTTGTATCAGGAAAGCACAAGAAAGGGGCTGGGAATTTGCTCTTTTGCTTCCAGTCTTCGGCATCGACATTCTACTGTTTAATTATCTCTTGAATCGTCATTTTTTCAGGTTGTTAGCTCTATTTCGTCGTATTATGAACTTAAGAGGATAAAACCAAAATTAAGCAAGCTGAGAAAGCTTCTGGAAGAATCCAAATTCGAAGGCCTGGAAAAAGAAGAATCAAAAATTGACAATAAGGTAATACTGTGAGTCTTCATTGTGTTTTACCGATTGAACCGTGGATCTACTTCCCAATTTAACTTGGAAGCTTTTATACTACGGTATTAAGTGCAAAATGTTTTAGTGTCTTTGTCTGATGTTTTCTCACAAAATTAACAACAGTTTGTGGATAGAAAATTGGTTTAAAGCTTTCGAGGGATAGTTGCCAATTGGTTAAAGCAATTTTTTGGTATTTGTTTGTATTTTTTTCTATCAAGCATCCGAAGTTAGTTTTGGGGCACTAAGAAGCAACGTATTTCAAGCCATTGCTGCGGTGTTTAAGGGTGCATTTTCAAATCCAGGTCTGGCCCTTGATTTGCAGGCTTTCCCAAGATGAGTTGTAAACGAGACCAGTACCCAATAGCCCCCACTGTGGGAAACATTTTGCTTACACTGTTTTACTTGTGGACTTTGGTTCAATGTATTTGTTGAATTCTACAGGCCTATTTATATTAATTATTTGAACTTACTTGAATTTTTTATTTATCGAAAAGTGGCCCCTGCCCCCCCCTCCAGTAGCGTGGGCCCTGGAGACGAATTAAAGGCTTGACTCTGGTCCAGCCAGCAGCGATCGGGTACCGGGTGGCAACACTGATGAGGCTAAAGCTGGTCATGACAAAGAACAAGTGCCTCCTGCTAGAAGCCTTATCCCTTTGTGTATATTTTATACGGTTCGCCTGTTCCCTTTATATCCTTGTTACCGCAAATGCAAGCTGCATCAGGGACTTTCTGTGAATTCATGACTTAGGTTCTCTACCTAAACCCTTAGCCCCATAACCCAAGTCAAAATACAAAGTTCGAGCAAACACAATGCCCACCCACTGCTTTAAGTTGTAAAAATTTGTCTGAAGTTATTCTTGGTGACAGTCTGTAATCAAAGCATGGATCAGCCTCTTTCTTGTGTGATCAGCCTCAAAGGTGATCAGCCTCTTTCTTGTTCAGTTTTACAAATGTAAGAAATGGACACAGTCCTTGATAACGCAAGGGATGCTGGTAACGAAATTAGAAATCCGAGCAGAAGTACTTTTTCCATATTTTCTGAAATTGTCAAATCATGTATTAACTTTTTTCTTAAGATTTAAATAACTTTTTAAGCTCAACCTCCACGATCTGCTTACCTGTATCCAAGCAAGTGAAGAAGAGATCCACCAAGGATTGGCAGACATTGGCGCCTTTCCATTTAATGGTATTTTTAACACGAAATTATTAATTGTAGATATTGTGAAGTGTGCTTTGTTTTTAAAAGTGTTGCCTTAAGATCAATAAAGGGTACATGTCATACGACCATGTGAGAAACCAGCAGAGGAAAATGAACAGAGGCAGAATAGGAAGGAGACCTGAGATAGTGAAATAGCATTGTCTGGAACAGATGGAACTATTGGAACATAGACCAGATAGGGACATCAGTTGGAGCATTGCAGATAACATAAAGTCGATGATGTGTTTAAAAGGAAATAAGAGCCACGTCGCTAAAATTGAAAGTGTCAAGAAAAAATTACTGTAATGAATCAGTACTTAAACTCTGAATTGTGCTTGTAATATTGGGAAGTTTGGAACACTATTTTAGAACGTTAGCGAAAGGTTTTATTCGAAAAATAATTGGAGATAATGAAAATTATACTGGATAAATATAAAGATAATGATACTGGGCGATTTACATTATAGTTTTGCAATACATTATCATGCCTCTGTAACACTTCACCAGATATTTCATTTCCATTGAAACATCAGAATTATCATCATAATTATATAATATTTATTCAACACAGGCTATTGGCGACTGCTAGATGTGTCGTACAAAGAAAAAGCATTTTCACAGATTTTAAAGCTACTTGATGAAGAAGGTTGGGAGTTTGAAGAGATTCCTCTCGTAAGAACATGTGATATTCTAGAAGAGCTCTATCCGCGGTAACTTTGCGATTCTTGTTTGTACATTTGATAAAACCGAGTATATAGTTCATGTGTGAATAAAGAAAAGGTCACGATAGCAGGCTGCTCGACGGACTCCAAGGAGTTCTTGCCGCGAAAAATCGATGAAAATGTAGCAAATAAGGAACACCGCAATACGACGAGAATGAACAACAACAAATACACGTAAATCAGTGAAGGCTAATATTTCGCCCCGGCATACGGGACTTTATCAGAGCAAAAAAACATTTAATGAAGCCCCGTATGCCGGGCGAAATATTAGCTTTCGCTGATTTACGTGTATTTGTTGTTGTTCATTCTCGTCGCATTGCGGTGTTTCTTATTTGCTGCATTTTTATACATTCCATTTTTTAGCAGCAAATTAGAGAGTATGCCCTATCTGCAGGCCATATTCACTATTCACCTCTAGGCCAAATTTGTATTAGCTCATTCTTGAGAGTTCTCTTGTATCCGGTGTTCTCTTATCGTTGTCTTGGGATTCGTTTCTCCCTTCTCCTAAAAGTCGATTTGCCCTCTTCCCTTCTCGTTTTATTGTGCATTGCTTCTCTTTCTTGATCTTCTAGATTTCTCTCTTCCCTAAAGGAAGTTATTCTCTTCTTCAGGGACGGATTTACCCGGGGTGTGGGAAGTGCGAAACCCCCTCCCCCTAATATCTTTGTCTTATTCGGTAAATTTTGCTTCGATTCGGTAAAAATCATTTTTTGGTAGTCGGTAGTAGCAAAATGATGCAGAAAAGTTGCTTTATCTATCTTCTTACCTTCAGTCGACAGCTGAATTTTAAAAATGGACGTTTCCGTCAGTTTTCAGTCTTTCTTATTTTCAACATTCTTCCTTACCACTCGTCAAAGCACTCGGCCTGAGAAAGTGCAAATTTTCTTTGTTTCTAATGAACAATCCATTTGTTCCTACTGTTTTCAGTCAATGGTGTCCCCTCCCCCACTAATTTTTCACTTCCTATGGTACTGGCACTCCATCGTTGCATATTCCTTCGTTTTGTATTTCTCAGAAAAGTCGTGGATTCTATTTCTGCTATCCTACTTGTTTATTCTTCTATAAGCTCATATTTTTTCAGCTGGAAGTTAAAAAAATGAAAGTATCAAAAATCTGGAGGAGGAGTCTTAAAAATCATGAAAATCATGATCATAAAGCCGCGATTCCTCAAGTTTCACTTGTTTTTCGCATAAGCCTTTATGGTAAAGCTTCACAGAATTTTAATGAACCGCATTCAATTTTTGTTGATAACCAAATTAACGCAAGTTAACCTAAACCTGAAAATAAACCTTGAAAACCCTTGTACAGCAAAAGATTACCATATAAGGTAAACCATTATGGAGACGAAATTTCAGGAGCAAGGCCGTCATAATGTCTTGAAAAGTTTATTGTTTCGTTAATTCATTTGTTAGTTATTGTTTCATTGGATTTGATTGTATTCTTTCAAGTGTTTTGTTTCGTTTCAGTGAGATTCTCAAACACTGCCTTGATCTTTATGGTGAAAAAATTGAATATAGAGGTGAATAATTTTATTTTTGTTTACTATAAATTATATTTCAGTTTACTGGAATTGAATAATGATTATGGAAGAATTTCTTTTCCCTGTTGATATATCTGTAGTAGAAACCAAGCAGGGAACCAAATCTTTCTAGCCACAGCTTCACTACAACGGGAACACAGCAATTTGATTCAAAAGCTCTGAAATCAAAGTTGTTTCTGATTGGTTTAAATCGTTTAATCATCGATCAAGCTCAACGGTGCGTGAATTTCACTCCTGTGAAAATAAAGTTGAGCACAATATGGGACAGACTGCCTTTAACTGATTCAGTTTCCCTACTCACGCAGATAACCCACAAGTGTATTATCGTTTGGTCGAAGATAAAGTTTGCCAGTTCTTTGCAGAATGCATTCTAAGAGGCGCTGAAAGAGTGAGTTTTTTTATTATCGTTTTCATCCTAAAATATGTTATTACTTTCTTCCAAGATTTCTTTGCATATTTTCTCCTGGATTTTTATAAACAAATGTGAAATTAATCGTGGCTGTTCTACCACTTGCGTTGCAGTTTAATCACCATGAGTTTTTCGAGGCATGGCAGCAAAGTGTCCCAGACGGCATGCAAACCAACAAGGAGCAGCTCAAGGTGCCTTTCTTAGTAATCTTTGTTATAAATCACCACGAGAACCCAGCCAAAGTTATTCCAAAGATGACTTTTAGGGAAACCATTCTTGATACCTTCAGTCATTCTCTGTTCTTCAAATTGAAAGTCTTCTAGTGTAAAATAGAAAATAAGCAATTTCCATGTCCGGTATTTGACGTTTCTGATGAGAAAATTATTCGTACAAAGCGAATCTCACCTTCACCATTACAGGCCTACATGTTTCAAAGGACATATGTTTTCAACATTGATTTTGTTAGCGAAATTATTTGCCAATCGACCAAAAAAATTCCTTTTTTAATTTGAAACTGCTTAAAGTATCAATGTATCTGTCCCAAAATGCTAGTAATTTCTATGTAAGGAACCTCTGCTATTGCCCTTCAGAAGAAACTTTTAATATGAGAGTGAACTCAGCCCTGGGTCACTTTTGTATTCCTTCAATTCTGCAAAATAACAAACAAATCTTTTCGTATTTTCAAGGGCCTTGCACTGGAAGATATGACTTCACAGCCTCCTGTCATTTGGTATTTTCCAGTCTCTGATTTACCCGACGAGCCCCTAGCAAGGTATGCTTCATTCTTTATCAAAACGATTTCAAAGTAGCTGTGGATCAATGAGAACATGAAAAGACTGGCCCCATAGTTTTCCTACATGACCACTTTCTTTATGTGAGCAGCTTCTCTATGAAAAACTGCTTTCCTGGCACTTTTTTATTGCTTTTTCATATCTTTTTCTCTTTAAGATTCTTTTTGCTCTGGCCGATAATTTTCAAGAAATCTAAATCTTTCGATCAATAGTTAATTAATTTTTTTGAGAAAACCGTACCTTGAACTGTTAAAAAGTCGAATGCGTAACAGTTCGTCTTCTTCAAATCCTGTCCTTTTGAGCAAAATGTTCTTCAAACTCAGCCAATGGTCCTTCCTTGACATAAGAGCGACTGTAATATAATCTTGTTATTTCCCAGTGCAATTGGTATATTGTATATCAATGTGTTTAATGGCGTGGTATTTTTTATTCAATTTTGAAATGCACAGAAAATTATTACCACAGTCAATTTCCTGCTCTGATATTTTTTCTGCTATGCCAATTAATTAAAATATTTTTAAGAAATTTCGAGTGCTCCGTTTCATAAGATTTTAAGAAAATTTCATTATTTAACTATTTTAGAGTTTAATGAAAAGAGTGTTAAAAGATTCTCCAAAATCACCGCTAATTACAATGCTAATCATTGAACGATGCAACGTCTAGATTGCTTCTTAAAACACCTATTTAATCAGAACAAATTTTTTTGTTAAAACAATACAGTAAGGCTAGTCAAAAAGACCAAATAAAGATTATGTCGAGGTGCTATAAAATAGTTGTTGAACTGGGTATATATATTTCCTAGCGTAGAGTTTTCGATCTATGTTTTCAACTCTGAAGAGTGTCAGACGAGAAGCTTTGGTTTGCTAAATGTTTGCTTTTTTCAAAGCCATTTTCAAGTTTTGTACCACCAAAAGATTGTTAGTTGTTGAACTGTTCAAATACGTTGTTCAATTTTTGTGACCTATTAAAGCGTTGGTAGTAAGAACACTATTATTTAAAAGGCTTAGATATTACTTAGAACATTTATCTGCAAAAAATTTTTATTGAAAATATAAAATATTTTTTCAACATCTAATGTTGTTCTGCAGTAAACTTTCGTTTCTATCTATATTCCTTTAAGCTGAACCCTATTAATTTATGGAAAAATTATGTAATTAACGATCCAGACTTAGAAAATTTGAGAAAATTAAGAACAGGCAGTCTGAACTTAAATTTTACTGGTTGCTATAGAAAAAAAGTAAAATCCCCAAATTAATCAGGAGACATATTTAAATTCTATGATTGATAATTTTAAAATGTTTTTATGTTAGATTCAACAAATTGTTCAAAGTGCGATCGAAATGGACAAGAGAGGATATCGAACCGTACATAAGGTATGGATTTCTTCTTCAAATTTTTTTCTCTCGATGCATCCTGCATAATCAATTCCTGCAATACACGTTTTCCAACTTTCAGATCATTATCTGAGCTCGGTTATTCAAGAAGATGTTTTGTGGCTCAAGCTCCTCACAAACTTTATGACCACTTTACAATAATAGGAGAACCTGGAATTTAGATGAGTATGTTAGGATACAAGGATAAGATACATGTTTATTCCTTAGATTCTCGCGAATTGCGGTTGTAGACGTGGACGTGGACGAAAATGCAAAACTAATAGTTATTACTAAAGCTTTCCGAACATCGTCGTGCTAGGGGATTTCGTGGGCAAAATTTGTTTACAATGATCTTCATAGAAAGTTGAATTTATTTGAATCAAGCATTTTTGAAGCCGAATTCTATTTGAAATTAACTTAGTGCCTCTAGTATTTTTCAGTCATCATTTAGTTTGTTTCCCAGCGCCTTTATATACTTCACCCCTCAATCCCCATTGCCCCCTTGACTCTACCCTGGGTACCAGACTCACTCTATATTAAATACCTTGACTCCCCTTACCCCATATCCCTTTACCCCCTCGAACTTCCTACTACTCCCCGATAATTTCATACCTTTGAACTCTTCATCAACTCAAAGTCACTTTTTTCTCATACTCGCAGTGGCGGATTAAAGCGGGAGGCAACTAGGGGCAGTTGCCCCTCCCTCGACGAGTTGAAGCAAGTCTGGCGCCCCTTTTTTGGAAATTGTGCGCCACTTTTGAAGAATGAGAATCAAATGAAAAAGGTTATTGGAACGATAGGTTAATTTGCTTCAAGGATTACCTCAAAGTTATGTTGTTTATTCTGAAAAGGTATCTGAAATTGTTGTATACAGCGTACTCTCGTAACCAATTTTTGAAAATTTTTCAGCGCCCCAACTACCAACTGCCCCTCCTTCAAACTTGCTCTGGATCTGCCTCTGCATGATACTCGCTCACCCACCTCTAAAACTCTGTCTCCTTCTCTTACTCCCTCAGCCCCTTCATCTCCCCTCACACCCTCACACCCTCTAAACCTTCAACCTTTCGAATGAAACTTTACAGCAAATCGTCAACCAGGTACTCTCGCTCATCCATATTGCGAATTCTAAACCGCTTGGCTTCTTACTTCTAGCGATTTGTGCACACCAACCCAATCTATGAACGCCCTTCTACTCAAGTTCACCCGCTGCTCGACGGACTCGCTCGGTAGCAAGATTTACAACTCAAAGAGACCCATATCGTAGCATATACTGTTCGGTCTGGTGATGACGACACATCCAAGGTTACTTGCCGCAAGTCTTAATAGTCAAGGACCCTGATTGGAAAAATGTCCTAGAAACATGCTGCATTTTCGCCGTCTATTCGGTTCTACAATGTTCACAGGCAATATTTGACTTTTCTTTCTACCTGCAAGTTTAAATGCCAAAATGCCTTCCATATTGATTATTTTATTAAAATGCTGTTTCCCGAAATCCAGCAGCTAGCCGTAGAAAGCAAAGAAGGATTGTGGCAGATTACAAATTTTCCTTTGCAAATCTTATTCACAGAGGAAAGACCAGGGAATTTCGATGCCCTTGAAATTCTTTGTATTACTCTTATATATATTCAATTGTTAACGTCTCATCCAAACCTGAAAGCTTCAAGCAAAAAGGCCATAGCGAATTGTTTTTAAACTGTGAAGCCTTCAGGACTTAGGTAAGGCTACCATTCTTTCAAAGGGTCGCCCTCATCTATAACTTGGACCTTAGTAGCCCAGTAGTTATCAGGAAGTTATTGGCCTGAAGAAGAGTTATGCTCGAGAAACTTGTATCAATGTAGTAAATTGTATTCTCTATTAAAGCGACATACAACACCCTGACTTACATTGATTATCTAGCCCAGCCCGGGCCCAGTCTTCCCGTGTCCACCGTAACCTTGACGATTTTCGTTTGATCTGGGCTGTAAGCTGTGTCCAGGCTAGAGCATTCATCTTTCCTCCGGACAGTACTCGTTAGCAGTGAAACCTGTCTAGGAAAAACAGAGAGAATAAGGCAGAGTTTTGGCGTGGCACGCTGGTACCTTATGTTTACAGTACCAACCCTCTTGGTCAGTGATAGCGCGACCGCCATGTTGCTTGGATTCTGTTAAATGGAGTGCATTCCTAACGACATGCTGTATTGATAGTTTTATTCTTAACTGATCCAGTCGAGATCTGGCCTCGGCAGATGTTGCAAAACTGAACTTTGAATGAGGTACACGTGATTCACGCAAGATAAGATACCGTGTGTGTATACAATGATAATTCATCAATGGCAGTTACCCTGAGGCTTGTAGGCAGTTATTCATTTGTAAAAAGCTCAAACGTGACTTAATTATCCATGGGCTCCGACAAAGGTTGAAAAGTGGGGGGCCAAGGGAAAATTTAACACCCATAACAAAAGATTTTGAAAAAAACTCTATTGTTTTGCAAAAATGTGGCCCCCCCCCCCTTCGTCGGAGGCCCTGTTATCATTAGAATCTTTTGACGAGCTTGATGACCCAACGGACGAAGAAAGATGAAGTTTTCTTGACTACCATACTTTACAGAATTGCAATTCGATACTAACTATTATGTGTTTTTTCTGCTTTGTTGAAACTCTGTTTTAGTTTATTTTGCTAATTTTTTGTATTCTGTGCTATTTGAAAGGACTGCCAACGCAGAATTGGTCAATGTTTGTTCCATAGCGATAGTCTTTTAAACTGTAGTACCGGCCTGTGAAAAATTTCAATGTTTTTTAATCGTTTTTAAGTGACTAGCCAAGACTAGCGCCCCCTCCCCCCAAAGGACCCCATTTTTTTACAGATAAACCCATAGATTAAGATATATGCATTGATGCATTGAAAAAATCCCCAGGTAGAACGACCTTGAAAAATTTTGCCACCATGGGGCTAGACTGGGTAAATGAAGTACTTACTTACATCTCTGGCCTCTCTTTTTGGAATCGATGGCGCAGGCACTGCATGCTACTTTTGCATTTTACTCGTGTTGTGTTGCTTTGGTTATTTACAGAATGGTTATTTACAGAATGCCAATCAAGGTGAAACTGGGCTAGTCATAAAAATATTACATCCAATGTGATTGTTTCAAACCATTTTTTTAAATCAAGATTGATTTTTTTAAAAAAAAGATGCATTTTGAGTGTTTATCAGATAAAATGTTTCCGTTTATAAAAGGAGCACCATTAATATAGGTTTTGAAAGCAATAATTGCTTCATTTTATGGTGTTTTGAAATTTGTCGAGGAAAGGTTTAGGGAACGAACATATATCGTAACGGAATTTGCATCTCCCGTCACCTTTGTTTTGGGAGTAGTTAATTGTATTTCTGCATCATTTTTTGCAGAGAAGATATTTTGTCAACGAAAAATTCAAACGTAAAGAATTGAATTTGCAAAACGAATTTATTCAGCTGACGAGTCAAAAAGATGTCAACTTAACCAGCTCCTTGCCAAACAAATTTATCTTGCATTCCGTAAACATAAGAAATTTACATAAAGACACAGGGATATTTTTAGAATACGTGACAAATTTTGGACAAAGATTTGTACGAAGATTTAGTTGTACAAAATTAAGAGTTCCCGAAAATTTGTGACGCAAAAACTTTGTTCAAACTGCGCTTGCGCAAGGTAAAATTGACTGAAGTATATGATCATATGATCTCTGAATCTGTTTTCCCGATGCAAAATGAAACGAAAAGAAAGGCCACAATCTTTAAACATGAGTAGGTTTGCAAAAATTTTGAATACTCTTCCAAGCTAAGGGAAATATCAGTCCAAACAAAAAATAACATCATCGTTCTATGTCGGATATCGGATAGCATCGTTCATTGTTCTATAATTTTATTTTCACAATATATGATAAACTTGTGACTACCCGTGGGTGGGTATCTGATTCTTCTCAAACTTGTCATAATCAACATCGATGTTGGTCACATGACATGTGACTGCCTATCACATGACAATGCTTCATGTGATATACCACAGAATACACTCAGTGACCACAATTGTTTTCATTTGCTCTGATAAAACCTTGGGTAAAGTAGGAAGTTTGGTTGATCTTCTACGAGAGCAAAGATGGAAAAATTCGTATTTCTCTTGGCCTTTGCATTTTTTGCAAATGGCGCGTTGATAAAGAAGGGATACATTCCAACAGAGTTCCAGCCCCTCTCGCAAGAAATAATCGATTTTGTAAACACATTGCCACACTCCACTTGGAAGGCTGGACACAATTTCGAGGGGATCTCTGTACAATATCTTAAAGGATTAATGGGAGTTATTGAAGACCCTAATGGACCAAGACTCAAGGGTAAGAGAAATTTTCATTGCAGGCCTTTTTAAATCTTTTCGGTAGCTAAATGATGACATTTTAAAAGTCCTTCCGCCTATAAACGCTAGTCAACATTGCACATCTAGATCGATTAAACTGCTTTTCTAACAAAACAGTTGTGGAATGTTCAGATAATTTTATTATTTTTCCTTACAGTGAAGAAGCCATCGTTGGAAGGTGTTAGCATCCCGACAAGTTTTGACTCCAGGACAAATTGGCCTAACTGTCCTTCAATCAAGGAAGTTAGAGACCAGGGCTCTTGTGGAAGCTGTTGGGTAATTATTTCTTGTGAAACATACTTTTCAGGATATGAAAAACGGCGGGTTTTCGTTTCATACGAAAAAAAAGAGATCCTATTGTAATAGAGATATTTTGATACTTATTATTTTAACTACATAAACATTGCAAAAAGTTTTGATGGTTCCTCTTTCGATAATGGGCATTAACTACAGTCAACTCTTGACACTGCTGTTTTACCTGGCAAAACCCCCAGACGTGTCAGTCAGGATGTTGTTAGGATGTGATATTTTCAGGATGTGATTATTTTTGCATGCAGAAGATTTCCTAGCCACATATTAAGGTAATCAGAGCAATTACTGCTGGATCATTTCCTGTCCTATCATCCTTGGTTCCACTTTCATCATCCTCATCTTCATTACTGTTAATCTCTTTGTGTAAACGAGGTTGTTGCAGCTCAATCATAATACCAACTTTCTTTACTATATCTGTTATTTGGAGAGAAACTTCAAAGTTTTTCTTTTAGAATACCCAAAATGACTCCTTGCATAGTGTTGCATAATATTGCCCATTCCAACTTGAATACATATAGAAAAAAGGGTCGTTGAAGTGTTTAGAGAATGAACAGGGGACACAAATTAAAACGGGAGTGTATGGTTAAGGGTTGGTTAATTCTATAACTTAGATCCGGAATCCCTGTGCATGAAAGGGACAATATCAGAACAAAAGACCCTCAAGTTTTTTAAGTTTGTAGTTCTCCTTTAGAAATCCAAAAAGAATTCAAAATTGCTGCCACAAGCCAATTTTGATAAATTTTGATCAGTTCCAAACCTTTATAACTTTTCATGATTTTGAAATTTTTAAAAGAAAGTAAATATATGCTTGTGACATCTTGTGACATCATGGTCATGCAAAAGATTACCCAATTCTAAGATGCTGTTGTCATACCCTAGTTGAGTTTACATTAAATGTTTCATCTGTTCTTATTTGCTAAAAGGCATTCGGTGCAGTAGAAGCAATGTCAGATCGTATTTGTATTGCATCTGGAGGCAGCAACAAGTTTCACATTTCTGCAGAAGATTTGCTTTCTTGTTGCTGGACTTGCGGTATGGGTTGCAATGGTGGATTCCCTGAGGCAGCATGGCAGTATTTTGAAAACCATGGTCTTGTCACGGGTGGACAGTATGGAACAAAAGAGGGATGTAGACCATACTCAATTCCACACTGTGAGCACCATGTTGATACTGGAAAATATCCAAAATGCCAAGGAATTCTGCCCACCCCACATTGCACCAAGAAGTGTGAAGCAGGTGATGGTTATATTTGAGTTGTATTTATTATAGTTGCTAGGCATTAATATCATAAACATTGTTTTTTAGTATCTAGAATTTGGAAGAGCAACATTAAATATACATCCAAATAAAAAACATTGTATGTTGTGTTACTATTTTTTAGTCTGATTCATCATAAGCTACATCATGTTTCGACCACAGTCAAAGTGATAGCTTCAACCCTTTTCTGGATTTCAAATTCCTTCGTAGCTGCCTTAAGGTCACTGGTTTGAAGTCCTGAGTCAGGACTGACAGTATCAGAAAATGATAGTTTACAATGACGCCTGCCATCAGTGTTTATTGGCTTCCAGAGAACTAAGGATGAAATTTGAGGTAGCCCTGTGGCTATGACCTGCAAACAGTCATTTACATTCCCTGAAAAGAGAGGATGCTAGGCTACGGCCTCAATGAATTTAGTTAAGTGTAGAGTGGCTTTTCCTGGATACGTTTTCAACTGATGATGAGTCTGATTCAAGGCCCTTGATGCTAGGGGGCCAGGGTGGCAATCCCCTTCCTCCTACTTAATAACTGGAAATTTAATTTCATAGAATCTTAAGTCTTGAAACTGTTTGAATTTGAGATGAGTGGGCATATAAGTTCCAACCACATGCAGACATTTAAGCAAACTTGCAGGAGGAGGCAGCACCTAGCAATTGAGTTGTACCAGTGTATATTCTTAAGGATACCCTGCTTTACTTGAAGGCAATTTTGATAATTGTTTTAATGTCACATCTATATCTATGTCACAACTAAATATTTCAATGAAGTACATCCCAAAACTCCATCGTGTCTCTTAAGTTAGTAACTCAGCAAGACTGCCTTTGTTCATTTGAAAGTCTTCCTTATTAGATATTATCTCTAGTCTCTCTTGTCAAATCACTTCTAGATCAATCTGCTGTTTGACCTTTCCAATAAATTTGCTTTGATTATTTTTCAAGGATACAATGCTTCATATGCTGATGACAAGCACCATGGAGTGTCTGCATATGCTGTCCACAGCTCAGTAGAAGCTATTCAGACTGAGATCATGACCTATGGACCAGTTGAGGCAGCATTCACCGTCTATGCTGATTTCCCATCCTACAAATCAGGCAAGTTTAAGTTTATGTAAAAAAAACCTAACTGCTGTCCCCCGCCTCTTTATAGGAGGGGGAAAAGGGGTACCAAAGTGCCCTTTCATAGAAGTGTCCAGTCAATGACATTAGCCTTTTGGTATTATTTAAAAGATTCATTATGAAATCCTGACTGTAGTGCCTTATTCATGACAAAATTTCTCAATGCTTATGAAAAATTTCTCAATGACAACATTTAGCCAATTTACAAATGCCTATAGAACATTTAAATGAAATGACAGTTACGAAAGAAGTAGTCGAAGCTATGAATATTTTTTCAAATACCCTTTACTGAAGCCTGCCCCCTTTGCCATTCAGATGTTCTTAGTCCCTGGTGTGATATTTTAAATAAATATATATATTTGATTTTTGTTAAAACCAAGAATACCTTCTTTTTTCTAAAAGAAGCTTGTGATTTTCAGGAGTTTACCAACACACATCTGGATCTGCTCTTGGTGGTCATGCTATTAAGATTCTTGGTTGGGGAGTGGAAAACAGCACTCCATACTGGTATGTCATCATGATATACTATTTATATAGGAAGGTCTGAAATATAACCTGATTTGTTCATAGGAGGCCTTTTTGTTTATGAAGGCAGGGTGATTCCTTGCTATTATTGTAACTTTTTTGCCAAATGATCCTTTTTCCTATTTGCATTAAGACAATATTGAAGAATTCAAAGAAACACACTATTCTTATTCCAAATGGTAGAAAACAATGCAAGAAGAGAAAAACACGGGAAAACATCCAAAATATACATGATTAGCTCTACCTTAATCATTAAAATACACACATCTGAGTCAAGGGACATACTTCCATTCAAAAACCCTAACTACAGAACTCCTACTTCTCAATTCTTCCCAAAGGCATTGAAATCAGGACAAAAAAGCATTGACAGAGTGGGCCTTAACATCCAAATGTGAACAGAACAATTAAAATAATATAAGAACCCCCAGAGAGATTAAATTCTGCAGCATCCCTGGTTAAATTTA
Organism: Rhopilema esculentum; assembly: GCF_057945365.1. Lineage (NCBI taxonomy): Eukaryota > Metazoa > Cnidaria > Scyphozoa > Rhizostomeae > Rhizostomatidae > Rhopilema > Rhopilema esculentum. The sequence goes on along the minus strand of NC_142823.1, from coordinate 8,865,675 downwards.
TGTCTTCATTTGATTGACATGTTATTGCAGAAAATTAATTGAAAACCCTCTCTTGCAGGTTGGTTGCAAACTCATGGAACGAAGATTGGGGAGATAAAGGTACGTTGTTCCAAATTACGTTTTCAATGTCTTTGCTAATTTATGTGGAATCAAATAAAATTTGGTTAACCAGTTAAAATTTTGGCAGCTATATACATTTTTAAAGCAAGTCTCAAAGGAAAAGAATTAAGATAATGCATATGGTATTAGACTCGTAATGAAAGGTTAGACATTGGATAATTCTTTGGACTTATTGCATTTTATCTCTTTGCCAAATATTTATTTCTTAATAGAAACAATTGCGGCACCTCTTTTAGCAGATTAACAGTGGACTATTTGCTAACTTGACAGTTTTAAGACGACAATCTCAATTGACAATCGACAATCTTACCAAAAATGCACTATTTTTGAAGAGGAATACCCATCTATTTTCACAATTGATTACAAGGTTGTTTATTTTTTCTGTTTCTTATCAAAGTCATTTTTATTTTAGGTTTTTTCAAAATTCTACGTGGAGAAGACCATTGTGGAATTGAATCTGGAGTGGTTGGAGGACATATCAAATGATAAAACCACAGGGCCATGGCAGCATAGCAGTGGACATAAATATTTGCAATCAGAGCTAACAGACAAAATTTAGATTATTTTCTTTCTTTATAAGCTTCAAAATAAAAAATGTCAATATAAGGTTTTTGCTACAGTGTTGATAATGATTTGTATAAAGGGATATTGTGAATTTTCCATGTTTCAAGAAATACTTTGCTACAGAACAATTCTTATTCTACAGAAATTGTAGACCTCACAAATAGTTTGTCTTATTGTCCTGAATTCTGCGTATCTTTGAAAAGTTCTTGTTGCCCTGGTGCAAGGATTTCATGGTGAGAAATTTTCATGGAAATTAACTTTAAATAAGGGATGTCTTTAAAGAATCAACGAAGAAAAAATGCATTTTCCACAAACCAGATTAAATTTTAACCTGAGTAAAGAACTCCCAATTTCCAAAGTATGCAAACAATTGAAACCTGAACATTCAACGAGAACACAGGCTAACTGATTAAACTGGAGAATTGGAAATGTGACACCAGTGGCAACCTTTTTGAGCAAAACACGCAAAAAGAAAAAAATTGTACTTTCTTCAATTGGTATGTTTCGTTATCAAAGCTGCTCTCGTTAACTGCTCTCGACAGACATTCTAATACATAATTGACGTCTCTGTGAACTCTCCTATACCTCTTTGACTCCGGCAATCACACAAGCATTATTTTCTGAATTCTGCTTTATTTTGGCAGCTTCGAAGACGAATTTTTCACAAAAATTCACATTTTGTCCTAAGGCAATTCCGTTTGCATTGTAGACTCTATTCCTGACACTGTTATGGAAGTTATCAAGATCCTTCATTAGCAGATTGGCATCGGTATTTTTTGCTTGAAAATAAGCATTTACTTTTTCAACTCTGCAACAACCAGCTACATGAAAGCAAAATATCTGTTAGGGTTAGATACAAGACGTGCTGTATAGGGTACGCTGGCTTCACCTTCTTGCTCAACCATTGCAAAATATGTCTTCAACTCATCCCAGGTAATTACAATCAGTGGCGTACCCAGAGCTGCAGCAGTGGGGGGTTCTGGGGCCTAGCCCCCAGAAATTTTTTTGGGACCATGCCCTTCAAATCGCCTTTTTTGCAAAATTTCCCCCAATTATTTGATTCATGTTAGCTACGGTAAATAGCAAAGTATTTTACAATTGTTATCGACACAAGCATTCAGTATACTGCACCCCCTCCCCCCAATGCGTTTTACATCGTTTTTGGACATATCTCGAGGATCATATTTTAGAAAAGTGGGGGGGGTCCGGACCCCCCTATTCCCCCCTTGGGTACGCCACTGATTACAATGCTGTAAATTATTTTGCCTCTGTCCAACCAATGTGTCTGGGAGGACTTTGAAATTGGCATGGCAAAGTTGAACTGTCTGAGCCAGCATTGATAATATCAAAGACCTTCTATATAAGCATCTGTTCTGATGATGCTCTTTGAAAACAAATTTGGTATGTGCTTCAGCAAGGAATCAAGATGTGATGGCAACATGTCGAAGGCATGTTTAATACACAGTGTTGAAGAGTGACAAATGCATTTCATTCGAACACAATTTGGTGCCCCCTGTCCAATACTTAACCAAACGCAGTCTTGCTCTCCAAACATCTTTGAAGCACCTCCACTTGCAGAGCCAACACCAACACAGTCTTCCAGCTTCACTTTTAGTATCTCCAGACAATCTTTCATTGCAGTAAAAAGATCATTTCCAGAGGCGTTAACTACATCTATCAGAAGCTTAACCAAGAATGATGCAAAATTTTTGACCAGGCTTATCCTGATAAAGCTCTTCATGTAATGCTGGATAAATTACAAGATATAGCTCTTCATGTAATGCATATTTGCTACCAGTGCCATAATCAGGGGCGGACTGGCCGGTCGGGCTACCGGGCGATCGCCCGGTGGGCCCTCCCAAAATTTTTGCAATTTTCTCTTAATTTTGCTATTAAATAAAAACTCGTTTTGTTTGGTAGGGGCCCTATTTTGTCTCGTCTTCTGTTGCCATAACACCGAGACTCTCTTAAGATTATTGGATACAGAATGAATAAAAAGATCATTTTGCAGTAATTAAGTGCTGAAAAAGCACTTTCCATAATTTTGGGCCCATGAAAACAGGGAGAATCCTGGGCCCAGGGCTCACTGTCCCTAATGCAATGAATTTATATCTAAACATAAAAAGGAATGACTCGCTACTCTTGAAAGTTTCTTACTGAGAACATTTATTTACTGTCTTCAATAGACAAGACAGAGTTTTTTATAATTGCATTTAGAAATTTGTTCAAAGTTATGTGTGTCGAAAATGCTGGGCTTGTCGCTAAAAGTTGGCTTTTTGGTAATTGAGAACTATTAGGGGATGAGGAATTATTGTAAGTGAAAGCTTACATGTATTGCCTAGGATCTTCCTTTCGACAAACTTGATATGGCAAGTATTCTAGATGCATTTCTGGCCATCCCTATAAAGTCATGTTGCGAAAAATTTTCTTGAATTCGGCCAGAATTCCAAATCATGGTGGTGGCCTTTATTTAACCCCTGAACAATCTAAACATATCGCCCCTTCCCCCACTTCCATTAAAGATTCGTCAGCCCTGTCTATGCCACTGATGTTACCATATTGGTAGCTGCGCAACATTGGCGGGGTGGCTATGTTTCCCCTGGGGTGGCCAAGACGATTTTTGCGCCCTATCTATATATCGTGGTTATATCAAAGCATGTGTTTCTAGAAGGGAAATCGATTTTTGCAACTTGAATCCAAAATTTCATAAATAGGTTTTTACTCAAAATGAATGGAAAAGTTATGTAATCCTAACATTTGACATTCTCGATCGTAGTTCGGTAAAATATCAAGCTATTTTGAATCGGCTTATTTTTGAGAGTCGGCCTATTTTCAAGGAAATACGAAAAGGCAAAACATAAAATACTAATGAAAACACATTCTATTCAATTACACTGATGTTTCATACAGGCTGGCGGCCCCTTTAACTCGTTTATTATATCCAGAATACCAGATTCAGAGTAAAATACGGAGAGCTAATTTTTGTTTCGGACCCCTTCGTTTTTTAACTAAATGTAACCTTAGTTCATTTCGCCACTGCTTATGGGCGATTTTATCAGCCTTGTGTCATCGTATATATGATGTATGATATACAAACATGGTTCAAGTTTGTTATTCTTTAGTAGTTTTTAAATAGTAGTTTTTCAACAACTTGAAAGTTTCAAGCATTGAATCGCACAATTGAATCGGACAGAGACAGCAGCGCACGAAATTGAATCTAGGGGGGGGGGGGGGTGGTGTGCTAAGGATCAAGTTCAGTGACAAAGGAGTTGGGGTCCGACGCGCAAGAAATTTTTGAAATCAAGCCTTCTAGAATGGCTAAAAATGCATCTCCCAGGCTAAAATTTAACAAATTACTACCCCGCTCAGAATAGACAGTTCGACGATCCTCAGAAAAACATTGATTTTTGATTTTTAGAAAAAAATTTGAGAGCGAAGGATTCATGTGTTGGATAAAGAAAGACCTTTGGTTCACATCGATGTTAATAACAAGAAGCTGCTGCATTGATTGCCAGGGTGCATTCAGTGTACGTAGAACTTAGGCCCGAAGATCTTTGGCGTACACTCAGGCTTTTGGCGTTTCGAGTGCAAACTAACGCAAAACATTTTTGGCATGCGTAAAATCTTCGTTAGTTGGCGTGCTAAACATGAAGCCACGTACATAGTTAACACGAAAAAATATCACACAAATGTTGATTGGGTCATGGCAACGCAACGTGCTTCGATTGTAGAATCACACGTTTTATTAGACTGTTCACAGCAAGTTACAGCGAAGTGTTCGATCAATTTTGATGTTTCTAGCAAAATATTACAAGCAAACAATTTTGGCGCCCCCTTACCTCCATTTGCGCCCCTATACAGGGGCCATGGCCCCCTGCCCCCCTACCACCACGCCACTGCTGAGCAAACAATCAATTAACCTGGCTGCTCAACCAATGATCGGAAAAACATCGACCCCTAGTATGTTTCGAATGAAAAATTACATATCAAGACTTTTTTAAATAGCTTAGATATTTCTTGAATAACTTAGATAATTTATTAAGTTCTACCCTAGGTACCAGGGCCTCAGTGATCGAAAAAGGTAACCCCTCTAAATACCATTCGCCATTTTTATCACTGAGGTCCCCCTTTAAAAGTCCTCCAGATAGAAAACAATAATTGTTTCCCTTGCAATGTCATGATTTTCTCTTATCTCTTATTCTACGTCAGAATTGAATTTCCAGTGAAAATGATGCTGACCTGGACTAAGGATTGTAGATCCCCCTTGTAAATCTTTTACATTTACGCCTACATCCCTGATGGTTACTAATTTGAATTAATAGCAAAATTTCAACAACGTTTTAAGCCAGTTTAAAAAAGTGATGCAATAAACAACTTCGGGGCCCTTTCTCGACGACTTGGCCCGGGCCCTAAATCAAGAGCCAGTCCGCTCCTGGCCATCTTACCCTTCTTATTTGCCAACGGTTTTTGTTTGGTTAAAAAATTAGAGACGTTGCAGCCTCGTTTCCATAAAGAGCAACAATCTGCAACCTCATTTTCGCTATTCACATGACCTGAAGAAAACGAAACATTATTGAAACTGGAAACGCCGACATTTATTAAACCACAACTTAAAGAAAATTCATCACACAAGATCTGATATATTAAATGATGCCAGCTACTGTAAACAAATATTTTTGAAAGGGGCAGGTAGGACAAATAACCGGCTTCCGGTTTGGCAAACTGAGAAGTCGTCAAACGTCGCATATAAGATGGCATTGCAGAGCAATTGGAACTTCAATAATTCAGATTTGCAGTGGTTGTTGACATGCGAAAGTAAGATAACTTTTTAATACTTAGAAAGCTTGTTGACTTGCAAAACAGTGTTTCCACCCGAAATTTGCTTATTTATGACTTTATCATTTAATAAATGAATTATACAACTTATCATTTTATCTAAATTAATGCTTCAATTCAAACAAAAATTTTCTCTAGTGGTTTCTGGGATGATGAAGTATGTTGCTTTGTAATTTTTAGTTCCTGCTTTTGTTTACAGTATATTTACACCCAATGATACATCAATATAGTTTCAATGAGATTTTACTGTAAGCATATGATCCTTTCCTCATTTCTTATAAAAATGAGAAAAATCCTTTTTGCAAATATTTTATTTTGCGACATTTTATTTTTCTTTCTTTATTTAAAGTTGGGACAATTTCTAGCTATGCATACAAGCTAATTAAAACCAACTAATTTAAATTACCAATGCTAAATATGATATAAATCAAATATAACTGATGTTGCTAACATATTCCTTGCAAAGATTACAAGTACAATTAAACGATGTAAATTCTGAGATTTTTTTCTTGAATATTGATAAAGTAGGGGAGTACTTTATCTCATTTGGAAATGAGTTCCATATTTGGCTACATCTGTATGATACGGTATTAAATCCATATATTTTGTAATGTGGCTCCGCTGTTTTGAATTAGGAGTTTCTTAAGTAATATGGGCATTCATTTATGGAAAATGTTTCATCCATAAAAGGTGGATTCAATCCGTTAAATGTTCTGTAAATTTCTATCGCAAGATATTGTAAATTTTTCTTATGAGAAGTTATTGTTTTATTCTTTATTAAAAGTTGTTCAAAAGTTGATTCATAATCATCATTAGCTATTCTCATTGCTCTTTCATGAATCGGGTTTATTCGATTATTACTTTTCCTACTGCAAAACATCCAAATAAGAGGACAATAATTAAAATATGATAATATGAACGTTTTCATTAAAAGAATTCGCTTAGATTTGTCCATATTGGAGGCAATCCGGGCTAGAGCGTATACCTTTTTCCCAGCTTCTTTACAAAAACTCTAATATATTCTTCTAATTTAAGTTGTTGGTCCAGTGTTACTCTCAATAGCTTAACATTCTTACTTACTATTATAGGAGAACCATTTATTTGAATTTTAGATTCCTCTAAATTGGATCGATTGGCTTTAAATGTTATAAGCTTGCTTTTATCGCCATTGAGCACCAAATAATTTTCATAAAACCATTTATTAAGAATAGCGGCTTCTGATTCTAAGTCGTCAGTTAGTTCATTCATATCAGAACTTGACAGCAAAATTGTATTATCATCTGCATAGTTGCATAAGTTGCTTTTGTTCAAATGCAGAAAAATATCATTTATGTAAATATTGAAAAGCAAAGGGCCTAAGATTGATCCTTGAGGAACTCCTTACTTTGTTTCCATCCAATCACTAAAATCTGAGTTTATTTTTACTCGTTGTACTCTTCTATCTAGATAACTATACATAAATTCCATTGCGTTGTCGCTGAAGCCATAAGATTTCAATTTGGCTAGTAGAAGTATATGGGATAACAATCAAATGCTCTTGATAAATCCATAAGCACTGCACCAGCCATATCTTTTTTATCCAGGCACTTTTTCAGACCTTCAATAAGTCGTAATAAAGTGTGTTGTGTGCTATAACATTTTCTGAATCAACAAAGCAAAGGAAACAGTTTAACAATGATGTAATTGTTGATTTGATTGAACATTATTCTCTCAAATACCTTTGAAGCTGAGGGGAGCACACTTATGGGTCTATATTTACTAGATGAATCTCCTTTTTTGAAAATAGGGCACACATTAGCCATTTTCACAAGAAAGGGAAACGTTTTATCAGAAATAGATTGATTGAATATTTCAGCTAGTGGTCCAGAGACAACGTCTATTGCAATTCTAAGAACCTTTGGGGGGATGTTATCGGCTCCTGTTGATTTGTCTTCCTTTAGGTTGTAAATTATCTCTCTTACCTCCTTGGAAGTTACATTTTCAAAGTTAAACTTAGGAAATTGATTAAACGTTTCCTTGATTTTTAAAATACTACGGTGGTTTTCAAAGCATTTCAATTGATCTAATAGTGACGAGGCTGTCCTTTCGTCAGACGTCTGTTGCACATTATCAGATAAAGGTTGGGCTATATTTAGGCTTTCAGTAATATTTACGAAGTGACTGTTCAACGTCTGTGCAACTATTTTGCTGTCAGACAGGATTTTGTTGTTCTCTATTAGTATGATTTTATTTGCTTTTGCATTTTTATCATTTAATAAAGGCTGGATAGTTTTCCAGAATCTTTTATTATCGTTGAAAAATTTAACATCTAAATTTCTCGAAATATCTTCTTTTAGTGCATCTAATTAATTTAACACATCTATTTCTGACTTTTTTGTACCTCTCCCTATTAGAAACTGTTTTATTTTTGTTGAGCTCTTTTTTGCCTTAGATCTCAGCATTATCAATTTTCTTATATCTTTATTCATGAAAGGCGCATTGTTTGCTCTTACTAATTTTTTCTTCGGAGGGGCATGTTTATCGAGAATTGAGATCAGAGTTTGATTGAAAACATTGTACGATACATTTTCTTTAGGTATTTTAGCTAAATTAAATTGAAGATCCTCGTTAAATTGATCGGTAGAAAAAGTTTTACAGCATCTGTATGAAATAGAAGTGGGTTCAGATTTTACGAATTTAGTTTTTAGTACAGTATAGGTTAGCTTATGGTGGTCAGACAAACCTGTCTCATATGTACCTGTATTTATATAGCTGTATTTCTTGTTTGTTAAAATCAAGTCATAGCATTTTGGCCGATCACTTTTGTAGCTATGTTAGAAGAACCAGGTTCCATTTTAAAGTCCACAAGTATTATAATTCTTTCATAGCTTTGTGAATAGAAATCCAATAACTTACCTAATTCATCAAGAAAGTAGATGCCATTTTGGTTTGGAGGGTGATAGATTCCAATAATTATCCATTTTTGTTTTTTAAAATTAACTTCAACAGAAATAGTTTCTATATCATTTGCTGGGCTGAGGTTTCTTAATTCTTTAGCTGGAATATTTTCATTCACATAAAGTAGTAATCCTCCAGCTCCAATTTTTCTGTCACGTCTAAAGGGCTTCCTAAGCCCCTCAACAGAAAACTGAGATGTTGGGAAGGATTCGTCTATTTTTGTTTCTGAGATAAGAAAAATATCTAATTTTCCTTTTATGATTTCCGTAATACTAGAAAGTTTATTAGGAACAGAATTTATGTTAAGGTGTCCTATAATTATTTTTTTAGGATTTTTTATTCTTATTGAACTGAAATTAGTTATTTCATTTAAAGCGCTATCTATTATTTCGATAGAGGTCTGTTTATTTTGAATTTTTTCGTTTAAATCATATTTTCTCTGTGGGTTATAAATGAATGATTAGCTTTTTGACTATAAGGGCATGAAGGCTTAATCATGGTTAAACTGTGCATTATCTTACCCACTTGTCATGTTTGCTGCAGATGATAAATAATGTTTCTCGCAAGAAGTATGTTCCCTTGTCTGATTTGATCTTGACATGGTTTGATCCTGTGCAAAGCATAGCCACAAGAAGAGCATTCTTTTTGCATAAAATTTTTTGTGATATCTGCCCCTCAGAGATTCAAAATTTGCAGCTCAGTTTTATAAAATCTTAATCTCAACCATATTTTCCAGGTATTTTAGAAGATTCTGCATCATTCACTTACTTATTGGATATTTATTTACTTTATTGATTGTAATGGATGTTTCAGTTGATTATTAATTCCCATGATCACAAAATCACCTTTTAGAATCAAAGGAACACAGCATTACATCTTGGGTTTATGCTGCTCAAGCTATCATTGCTTGCTCGAGTGGTTTAATTATATTTGCCAAGTACAACAGGTGATTAATTCTAATCATGTTACCCTTTTTAAAGCAGTTCATGTTTACTGTATGACACTTTAATTTCTCCCTGAAGGTCAAGACTTTTGGTAAATTTAAACTTTTGATAAATGGTATCTGTTCATAAAATTATGGTTATACTGGATCTCCCCTAGAGACCAGGCTGCAGAATTCCAGTCAAAATTGTAACCCAGACTGCAGAGTATGGCAATTCTTAATGATACCATGTGCGTGCACAGTTATTTCAACCATATTTTCCACATGCAAACTTCTTTTTATCATTCATATAGCAAAAAGAAGGTTTCATAATTAAGTATTTTGATAAATTCTGTGTGTACAGTTTCAAATTTCTATGTGAAGCAATACACATGCCAATGATACTATGAGTCAAAACATGATAATAGTAAATGTCTTGTCATCTATCATATTATGCAGACAGAAAATGAAAAGGGAAAAGCTTGCTCCCTCGTCATAATGCCCCTGATATTCTCCTTGAAATAATTTTTCCCTGGAAACATTATTTTTGGTAATTTGTATGCCCTTTTTGCCTTTTCTAGCATCAGTGTTCTAAACCTAAATGTTCATATTGATGCGATATCAAATACATGGTGGATAATCTACTGCATAATTGGGACTTTGAGGTAATTGACTGTTTTTTGTTAAGAACTCGTTATTAGTATTTGTTATGATGATCACTCTATAGACATTAACCGCTGCGTAGTAGCCTTACGTAATCATCTTATATCGTATGATTGTAGCGTGATAGCTAACTGTTGTTGTTGTTAACTCATTCTTCTTATTTTGTTCTGCTGAAGCGGCCTAGCTCTTTTTTGTTTGTGCTTGTACTCAACATTTCTAACATTTTTGTAGTTTATAGAAGTAATATCGTAGTTTTGAAAAACTTGCAACTTAAATTCAAACAACTTTAAGTTATGAGAAAATCATTTATTTAGCTACAGCTGAGCCTTACACAAATTTGAAAGCATTGATAATGGCAAAGTAATTTGGCTATGATAGCTTTGTTGAGTTATGGATAATCTTAGATGTGTAGATTGGAGATTTGTTTTAGAATTTTTATGCATGAAAAATTAACCTGCAGCAAACTGGCTTTGTTGCAACTCTTTTTAGTCAACAGGAATTTACCTTGTTTGAATGTATCTTGCAGGCCTTGCCTCTTGTTGGAATCAAATATATTGGAATCATTATATTTTAGAGCTATCCTGAATTCGATAAATTTCTGGCTCTATGACAAGGAAAATCGCACAGAGACAGAGAAAACTATAGAGCACTTGATAACTGCAGGTTTGGTTTTCTTGTGTTTCAAGTATTCTCTAGACTTATTAGGAGTGTCAGATGACAAGTACTTTGGTATGCCATATTTCTGATTTTCCTATCTTAAAATTGCATTGGATGGAAAGCATGAGAGGGTATTTAGTACAATCTATGTTTTGATTGTCTATGCTGTTCTATTTGTTTCAATTCTTGAATCTGGTTTGTGTTTTGTTACCTAAAATTGTGATAGTAATGCTATGGGAATCACCTTGGGGGCTATTGGTTGTAATAATTTTCACAGGTCAGTGGTGGCACCAGGGGAGGGCTAGGGATGCTACAGCCCCTCCCTCGGAAGCATCTAGTCCCCAAATTTGACAAAATAACATACCAAAACTTCATATTTTAGTCATTTTAGCCCCCCCCCCTGTCGGAAGCTTCAACCCCTCTGTCGGAAGATTTCTGGTGCCACCTCTTTCACAGGTTATCCAATATATCCTTTAAAGTTTTATAAGATTTCAATTTGTCTTTTCCACAGATTGGAGCTCTAAAGCTTTAGAGGTAATGTATAATTGGATAAATTTTGTCTAAAACTCTTTTTAGAAAAGGGCCAAGCACTAAATTGATAAGCACTTAACCTGATGATCACATTTAAATAAATTGTCAATATTTCTCCCCTAGAAATTGATTTTGGATTTGCGCAAAAATCCTGGGGGCCTCCTAAACAATGATTTCAGGATTTTAGGTCTTGATGATATTTGCAGATATAATGGATAAGTCTTGTTGATTTAGTTTCAGACTGCTAACAAAAATATTTGAGGAAGTAACTGTGTGTATGAGTATCTTTTTGCTGAGCCATCCCCCAAAAAATTTGCCTCTCCACTTTTCTTAAACCAATCTCTCCTCTTTGGGTTTAGATTTTTTTTGGACTTCCCATTTGTTGGAAATTTCAGATTTTGCTATTTTTCATCTTTCTGATTTGGATTCATCTTTCATGTTCAACTGGTTTTTTAATAGAGTGCTGTTTGCAGCTGAGGTTTGCCTTTAAATATACTTTGCACAAGCTTACAGAATTTGCACAAATAAACCTATTAAGACTTTCATTTCCTTCTACATCATTCCAATTGCAGACCCTCATTCTGTGTTTCGCATTGAATTATCAAAGGAAGTATCGGTCCAGTGGTAGGTATCTGAAATAATCACCCACTTATATAATATCTTTAGAAGTTGTTGTATGGACTAAGGACCATACACCAGTCTAAATATGGGAGGGCTGAAAAAGTGTGGCCGGAAACTTTTTGAGGCCACGCCCTCTAGAACGCTGAAAAACGCCCTTTTTAGAAAATACTTGCTTATTGCTACGGAAGCTTTATAATTACTCTACATATAAGTAAATATTCTGGTCCATATATATCAAAAGCTATAGAAATAGATAAAATTAGCTTGGAGATAATAAAACATCAAGAAAAACACATAGAAAATGAACAAAAAGGGTTCCCAGTGAAGAATAACTGCTGCTACTTAGGAGTATACTATCCATAATTGCGCTAAAGCATAGTTAGAGTAAACTTTCCAAAAACATTTCTTATCTATTATTGCAAAAAAGTGGAGGGGCTATAGCCCCTGCTAGCCCAATGGCTGCGCGGTGCCTGGTATGGACCTAATTTTGGAATTACAGACTAATTTTTTGATCTACAATCCAAAGAAACATGCCTAGGAGATTTAAGATGTTGAAAGATATTGAGTGCAGGAACACCTTGTTATCCTTGGAGCCAAATGATTGCTATCAGTTGTGCGAGAAGATGTATCATTCCTCTTCCACCAATAGCTGGCTTATATTGTAATGAACATTGTTCTTATGTAGTCCAAGAGGCGTCCAGAAGGTGGTTAGGAGGGGTAAAAGGTCCAGGGCCTGTGCTCCGATGGGGCCCGTATTAATGTATTAAGATCTATTTACAATGCAAAAAGTTACTATTTCAGCTACTTATATAGAATCAACGCCGGTAAATTTATCGCAGAGAAAACATGTCCTTGATTCATGTTTTCAGATTTTCAAAAATTTTTAAAATTATTTTTCAACAATTGTAACTAAAAAGTTGTTTCACTAGTTCCCCGGTGATGGAAGGGCGTGGACATAGGACTTTTTCTCAAGGGGTCCAGCTTTGTGAATCACCCCTGGGCCCGAGCTGGCTTTCCACGGCCCTGTGTAGTCCCAATCAATTAGATGCACAAATTTCACTTAAAATGGTTTTGCATCATCATTTAATTGTTATGGGCTGAGATAAGAATTTACCCAACTTGCTAGTGGGTTCACTTCATTAGGTAGAGCCTCCCAATCCCACCAACCCCTCAAATTCCCCCATTCAACTTACCCAGTCAAGGTCAGTACAGAGACTTTATGAATTGCTGGTAAATTATTGCTGATAACACAGGCACAATATGCTGTTTGATCGCTTGAAACCTTTGCAGTTTGTTCAATACAGCTGTGAATAATTTCTTTGGATATTTAGGTTATAATGGAAGTTAAATGTCTGATGGCTTTGTAAAATAAAATTGCAACTGATAAATTAGTGTTGCAGATTTTTAAAACGAGTTCCAACATTTTACTTTGTTGGAGAAAGTCAAATTGAATTTTCATTGTTTAGGAATGTAATGAATTCACTAGATATTTGAAAGGAAATGAACATTTTATTCGATGTTCTGTAAAAAAGTAAGAATTAATTTCATTTCATTGGATGCAAAAAATTTGATTGATGAACACTGTTTTAACAATAAAGGAAGGCACGGATGAAGGCAAAAAGTGTTAGATTTAACGTGAATATGAAAACTGTTTTAGTCTACTAAAAAATAATTATTCACCTTTCTATTTAGTTTGTGTTTCAGAATACTTCTTTAGACTAAACATAATGGCTTATGATAAGGCGTTTATGTCTCTCAACACACTACGATGCATGTGTTCCAAATTTCAGCACAAATAAATGAAGAGGTTGACAGTTATAGCAAATCTGGGAAGGCTAGAAGCCAATTCTCATTTCGGCGATATTTAATGAAGGTCAGTTTCTATCTTTTAGTTTCAACTATATTTTTACTGTATATAATTTGGTATAATATTATACTGTATATACTTTATATGATTTGGTATAATACTGTATAATATTAACTGTATATAATTTGCCGATAAGATATTTTCTATACCGAGTATAAGACAAAATCTTAATGTGTACAATACACTGATATTAAAAGTTGTAAAATCGAGTAAAATTTTGATTAAAAGAACGCGTATGTTATGCTGTGTCTGAGGGTTAACTTAAATGGACACTTGTCTACGTTGTTGTATTGTTCGCTCCTATTTTCATATCTGACTTACCGTGCAGAATACACGGGCCAGTAAAGACTTGTGTGTGACCGTTGTCACGCACCATGCATCAATTTAAAAGGAGGGGGGGCTGAAGAAGGCGTGGTCGAGGTTTTTTAAGCCACTTGAAAATGTCCCTTTTGAAAATACTTTGCTCTCTCCACTAATTGTTCATACGCAGTCCGATTTAGAAAGATGTTAATTAATATAAAAATAGACATTGAGAAATTGAGCAAAACAGGGTTCCCAGTCAAAAAAGAACTGCTACTACTTAGAATCCGTAGGAGTAAGCCTCCAAAGTTGCGTTAGAGTAGACAAAAATTTCGCTGTAGCCCAGTGCCAACTCAATGGTTGCGCAGTGCCTGACTGTTGCGTCTAGCTTTGTACTGACTAGTACAAATTATAGCACAGAAAACGAGTGTTCCGTTATTGTGGATACGAAGACCATGCTTGTAAATGACAGTGTAACAATGGTGGCCATTATTACGCACAGACATAAGTCCCTACAATTTCTCATCTTTAACTTTATTTTTTAGTTCTTGGCTTTGTAGAATATTTAAGCCCTAGTGAGTGGAAAATTCTTGCATGTGAATCAAAAAGGAGATCTGTTGCTAAACTTCTCCGAAAAGTCTTTCACAAATCGCCACTACTTGAAGCTTAAATTATGCATTAACTTTAATATAAAAGCTTTAGCAAATATCTACACACAAAAAGCATATAATATTTTGAAAGTATACACTTAAGTGCTAGATGTCAAAAAATAAGAAACGATTGAATTTTGAGAAAGATGAAAACTCAGAGATTCTTTCAAAACCCACCAATGTTATTGGCTGGTTGGCATAGAAATGTAGACACAAAAGATGAAAATATGGTCCGTCCGTCAAATGTCACGAACACTTGAAAGCAATAGAAACATCAAAACTGTCTTTGTTTGCAGCTGCGAAACTCTCCCAAACGCTCCCAAATAATTTTTTTTAAAGATTTTCTAGCACGGAAAATGTGTTCAGATTAATGACATCATAAATTAGTTAGAGTTTCCTTTAGTGTTAAGAAAATAGAGTACGGAACATCGACCTTTGTTTCTTTTAAACAATGAGTTTTCACCGTAGAGATCTTCTTGCTGGAGTTTTTGCTTAATTACGACCAATTCGTTATACAAATATTAACAATAATGTGCTAATGCAGATTTCATTGTATGGTGATAAAAGCTTTCCCGATGAACTAAATAAAAATATACTCCTGTCATCTCTAGAGTTCATCCAAAAATCTGGTCGATTTGATTTTAAAATTTAAACTCTCCGTAATAAACCACACAGATGCAACCAACTACCCTGTCCCATTTCGTAAAAGTGTTCTTCTTTTCTTATATTTTTTTCTTTGTTTTTCTTTTAGGTCGTGTATTTAACAACTAAGTGTTGATTTTAATATTTGTGTCCAAATGGCCCCGGGGTAGTCATAGCCTTCTGCTCCCCCGGGTATCGTCAAAGTAGTATTGCATAGTTGTATAGTAATTTTGCAAAGTAGCGTAGCTTGCAAATCTTTTAGTAATCTAATTTAGTAATTTAGTAATGTAAATGTTATGTAATCTTTTAGTGGAATATAAAAAAGTTTACACCGTAATCTATAGATTTTTGGGAGGCCTAGTCCCTATATCTGCTTTACCCTGTTTGGTACCGAAATGATTTTTGTTCGTAACCCTTTTTTGACCGTATAGCCTAGTTTGCGTTGCCTAAAATCCTCATGGCTTCAACCGTTAAGAAGATTGCTTTTTTCTCGTAGGCAATGGCATCTAGTGGAGCTGTCTTACTGGCATTAGCCTTAGTGACATGGATCGGCATTATCCTTCTATTTGTGAATTATAGGTTTTTATGAATTGTTTTATTTTGCGGGCTAATTTCTCATTGATCATATTCACTATTTAGCTTTAAAGACCAAAATGATTGAATACTTTTAGTTTTTCTTCATGAAATACCGGTTTTTATATGCTCTTCCGTTTTGCCATTGCCTTTTACTCCTTTTATATTTTAAACAACATACTTCACATTTACTTCCTACTTCTTTTTATGTTTGTGTATCTCGTCTTTTATCAACAACCAACGATCTTGTCTTCCTCATTGCAGTAAACCCAACCCCACACCTTATTTCTGGATTTACGTTGGATGTTGTGGATTATTGCATTTGGCTGCACTATGGCTTACGATACTCATTATTGTAAAGTCGCTAACCGAAGGGCCTAGCATCTTTACCAAGGCAGGTGTCAGTATTTTCTCTATACTCTATTTATCCTATTTTTTGCTAATTTTAGACCTTATCGCTTATTGTTTGTCATATTTTTTTCGTCCACAAAAGATCTTTTTCCTGCTGTCATGAATTTTTTTTTATTATATAAAATTTTTTTACAAAGCATGCTTACGTCTACATCCTACTATACGTCCTAATTACTTTACAAAGTGTACAACACTACAGGGACGGGACCACAGGGAACAAAAGACAATGACCACCCTGTAGCCATTAACATGAAAAACATTTAACAAGTAACAGCTAAATGAAACAATTACAGACACCTACAAATACTATTAATTACTGATAACTATTAGAACCCGTTTCACATTGGATGTTCGGTCAGCATATGGGAAAGATGTTTGAGAACAGGAACCAAAGGCGACAGACATCAGTTACTGCAGCCGCTGATTCTCCTCCAGAGTCAGAACCAGTAAACATGTGGCCATATCTCTGCCATTTCGTAATACATTTGCCTGATTTTGCACATTTAGAGGTATTTCATGATGATCTTTCAGGTTATGGAGTCAGGTTATAAAAATTCTAAAAATAGATTTTTGTGACGTCATCACTTTAGAACACTATTACCCAGCAAACTGTACATAAGCTGCTGTGCTCCGTCAGTTAACATAAATGTCCACCTTTAATAAAACGGCAACCAGAACTTCCTTGCATTGAGACTTTAGATTCAAGTCGATCTTTCTCGAATGCTAGAGAATAGAAGTTTCTGTATTTTCATACATTATTAAACCCTTATTTTCTGTCTATTTTACTTTTTAGTGGCTTCTCCGCCATTTACGGCCATTTTAAGCATCAACAGTTTATCATTCGTTTTTTTGAGTTTTTTTCTTGTCACTAAACTAAAAGTTTGTTTATTCATTTTGATAGTCTATAGTCTAATGTACAGTCTAAGCAGTCCGATAGTCTAAGCATATCGTGGAAATTTAGCTTTTCAGATACATATGTTCCTGTCTGTACTCGAAACTTCCACCGTCAATCTGTTTAGTTTTTACATTTAACCATATGCATCAATACCTCGAAACTAATGTACAGTTGATCGCCAACAGATACTGCTTCTCCTGGCTGTGCTTTTAGCCATGCCTATCGATATACCTGGATTCATATGGCAAAATGTTTTCACGAGTAGCAAATGTAAGTAATCAGAAAAAATTACAAATCAGTATTGCTATTTTTTGAATATTTGTATAATCGGCCGTGCTTTTGGTCAGTAATTGCATTTTGCAAATGAGTCTAACCAAGGTGAAGCAAGCTTCTGTTCTTTCTTGACTTACATTCAATTAAGTTAAAGCATACTATTATTTTAATCTTTGCAATTTTCGTGACAATCAGGCTGAAATTTCGAGGGTATTTACACGTGATATCTAAAGGCAGCTGATCTTGTGATTTTTTGTCGCCATTTTGATACCAAAAATTTGCTCCGTGATTTTCAGGTGATCTTGTCACGTGTTTCTAGCCTTGGATTGTTATTTAATTGTGTTTAATCTTTGTGTTTAATCGTGTTTAACAAACCTCTGGAATGCGCAGTTTGGAATCTATCTACATAAGCACGAAAAAACCGCTATGGATTGTACACAAAAGGATTTCGTTTTCACCTTAGGACTCCATTTGTAACATTCTCAATAGGCAAGCAGCACTGATTGGTCAACATCTACAGTCATGTGCTCGCGTTTCTGATTGAGCTATTTCTGTCTTAAATGATTACAACATAACGACGTCTTCATATTAACAAATCAAATTCTAACTGCAACATTGTTGATTAAATTTGTCGTGCGTCAAGCTTTGTGTATATGCAACTTCTTGTATGCTCACTTGTGTCACCTTGCATCCTCCGTTGATCACCAGCAATCATTATTAATTTGATCCAGATGTTCTTTATTAGCCAGAAGAAGACACTTTCGAGCCTCCATTTGATATTACCTCGTTTCAGGCTACATACATTACTTCTCCATCCTTGACATATTCGGTGTGCTCAAGTGCCTCTCTTATTTCTTCTTCGTTTTGGCGGTGAGAGCGGAGTATTTGAGATTAAAGCAGGTGGGTTTATTTGCTTTCCGTTTTCCATGATTTTACTGTCTGTCATGTCAGTGCAAAATGATTGTCGCGTAGATAGAGTGCTTTCACACATAAGTAAATTGTCCATTCTACACTACACTAGCATAGTTAATGGTCACATGGCTAGCTTCTCCATAGCCACTCATTTAAAGCCATGAAAAGCCATTTCATATTTCTGCTCCCGCTACTTTTTTACATGACGTCATACATGACATAACACAACAGGTCTTTGCCGTTTTATCTGTATTATCTGCCAAGGGGCAATTTAGAAGTGGTCAATTTATTTAGATATGAACAGCATGTCACATGGCAAAATGTAGGTAAAATGTTTGTATTGTCGAAGGTAAACGGCCCCTGAAAGTGTCGAAAAAATACATACATTAGTCATTGTATAACGTCTTTGAACACAATGTTTTAAAACGGTCATAATCAATTTACAGGAATGTCAGTGGGCAATGCTAAGTGAGGTGCAGAGGTTCAGCTTCTGAACAATGATTTATCAACAAGAATGCTTTAATCGATCAAAGATTTTAATCAGTGTTTGTTAGTGATCAATCATATCTGATATGATTTGTTGTATGTAATTGTATTTAGCTTGTAAACTAATGCGTTGTTAAAGGAAATCTGTCACGACGTTGATTGGTTACAAGAACAATGGGATTTTAATAGTTTCCAGTCCCCCTTTGATTTATCGCATTGTAAAAAATATGGCGGAGCGCTGAAATCGTGTTTAGGCTATTGTTCCAGCTATTGTTCTTGTTAACCAATCCACAACAAGACAGATTGCCTTTAAATGGTTGTTGAATATGCTTTGTTATTGATTTTACGTAGTAGATTTAGTGCACGTAGATACTTGCTCTGTAAGTTTTATGTTTTATATTTTGATTCTTAATATTTATGAAGTGACCATTATGAAATCGTAAGTAGCTGCCTGGTGTCTTGTGGAACTGTTAATTACCAGCAAGAGAAGATTTTATGGAGCTCACGGTCCTTCATTTGTTGGGTTGGGTATTTTCTTGGTAAGAGGAAAATGTTTTGCAATTTGTCAAACTTTAATATCTTGACAGAGCTGAGCTGCGGTAACGCAACAGCTAAAATGAGCGACCACCAAATTGGCAATGCGGAAACCAAGGACAACTTTTGTTCGAGCAGTGGCCCAAAGTAGAAAGAGCGAAAACGTTTTATTTTGTAATTATTTCAACAGAAAAGGTAGCCCAGGCAAGACCTTACAAAGAAGACGGCTTTTTGACAAAGGCATTGAAAAGCATTGTATTGATTTATGAAATGATCTCGGTTTCCCTTGCTATTTTTTCGATCACATCAGGTACCAATAAATATTACCTTATACTGGGGGGACGGGCACTTACAAAGGGTCTTGAATGTGACTTTAATCTACTTTTTGGTCTCAGTATTTTCTGCGACCTTGCTTATATTGAATAGTAAAACATTGAACAACGTTTTCTTTTATGTAAGAATTGAACACGGAAAGTTTTACCAATATTGTAATTTTACTTTTGTGAATTTTGAAATTTGTATCTCTAACCCTTACACGATTTAAATTTAAGTTAGATAATAATGTAAATTATATTTTATTAAAATGCCGCAAAATTCGGAATACTTCGGCTTGACACCCAGGACTTTGGCGGTCTCCCTGGTTTCGAATGAAGCTTTTATTGGTGTTAATCGTCAGACGTTCGTTTTATAGTTCGCTTCGTAGTTTTAGGTTGAGTTAATAATCGGTGAATTCTTGCTTTGTTTTGCTCCTGGTCGTTTGTTTTTGCAATTTATTGATGAATACTTACAAAAACTGAATTTTTCTATGAAAATCTTTCTTTTAAGGATGAAACTCTGTGGTGTAAGAAGACATATAAAAATTTGATCAAGAAGATCGAGTTTTAAAAGTCAATTGTTGCACTGAAGTTTATCGATCGATAGTTACCAAATGTTAACCGAAAACAAAAATCACAGCTTGCTGTTACACAAACGGACTTTAGATGAAATGATAAGGTGCTGGTTACGGGTTTCCTGGCATTTCAATCCAAAATGGAATAGCGGAGGAGCAGATTACGTCATCAATACATGGTGGATTTTCATTGGTTGACTTTCCTTTAAAATGAAAAAAGAATTAAGCTTTTGGAGACCACAAAAACCGTTCTTTTTAGCAAGACTTATTCTCTAGCTCTCTTTTTATCACATTTATTTTTTCACGTTTTGCTTACAGCGTTGAAACAAAAGTGATTCATGTTTACTTCAACGCTTTAGGGAAGTAGCATATTGAAATTTGCCTTAAAAAGCACTTATAGTTTTTGCGGGGAGCTGTCCAGTTCCCCTGACTCCAGTTTCACAGTTAAATGACAAAATAAGGTGCTTTTGGGCCTTTCTTGTATTTCAATTCATCGAATTCTCCAAACGTCGCCAAATCTTTCGCTCAATTCATTAGCATTTGCTTGCTAACATTTGACCTTATTTCTCAAAATAATTTAGTCGAGGTTTCCAGACCCGTCATCAAAATCCTTTGTTTTCTTTTCCTGACTGCAATTCGCCTTGTAAACACATTCCTGTTGCACTACTGAGTGTTGCTGTTGAATCCATAGTCTGGTTGAAGGGCAATTCACGCTTGTAAATAGCGTGAGAATATCAAAACAAAGGAATTTATCAATATGATTTCCACCAATTGTGACAAGATTTCCGTCGAGTAAATTGCCTGTCACTCAGAACAAGTTGAATTGTGATTACCCTGGGTGCCAGACCCCCAGTAAAAGAGTGGGTACCAAGACGAGAAGCGAGGAATGAGGCTCTGGAACCTAGTGTAAGTTGTTACAAACTTTGAGGAAACCTACGCGTACGTGATTGATTTCAGCTGTCCCCTAATATGCTACAACCCGCTTTATAATGGCCGTCTGGGGGCAGTTATGTCTTTCTTAATTTGTTTAGCAGCGGAACTTGTAGTTTTTTGATTGCAACTTTAGATAACCTTGAGGGACAGAAGGTGTCAAATTTTTCTTCGTTATCTACATCACGAAACCAGGCTAGACCCATTCATTCGTTTTTCTTGAGTTTTCTAACACCGAAACGAGTCATGATTCATAAAGAATCATTGGTTTCAACATACTATGCCAGAAGTCTGTTCTACTGAGAATGTAAGTAGCGGAGAAGCAAGTAACTCACATAAATTTATAAGTTTGTTCTTAGTTAATATGGTTTGCTGACGCAAAAATACGAGGTAATATCTTTTTGTGCGTGATTGTGAAGGAGGAAATGGGTGGTTTTATACAGCCTCGTTGAAATGCAACCTCGTGTGCAAGTTTCGATATTAGTGAGGAAGGAGGTGCAAATCAGAGCTAAGAGATCCTCACAAACAACTGCACGGAAACGTAGATCAGTTGGCCTCACGCTTGTTTAATTGACATTTGTAGTGCTGAAATTAATAGCCAAATATCAAGGAAGACCTTAAGGTTGTTTTCAATTGTTCTTCAGTAACCGATGGTAGGAAGCTGCAATTATGCCGAAACCGAGCTCTTCATCTGGAGCTATGTCCCCAAGTACAAAACAGCCAAATCAAGAGATTGGAGTTAGTGTGCCGGACTCAGAGACTGTCACTGAGGACAAAAAGAAACAATTTACAGTAAGAATACTATTTATACATATTATTAATAAGTTATGACCATTTTGTTCGTCAAATAGTGATTATACTGAATGTTCACCTGGATAACGACCGACCTCGTGTTATTACTACTTTGAATCTAAAAACGCTTATTTAATTCCCCGTTTACCCCATCCTTGTTGTCGCAGGATAAGTCAAGAGAAGCATAGCACAAGTGCCCATTAATATCTTTGAAAGAGTCGTGGCGCGGCCAGAGTTTTCAAAGTACGCCTAGTTGTGTGTATCAACAGAGCTGTAATTTTCTTTGTTGTTTTTCCCGTTCAGTTCGGGAATTCGTTCAGTTCCAAGGCGTATCTTGTCATGACGGCCAACCTTCCGTTGATCTTGCAATGACAATAAACAGATCATAGATAATGAATAAGTTTAGTGTCTCTGTTTTCCTGATACGCCTGTTTCTGGGTGTATCCCGCACAAATAAGAAACTGGTCGCGTATCATAATTCTGTAAACAATATTTAATCCTATAGTCACGTCGAAGCACAAAATAACTTTAAGTCTAAGCTTCAGAAATAACACGATTTTATCTTTATATTTTTACATTAATGAGATGTATGCTAGTGATTGAATTTTGATGCAAGCACTTTTCTTGTTTTGATGTCTACGGTTGTTTGAAGTTTACATGCACCTGTCACCTACAACGCATGTTGCTCATCTTTTTCTTACAAGGAAAAACAAACTTCAAAACGAAGCAGTTGCTAGTAGGGACAACAAATGACAAAGTTATATTTGCTCTGAGACTTCTCATCTTATGAATATCAACATTTAGTTAAATTATTAACATTCAGTTTCCTTAATTTTTGTTTCAAAAGCAAATTCCAATAGCATATACCAAAGATAAGTATGTTGCATGTCATTTTAGCATAAAAAGAGGCATCAACTTTTAAGGCAATTTCTGTAATTAGCCAGAAAAATGCATTTTTTTCATGTAGGTATAGCCAATTTAATCCTATATAAATTTCGAATTTTATATATGTTTTCTTTTGACATCACAAAACAGTAATTTTAGTCAAAATCCTACTAACATTGCAAATAATAATTGTTTAGTCCTTATTGACATTAATAGGTTTGAAAAATCTATGGTGAATATGAAGTCTATGTTTTGGATTAGTTGTAGTTTGGATTAGTTAGAGTCCCTGGCATGACCAAACTTTCACCCAGAGTGGGGAGAGTTGCCAGTTCCTGTAATTCCAGGCGTAGGAATCACGAGGTGTGATCACATTGAGAGGAAGGACCAGGACACTGCTCGATAAGTATAGCTTCTCAGTGTCCTTATTGACATTAATAGGTTTGAAAAATCTATGGTGAATATGAAGTCTATGTTTTGGATTAGTTGTAGTTTTCAGGTTAAGTTAACTGTTACAGCAATATTATATAGAACTTATACAAATCACAATAGCTTGTAACGTTTCACTAATTCTGTTGATAAACTTGCCCCACCCGTTGTTTTTTAATTGAAAAGCAACAGCCATTTTTTCAATTTTTTCAATTAAAAGCAAACAGCAGCCTTTAGTCTGTTTTTCTTCCACAAACATGTTCCTATCAATTTTTAATCAGCCATATGACTTAGAGATCTGAGTATGGGGCAGATGCTCACTCAGCCAGCCATCGTTGGCTGATATTATGTAATGACTTATCCATTACAATATGAAATCTCTGGCTTTTATTTCCTCTGTTACACACCACAAATCCATCATATTATTCTAACATTCTTCCCTACTAAAACCGTTTTTTAAGCTTAAAACCCATTCCTTTTCCTATGTCCATTCATTACCCATATTGGTTAAAGTCAATGATTTTCAAACTTGACTTAGACCTGGTTTCTTTTCTTTGAGTATGTTGACAGAAAGTGCAATGCAACTTGAAACCTGAGTTGATAAAAAAGTAAACAACATTGAAGGTTTAATCTAGCATTTAGCGGTCTAAGTGGGTCCAGTTACGCATCAAAAAAATTTTGTAAGGATAAACTTAACTGAAGACATCCTAGTCGAAATCACATATTGAAGCTGACCAGGTAGCCAACCGTCAGGGCAAATCTTAATGTCTTTCTTTACATTTATTTAGTTTTGTTGTTTTTGTGAATAGGAATGAAAATATTTTTCAATTAGCATTAACACATCTGTTTAATAAGCTTTCAGTTTATGTTTTATTTAAATTGGAATACTTAAGCAAATATTAGTCATTAGATTGAGACTCCATTTTGATAACTTCTCCACAAATAATGAGATAATTTGACTTATTAGACAATTACATGGTAACACACTTAAGTTGCAACCCAGAACCAACAACTTGTCTTGTGCACCAAACTTGCACAATGTTGTTTTTTAAAATAAAACACTAAACAAGAATATAGCAAAGTATGATCCCATTTATGAATTTATGACATTGTTCATCCTTCTGTTTAGGTTTACAAAGTATTGGTGCAAGTTCCTGGTAAATCCTGGTTCATTTTCAGACGCTATAATGAATTCAACACTCTTCAAGACAAAGTAAGTGATAATAGTCAGGTCCTTTAACACTATGAAGCTTTTATTCATTTTATGCAAAGTTAATGAATTAATAAAGCTCAAATCAATTATTTTGGTGATACATTGTCATCTCTATCCTTTCAGTTGAAGAAAATTTATCCTGATCTTAACATCAAGCTTCCTGGCAAAAATATATTTGAAACAAGGTTTTTGAAGAAAAACCTCAACCCAGGTTGGTTTTGATTACATTTATACAGAATTTTGTGTCATTATGGAATTGATTTGCTTTGTATGGTGAAACAATTTTTGCCTCTCTTTGGCAATTTTCAGTGACTTTGTTGACTTATGTTTCCAATTTTGATATTACAGAGCTCCACTTTCCGATATATTCTAACAAATCAAATCCTCTGTTTTTTTGTAACAATAAATGTTTTTTTATTGAGAGTGTCCATGTATGCCCATCGAAAAGTTATAATTCTCTACTTGTTTTCTTCAAAATAAGAATTATTCAAAATAATATTCTATTATGCTAATTTCAGTCAATTTACTCAATTCAGCTTCTTTCAATTTTAATGCTATTCACATCAGAATATCAGAATTAAAGAAATTTTCTTAAAGTTTGAATTGATTGCCTCAAGCTTTCACCAATGTCAAACCAGATATATTTTTTCCATGTTGTTTTGATTGAAATTGAGTCTACCTAATTGTTTGCACTGCAACAAAAACATCTCTGATCAAACATTTGTCATATTCATATTTCCTAACAAGCTATTCCAAGTGATACAAAGGTTCATGAAAAAATTAAATACAATTATACACCTTTACAGAAGTTTAAAGTCACTTGTCCCACAACAGAAACCTTTCTGATCAAACATTTTTGATACACATCTTCCCATATTGAATATTTCTTTTGACTTTATAACCTTAAAATTTGAAGAATAAAGCTCAAACTTTTAGGTTTAGAACCTGTTGTTTTCAATAAAGGATTTCTCATTGACGCCCAAAATACAACATAAGAAACAAAACTGTATGGGTTTATTTTCATGGTCAAGGCATGGGATAAGGTCTTGGCAAAAACATCATACTTCATTTTATTCTTGTCTCTTTATTATATGTAACAATACAAACTAGACAACATAACCCCATGGAAAAGGTGCCATAAATTTATCAACCTAATATTCTCAGTATTGACAAATCTTTTTATTTTTAAAAATAGCTGTTTTCATAATTAATTAACTTTATTATAAAAAGTTGTTGTTTAAAAATTTAATATCACAACCAGATCCAGGAGAGCTGCTAAAAAGAGTTATTTTATATCATGCCTGTGCTAATTTTTGTTAACTTTCAGATTTTATTAAAGCACGAAGAGAAGGACTACACGAGTTTATAACGCAACTGTTATCAGTTCCAGATATCACCAGGAAGTATGCTGCACGTTTCATGACTTAGTTTTGCCTAATTGTTGTGAAAATGAATAGTTGTTAGAATGGGCATTGAATAGTAAGGAATTGGTGAAGGCTATTAATCATAGAAGATAAATTGTGAGACAGCTTGCGATTTAAGGTTGATTTGCCTATTTTTCTTTTAGGAGTTTGTGGTTGTATAGTTTTTAGATATGATAGTTTTCTGACCTTGGAAAAGAAGGTTGAAGTATCACTTTAAAGAAACAAGAAGCAGATTATTTACCATAGCAATACATTTTTACCAATCGAAATTGTTATTGCCCCTATATCCATATATAAAATTACACGATGCCACAAATGGTTGATTGTTTTTGCTAAAAGATGTGCCAACTTCCCTTTTGGCAATGAGACAATATTTTTTTGGATCGTTTGCTTGCTGATGACGATGAGTCATCATCATTTTATGGCCGCAAGCAATGGAAATTGGTACACTAATTACAAGAAAACAAGCATGCCTTGCATATCAAAAAGTTACGGAAAAGCGTCTATATATATATATATATGTGTGTACATACATACATACATGTATGCGTTCCCCTCAACCCACCACATAGTGTACTCAATTCTTTGTACACAAAAAGAAGCAGATTCATCTCAATACCTTGAAAATATCATCATTAGAAATATTGGTCTCTAAAAATCTGTTTAAATTTCTTATTTTCTATTTCTCTGCACACAAAATACCATTGATAGGTATACTAAAAATTAAGAAGACTACCAAAACAGTAAGAATTATTACCGAAAATTGATACATCCTCAAATAAATTAATACAGTATATAATTGAATAACAAAACAGCAAGCAAGTACAAAGAAAATTATATCTACTTTATCAGCAGTTCTATCAGTAGTTAACTTGGTCAAGAAGAGTGTACCCAATATTCAAAGTTAGATAAATTTGATTTCTTTGAGAAATGCCTAAGGGAGTAAGACTTATTATGGATGTGATAGTTATATATGTGCAAACTTCTGTATGATGAATAACGATAATTGCCCTCACAAAGGATGTTTGAGTTGATGTCAATGGATGTCAACAAAAATCATAACAGTGGGTTATCTTTTAATATTCACAGGAGTGCTATTACAGCAAATATCTTCATTATTTTACTCCGACCTAAGACCATACTGCAGTGTTAAATATTTTTACACAGCCACTCAATTTTTTAATCCAACTTCCATGACAAACAACTTCAGATGTTTATTTATCATTCCTACAAGTTTTTTGAGTGATGCAAAAGTGCAAAGCAAAGTCAATATGACATGTTGACTGATTATATGATAAAACTATTAACATTTTTATTCAATTTTAACCCCATCAAACTAAGTCAAGTGCTTTTCATTTGAAGCACGTTATTTTAAGTCCATTATTTCTCCACTGTGATATATTTCTGCCCATTTCCTACACAAAGCTAGTTGTTTAATATGATGAATATCTAGTAACAGTTTGGGTTGTAACTAGATTTGTATTTCTTCATCCAAATCAATTTTTGCTCATAGTCCTGATGTCAGAGAATTTCTCTCCCTTGACAATCCAAAAAATGCTCCAGTCCAAGATGACGACATGGATGACACAGACGAGAAGGTTGATGAAATGGTATGTTTTGGATAGGATTACCAAACTTGATACTTGACACAAATTTTATATCAACTGTTGTTCCATTGTGGTGCCATTTCATTGGCTACTGAAGTTTGGTGTGTTTGCTTCATTTCAATAGCATGACATACAATTGATTTTGGTCCATGTTTAACGAAGATTTTCTGGGATAGAATTTATAAGTGCATCAAGAATGAAAATAGCATGAGTACTTATTTGATCAAAAATAAGTTTCTTCTATGTTCAATTAGTAGATTTTTCAAGTGTTTGGCTGGCTATGTTGTTATTAGGAAATCACAAAGCTATTCTTATCTCTTTGATATGGCATTCTTAAGCAGCCTCCCTGATGTCGTACCTGAAACAAGCTTTAGATAAATCTGCTTAACTAAGCTACGGAAAGCCATTTTGCTTTATTTCTAAAGATTTACTGCTTAATTCAATTGAACAAGGCTTTGTGCTTTCACGAATAATGCTAGCAAAACATTTCTGCTCTGTGGTTTCAAATGTTGGCCTAAGATTTCAGAACACCAACAATGAAGTGCTGCCCGCGTAGTTTTGTTCTTAGAAACTTGGTAAGCTTACTAGCTTCTATTGCAACTGTGTCTTAATGAAAAAGGAGTTTTATCTTGCCAATAAACTGGTTTTTTGCGATTTTTTTGAAGGCAGTGTTTTGTGAAGCGGATTTGACTTTTTATTCGCGAGTTGATCTTGCTCTTAGGGACCTATGAGTTTTATTTAAAACTTTAATAATGAATTTTTTTTTATCTCCACTAATTCGAATTTGGGTTATTGTTTTATACAAGTCTTTGTTTACTTTGCAGACGAAGGATATGGAGAAAGTAGACCTCGGTGAATCCCACAATCCCAAGTATGTAATTCAAAAAATATATTACAAGATCCGAGGGTTGTTTTTAATAAAACTGTTTTTATTGATGTTCAACGAAATTGTTTAATACTTGCGTTCTTTTGAGAATTTTATGATATCCATTGTCCATCTAGACGTCGGGTCTCAAATTGATTTAATTACTGTTTGGAGTCCACAAATTGGTTGCGTCTGACTTGACGTAGAAATTTTCCTCTGCAATATTTTTGCCTTTCTCTCATTTCTGCCATACTGCCTTCCCGTTTTGATAAATTTTTCTCTCTTGTTTGTCAGGGCAAAACCAAGTGACTTTGAGTTCTTGAAGGTCATCGGAAAGGGCAGTTTTGGCAAGGTTTGTAGCCCCTCTCTTGACCTGTTATACTTTCATGTCCCGACCCTGTAGGTGGAGAGCCTAAACAGTAGTATGAGCTGAATCTGGTCCATGTCTTGGCCATTCAATTACAACCTGTTATCATTTGGGCTACAAGTGTTTGAAAACACGACCTGTAAATTCGACCAATGTTCTTGATTTGTGATACGTCCAAGCTAGTTGATATAATGCATGCATTATGTCGAAAGAGTGAAGTTAAAGTATTGTTTCTCCTAGCAAATGTATCTTGCTGATATTGCACTGTCTATCGTTAAATTTGGAGTTGGAAGATTCAGTACTTATATTCAGTCAAAACAGCGTTTGTTTACGCTCTATTTGTCTTGGCAAACATAACGAAGTGGTGGATTCAGCGCCGTTATGGCCCCTGTAAAGTTGCCTCATTCTGTATCCATTCTCTTCTCTAGGTTTTACTAGCGAAGCACAAGCAAGATGGCCGACACTACGCCATCAAAGTGCTCAGGAAGGCCGCAATTCGAAAGCGCAATGAGGTATGCTGCTTCTCACATTAGTGTTACTTTTGAAATACTTTGTAGCTTGCTCATGCATAACTGCAGGTGAGTAGGATCTCGCAGCTCCTATTTTGGTGCAGCTACTCAATTCCATGAAAAACGGTGCATAGACAACTAGTTAGGAAACCGACTAAGTCGCTCTTATGTCATGAAACTTTGTGAAATTCGATCTATCAACTTGTAGTTGCTGTCTGTGTTTACTAGTCTGCGTTTTTAGCAACCATGTTTTGTGTGCACGTTTGCATTGTGGAAATAGTTACAAACACCCTTGTCAGGTACGACCGTGACATGACATTAGTCAGGTACGACTTAGTCTTTGCCTGGCAGCAGTGAATAATGCCAATTGGGTGTTGCTGCTGACATGAAATAGTCCGATACAACACGCAGATGCTGTCCATGATCGTAACGATAAAGTTGTTTCATATTTTTTAGGCTCGGCATATAATGGCAGAGAGGAACGTTCTTCTTAAGAATGTGAAACATCCTTTCCTAGTGGTAAGCGTGTTACATAGTCACATTTCAACATTTTGTTTATAAAAAAAGACTCCTTTCATAATTGCTTAGTTCCTTGTAATCATATCTGTTTTGATGGCGTGAACTTAGACTCGGGTTGCCTGCTAATCGCACTTGACTTAGTACCCGCCAAGAATTAAACTGCACATTTACTGATTAATTTTGTCATTTTTTCTAGATTTAAACATTTGACTTGAATTTTTCAGGGTCTGCATTATTCATTCCAAACAAGCGACAAGCTTTACTTTGTTTTGGACTACGTCAATGGTGGAGAGGTATTCTTGCTTTTTTTTACATCTCAAAATAGCCTGTTTCGCTGGCCTAGGCAATGATTCGAGCGTCCTTTTGAAGTTTTTGCTTCCCTCAAAGACGTGATTACATCATAGAATCTCCATGACCTGATCCAGCTAGTTGGTGTTATAAACATGCATATGTCTTGTAACGTCCTACAGCTTTTGCGATTAGATGTAGCAGTGAATCGTAGAGAACTAGCAGTCTCTTCATAAGATTTCTTGAACGAATCGACTGTCTCAATCTAATAAGACATTAATTCCCGAGGAACGAGACCCTGATCAACTGAATCTTTATTTGCACCGTCTCGATGCTCCTCGTTCCCCTGTGCTGTATGCAGCCATGCTGTCCATTCTCTCTATTCTGTTTCTACTAAATCTCTCTTTTAGAACGGAATTTTCACTTCCTTATCTTTTTTCTTTAGGTAGCGAAGCAAGCATAGATTAAAGGCAATCTGTCACGACGTTGATTGGTTATAAGAACAAAGGGATTTTTATTGTTTCCAGTCCCCCTTTAATTTATCGCATTGTAAAAAATTTGGCGGAGCGCTGGAATCGTGTTTAGGCCATTGTTCCAGCTATTGTTCTCGTTAAACAATCTACAACGAGACAGATTGCCTTTAAATAAGTATTTGGTAGTATTACTGCTAGATTCAAATCCAGACAATGAATTATAATAGTCTGTTTATCCGTCAGCCTTCTGCTAATTGGCTAAGTATGCAATATCCACGGGATCTGTTTAATCCTGGCT
Source organism: Rhopilema esculentum (assembly GCF_057945365.1). Classification (NCBI taxonomy): domain Eukaryota; kingdom Metazoa; phylum Cnidaria; class Scyphozoa; order Rhizostomeae; family Rhizostomatidae; genus Rhopilema; species Rhopilema esculentum. The sequence goes on along the minus strand of NC_142823.1, from coordinate 8,834,796 downwards.
CTACTTTTGCTTTTATTGCTGTTGTTTTCTTTCAGCTTTTCTTCCATTTACAAAGAGAAAGGTACTTTCCGGAGCACCGGTATGTATAATAATAATAATCTACCATATTTATACAGGATAGTCTTTTCAGTAAAGATAATACTGCTATCACTAAGGGTCCTGTTAAAATAAAAGTTTGTCAAGTAAAAGGTTCAAAATTATAAGAGATTGAAGGTAAAGCTTAAAAAAAATTAAAAGGTTAAAAAAGTTACACTACAGAAGTTAAAAAAGTTACACTAAAAATCTAGGTTTGTATCTAGATAGTATCTCATAACTAAAGCTGAAATGAATTGTAAGAAGCTGGTAGCCGCAAGAATGCAATGGGGGGGGGGGGGAAGGTTGCATTGGGGAGGGGGGCTGAGGAGTAGGCAACAGGCATACCATAACAAATAGGTCCTATACCGCAAAGCCTAAGGTAGTGCGAGAAGGGGGAGACTCGGAAGAAAAGGAGTGTCGGAAAAAAATTAATTCCGTTAACTATGTTTCCACATTTTCACGCTAATGTATTTTGTTATGCTATGTTTCCACATTTTCTTGTTATCTTAAGTCATACCAATACCCTTAAGTAATTAGACTTTGACTACATTCCTGCGAACACATGTTAGGAAACGAGAGTATCTGTAACATATATAAATAGATGGGTTTTTTCATATTTGCCGCGTTCACACGTGCCATTACCAGCAGGAATGCTCGCTTTCATTAATATCCAGTTCTAGCCAATTATTTCGTGAAGGCAAATGGCCTGAAGTGCAATTTTCAGCTGGTGTTCATGAGAATGTGTAGCTTAGAAGCCCAACATAATTATCATTGCATAACTTGGCAAAAACATAGAGGGCGCCGACATTTTAGTTTAGCTTTCGGCATTTCATGTGCGCTGTCACCCACTTTATCAATTTCATTAGTATCATTTCATTTGTATCTAAAAGTTTCATTGAATGATCGTGTTTATCTTTGAAGAAAACAAATGATTGGCACCTGGCCCACATTTTTGTGTAGCTCAAGCTAATATCGCCTCCGCGTTTATTTTCTAGAGCACGATTTTACGCAGCCGAAATTGCATCAGCAATAGGATATTTGCACAGCCTCGGTATCATTTACAGGTACGGCTAGTTGCCACGTTACGATTCAGCCACCTGAAGCCCCTCTATTTAGCTATATGAAGTCCCCATGCCTTGCTATTTTGCTATGCAATAGTTAATGATGATATCAATTGAGTTGCCAGTATCAAATCAAAACACACTTTGAAGAAATGGACGAAGAACTAGAACGAACTTGGACAGAACAAATTAATTGTCTCACCATAAGTGCTCAATGAGTGCAAAATGAGTGAGAACATTGAGAAACTAAACAAGCCTCATTTCCTTTTTGCTAATATCACCTTTCAATTTTCGACACCGTCAAAGCTTTTAATTAATCGTTTTCAATATTTACACATTGTTTTCCTGCTTTTGTTAGCTTTATCGTGAAATTATCACGAAGTTATTGATTGTGATCACAATATACATTATGTTGTTGACAAGACGCAAGGAACACGGAAGGAAATTGTAATGGCTTTGGTTCCTCCTTTGGGTTTTTCGGCTTGCGTCAGTGGGGTTTGATGGCTTGCTCACGTCCTGTTTCATATTCTTAGAAATTAATTTTATGCACTTAATGTTAAAAAAACTTTTAGACATCTGTTGAAGTTAATTGTGACCATCAGCAATCAAGGGATCACACACACAATGGCGAACAAGAAGCACTTTTGCCATATTGAAGAATGCGTTTTGCATTTCTGGGTGTCGTTGCTATGTTGCTCTCATTATACCAGCAGTCCATTCTGCCAAACAAACTTGTTAGACAACTTTGTGCGTACTAGACTGGTTACTTCATAATGAATGGACATGAATTGAATTGAATCACCGTTTAGATATTTGTGCCTAGTAATCTCATTGTTTTTAGGGAATTTCATTTGATCATTAAAGGATCTGAAAAGAATCCCATAACAAGCTGAGTTATTGCTTTTTATCATAGGGACTTGAAACCGGAAAACATTTTGCTGAGTTCTGAGGTACCTTTTCAATCTTTTATCTTAACGAAACTTAACGAATTGAGATGTTATGTTTTCGTAGAATTATGTTGTTGTTCAGTCTGCTAGACCTTAACTGAATACACCGCTGTTGGAAACCGCAATCGCCGCTCACCATCTTTTTTTAACAGGAGATCAAAACAGTTATGTTTCCAGATTCTTTATATTTGATCAACAACATTCACGCAAACTTATTTTTACGCACGTTCTCTTCCTGTTTTGTGTGTATTTTTTTTTTCTTCATGGTCATACACAAACCATCCTTTCAGTATTCGTATCCACAATGTACCTAAATATGCAACAAAGTGGTGTCTTTTACGCAATAAAGTGGTGTCTTTTTATTGTGCCCTGGTTTTATTTTTGCAGTCTAAGCAAAAGTAAACATTTGTAGAACTGACCTATGAACTTAAATTGCCAGGAGAAAAAAGCAACTTAAGCTCCCATTGATTATACCTCACATTTTCACAATCACATTGTCATTTTTCTTATCAATAGTTTTTTAATCAAGATACTGTAAAAGTTTGACTTAAGTTGCATGCTACGTGGGTCACTTAAAATCCAAATAATCCGACCATAAGTTGAATAATGTTGTGATAAATTGTTAACACCCTTTGACCTGTACAAATCCTTTCTATAATTACAATCGAAGCTTAAAGCGTCGTTATTATGAAGCAGATTAGGGTCTCCTTCACCGGGCATTGTCTTTAGCTGCTACGAATGTTATCAAGATAAAATAATGTTGATGTTACGAAAGGTTTGGTGACGATGCAACAGCATATGAATGCAGAAAACTGTTTTGTAATTACGAAAAGCAGTGCACGACGGGATTCCACAACAGCTGGCTTTCGGGTTAACTTGCCCTAGTTGCTTAAGTTTTTATGGATTCTTATCTCGAACTCGATCTTGAGCTATATGTTTTTCGGCATAGTCTAGAAACCCTATCACAGACCATTGACTTTATAACATGATTCGGAATGCCAATGAGAAGATTCGTTATAATAAAGCGGTTTTGAGTATCCATAGGAGGTGGAGCCGAGGGGAAATTGAGAAAACTCTAGTAAATGCTCGTACCCCTTATAGAGTAGATGGTTTATTTTCGCACCCGAAATAAAAGTTTTCACAATTTCAATAATATGAATTCACAATAATTTCACATCCCTAAAATCATATTTGATGTTTACCGTGCTCAGGTTATGAATATTCCTTTGCGTACATAATTAATTTGTATTCAGATATTTTCAAGTTGGTAACCAATCTGTTAGATTGTATATAAAGTGTTAGTTATGAAACTTTATATTCCTCATACTGTGAAATGTCATATCCTTTTACCCTACGCCCCCATTTTCCCATAGCCTCTTCTCTAATATTCCCTTCGCCCCCATAATTAGATACACTATTTTTATTGTTCGATTTTGCTTAACTGTTGCTTATAGATGCAATTTCTTGATACATAGGGTCATATTATCCTCACTGATTTTGGTCTTTGTAAAGAAGGAATTGAAGCTCTTGGAACGACTTCAACATTTTGTGGAACTCCAGAGGTAGGAGATTACTGATTTGGAAAATCTACACATTGTCTACTTCCAGCTTACTGTTTTTGCCATGTAAACGATAATGCCTAAAACTAATCCCTTTTTCTTACTCCAAATTAAATGGAAATCATTTATTGAACATTAATGCAATTTTTTTAGCTATCAATGTAGAGAAATTTAGTATGAATGTATTGAATTTTACCCTTTTTCTTTCTCTATACCCTGACCACGCCATTAATGGTGTTCTGACTCTATTGATCCATGCCATTCTGTTTCTTCTATGTTCCGCCCTTTTCTTCTATGTTCCGCCTTTTTTCTTCTTTGTTCCGCCATTTTTCTTCTATGTTCCGCCCTTTTCTTCTATGTTCCGCCGTTTTCTTATATGTTCCGCCCTTTTTCTTATATGTTCCGCCCTTTTTCTTCTTTGTTCCGCCGTTTTCTTATATGTTCCGCCTTTTTCTTCTATGTTCCGCCTTTTTTCTTCTTTGTTCCACCGTTTTCTTATATGTTCCGCCGTTTTCTTCTATGTTCCGCCGTTTTCTTCTATGTTCCGCCCTTTTCTTATATGTTCCGCCTTTTTTCTTCTATGTTCCGCCGTTTCTTTCTATGTTCCGCCCTTTTCTTCTATGTTCCGCCTTTTTTCTTCTATGTTCCGCCTTTTTTCTTCTTTGTTCCACCGTTTTCTTATATGTTCCGCCGTTTTCTTCTATGTTCCGCCGTTTTCTTCTATTTTCCGCCCTTTTCTTATATGTTCCGCCGTTTTCTTCTATGTTCCGCCGTTTTCTTCTATGTTCCGCCCTTTTCTTCTATGTTCCGCCCTTTTCTTCTATGTTCCGCCGTTTTCTTATATGTTCCGCCCTTTTTCTTATATGTTCCGCCCTTTTTCTTCTTTGTTCCGCCGTTTTCTTATATGTTCCGCCTTTTTCTTCTATGTTCCGCCTTTTTTCTTCTTTGTTCCACCGTTTTCTTATATGTTCCGCCGTTTTCTTCTATGTTCCGCCGTTTTCTTCTATGTTCCGCCCTTTTCTTATATGTTCCGCCTTTTTTCTTCTATGTTCCGCCGTTTTCTTCTATGTTCCGCCCTTTTCTTCTATGTTCCGCCTTTTTTCTTCTATGTTCCGCCTTTTTTCTTCTTTGTTCCACCGTTTTCTTATATGTTCCGCCGTTTTCTTCTATGTTCCGCCGTTTTCTTCTATGTTCCGCCCTTTTCTTATATGTTCCGCCGTTTTCTTCTATGTTCCGCCGTTTTCTTCTATGTTCCGCCCTTTTCTTATATGTTCCGCCTTTTTTCTTCTATGTTCCGCCGTTTTCTTCTATGTTCCGCCCTTTTCTTCTATGTTCCGCCTTTTTTCTTCTATGTTCCGCCGTTTTCTTCTATGTTCCGCCCTTTTCTTATATGTTCCGCCTTTTTTCTTCTATGTTCCGCCGTTTTCTTCTATGTTCCGCCCTTTTCTTCTATGTTCCGCCCTTTTCTTATATGTTCCGCCCTTTTCTTATATGTTCCGCCTTTTTTCTTCCTATGTTCCGCCCTTTTCTTCTATGTTCCGCCCTTTTTTCTTCTATGTTCCGCCCTTTTTTCTTCTATGTTCCGCCCCTTTTTTCTTCTATGTTCCGCCCTTTTCTTATATGTTCCGCCCTTTTCTTATATGTTCCGCCTTTTTTCTTCCTATGTTCCGCCCTTTTCTTCTATGTTCCGCCCTTTTTTCTTCTATGTTCCGCCCTTTTTTCTTCTATGTTCCGCCCCTTTTTTCTTCTATGTTCCGCTCTATTCTGTTTTGTCCTCTTTGTTTTTTCCATCGTACCTGCTCCATTCTGACTCTTTTTCTACTATTCTTTTCTGTTCTATTTTTTCTGCTCTATTCTGTTCAGCTCAGCTCCACCTCTGGATTTTTCTGTTTTATCCTGTTCTGTTCTCTTTTTTCGGATCTGAGCTGTACTTTCAAGAAGTGTTTTCTGTTATTTTTGTGTTCTATTTTGCCATTTTTTTATCACTTTCAATTTTTTCTCTACTAATTTTTCTTCTCTTTTTCTTTCTGTTTTTTGCTGTTTCCTCTTGACTTTGGTGTTCATCCTTTCTCGTTCAATATTTCTTTCAATAAACATTTCGTTAATCTCTTTCTGTTTTGTACATCGGCCCGACACGCTAGAAGGCACACATTTAGTATTTGCGTTTAATGTTTCCGGGTTCTTTTTACGACGTTGATTATACGCCCAATAAGCGTTCCGGTAGTGCAGGCCAATAGGCCTAGGCAACGAGCATCTGACACTAAGAAAATGGTGGCTGTGTGAAGTTACACATATTGTTCTAGCATACGGAATGAACCACAACTTGATCAAAATATCTAACGATCGAAACGGAAGCTAACAAACAATGTGATACCCCACACTTTTCTTTGATTCTCATGAGTTTTTGTTCAACCAGGACATAGCACGACATGTACTTTTAAACCCGCTACGAAACATCACTAAGCTGTAAAATACACAAGCCAACTCATTACTAGCAGCAATTATTTACATTTTCGAATCCTTCTATTTCTATCGAGGTGATTTGTTTTGATTTTAGTACCTGGCTCCAGAGGTGCTGCGAAAGCAGGAGTACGACAAATCTGTGGACTGGTGGTGCCTGGGTGCTGTGACGTATGAAATGATGTATGGCTTGCCTCCATTCTACAGTCGAGACACAGCTGAGATGTATGACCAGATTTTGCATAAACCATTGAGATTAAGGACAAATATTTCTCATAGTGGCAGAGATCTACTTCAAGGGGTATGCTCTCATCTTTGTCTGTTCTAATTATTTCTAGTTTTCTCTTTATAAAAGAACTTAATTAAAGCCATAGAAAACAATTTTTTGTATTGCTTTATAAACTGTTGCTTTCGCAGTGTCGCAGTTTAGTTGATTTTTAACTTTCCTTTTGCTTGAAAGCAACTTTCCCAACTGATCTTTATGTTGTTACTAGCTATTGGCATGTGAAAAAGCTAGGAAGTAGCCGATTGGTCCATGCTAAAGAATAGGCAATCAAACATCGCTAGGCAACAGACAGTTGAAGAATCCTAAAAATTGGACATAATTGCTAGGCATGCTAACTATGTAAGGCGATGTTATAAGTCGGTCTTTTATTTTTTCTCCTCAGCTATTGCAGAAGGATCGAACAAAGCGCCTTGGCTCCTCAGAAAGAGATTTTGTAAGACGATCTTTCCTTAAACTTTTAATATTCACATAAATGTATCTCAAATTTTATCATGTTTCACGATCCAGTTACACATCTGTTTATTGTTGCTAGATGCATTATGGGTTTCATCGACTATTTGATATTCCGTTACTCAGAGTTTGATGATTGCGCACCCGCCAGACAAACTATAATCTTTATCTTTATATATTTAAATGTTCCAATTCTATTTTTTTACATTTTGCGTGTCAACTTTCTTGTATCTTTAATAATTTTCATTTGTTGGTTATCATTTTACCGTATGTGTCAACACTTCTTTTGCCATTTTAAATATGTTACATTTTTGTTGATCTTAATATCATAGTCTAGGCGGGTTTCCGTGTTTTACTAGTTCAGATTTTCTTAATTTAGCCAAAATAGCTTTCCGACAGTTGTTGGCAACAAAAATCCTGTCTCATATATTATGCAGTTCTCATTCTTTATGGCCTAATACACCATCTCTAGTCTTCTAAAAAGCAAAATAATAAAATTCTTCCTGAATAAAACCCTTTGCGATAGGAAACTAACGTTTTAAGCCTCTCGACCTTACAACTGTTTAATGAAAACTGCTGAAAAAAAGGTTTTCTCATTTTTAACAAATTTTTTGCCACTGACATTCAGCATTTATCACCAAACTTCGTGCCAGCAGTCAGTGTTGTCCGGCTTTATCAGACTCCTATGTTTGTTGCTTTTCAGAGAACGTCATTCACGCCGTTTTTGTCTTAGCTAAGAACCTTTTTTAACATTCTTCAATGAAATTTAATTATGGTGTATTTTAAATGATATTTTGATGCAGACCTGTATTTAGTTTGGTTTTACATCCGCTGAATCTGACCGAATCGCAAACTATGTCTTTTTCTCCCTCGGTATACCTTTTGAAACTCTTGTGATGACGTCATCCTTGAAGCCGTAGTAGCTTCTGTTTATTTAATTCTGAAATTCAAGAAGCAACAGCAGGCTGGAAATGACTTTTAAAGCATAGCTTGTAACGATGGCGAGTAGCGTAATTGGCACTTAAGTTCCTGTTGTGACATAGGCACATAGGCACATAGGCACATAGTCCCATCCAAAGAAACTTAGACCCATGGAGTAGTGTTATAAGCAAATCCGATTATTAGTTTTGATTTTGATATTTTCTTTCTTTTTTAGAATGATATTAAGGTGCATCCATTTTTCCGCACCATCAATTGGCAAGACCTTTACGACAAGAAGATCGAGCCACCATACAACCCCAATGTTGTGAGTCAATTGAATTCGATTTATTTATATTTATTCACAGATGTTTATTTATTTGTTTTTCTGCGGTAGATTTACCAATTACTGTATCTTCCTGCTAACCATGTTGCCAATGTGAAAGAGTGTTTTTTTTTCTGTAAAGCGCCTACCAGAATGTCTCCATTCAATCTGTTGTTTTTCTTCCATTGCAGAAAGACCAGATGGACTTGAAGCACTTTGATCCTGAGTTTGTTAGAGAGTCTGTCCCAGGTAAGCGACAAGTAATTTTATCTCTGTAAATGCCTCTAATTATAATGAGTTTTGTTAGGTTGGTGATGCGTTGTTTTTGAAATTTTTATTTCGACGAGCTATTCCTTGATTCCTTGATTGATACTCAGTTAACAGATGAATTATTGATCAAGTAATCAGGCGATTAAGTAGTCAGGTGATCAAGTAATCTAGTGATCAAGTAATCAAGCGATCAAGTTATCAGGCGATCAAGTTATCAGGCGATCAAGTAATCAGGTGATCAAGTAATCAGGTGATCAAGTAATCAGGTGATCAAGTAATCAGGCGATCAAGTAATCAGGTGATCAAGTAATCAGGTGATCAAGTAATCAGGTGATCAAGTAATCAAGCGATCGAGTAATCAGGGGATCAAGTAATCAGGCGATCAAGTAATCAGGTGATCAAGTAATCAGGTGATCAAGTAATCAGGTGATCAAGTAATCAAGCGATCGAGTAATCAGGGGATCAAGTAATCAGGTGATCAAGTAATCAGGCGATCAAGTAATCAGGTGATCAAGTAATCAGGTGATCAAGTAATCAGGTGATCAAGTAATCAGGTGATCAAGCAATCAGGCGATCAAGTAATCAGGTGATCAAGTAATCGGGTGATCAAGTAATCGGGTTATCAAGTAATCAGGTGATCAAGTTATCGGGTGATCAAGTAATCAGGTGATCAAGTAATCAGGTGATCAAGTAATCAGGTGATCAAGTAATCAGGTGATCAAGTAATCAGGCGAATAAGTAATCAGGTGATCAAGTAATCGAGTGATCAAGTAATCAGGCGATCAAGAAATCAGATGATCAAGTAATCTAGTGATCAAGTAATCAGGTTATCAAGTAATCAGGTGATCAAGTAATCAGGCGATCGAGTAATCAGGTGATCAATAATCAGGCGATCAAGTAATCAGGTGATAAAGTCACAGGTTGATCAAGTAATCAGGTGATCAAGTAATCAGGTGATCAAGTAATCAAGCGATCGAGTAATCAGGGGATCAAGTAATCAGGTGATCAAGTAATCAGGCGATTAAGTAGTCAGGTGATCAAGTAATCTAGTGATCAAGTAATCAGGTGATCAAGTAATCAGGTGATCAAGTAATCAGGTGATCAAGTAATCAGGTGATCAAGTAATCAGGTGATCAAGTAATCAGGCGATCAAGTAATCAGGTGATCAAGTAATCAGGTGATCAAGTAATCAGGTGATCAAGTAATCAGGCGATCAAGTAATCAGGTGATCAAGTAATCAGGTGATCAAGTAATCAGGTGATCAAGTAATCAAGCGATCGAGTAATCAGGGGATCAAGTAATCAGGTGATCAAGTAATCAGGCGATCAAGTAATCAGGTGATCAAGTAATCAGGTGATCAAGTAATCAGGTGATCAAGTAATCAGGTGATCAAGCAATCAGGCGATCAAGTAATCAGGTGATCAAGTAATCGGGTGATCAAGTAATCGGGTTATCAAGTAATCAGGTGATCAAGTTATCGGGTGATCAAGTAATCAGGTGATCAAGTAATCAGGTGATCAAGTAATCAGGTGATCAAGTAATCAGGCGAATAAGTAATCAGGTGATCAAGTAATCGAGTGATCAAGTAATCAGGCGATCAAGAAATCAGATGATCAAGTAATCTAGTGATCAAGTAATCAGGTTATCAAGTAATCAGGTGATCAAGTAATCAGGCGATCGATTAATCAGGTGATCAATAATCAGGCGATCAAGTAATCAGGTGATAAAGTCACAGGTTGATCAAGTAATCAGGTGATCAAGTAATCGAGTGATCAAGTAATCGAGTGATCAAGTAATCAGGTTATTAAGTAATCATATATTTTCAATGATTGTGTTCTTTGCTCCAGCAGCCGTTACGTATTGCTGTTTACCTTTCAGAATCATTAAAGAAATACGCTGATCATCAAATCAGTGCTAGTGTTGGTGATCCTGATGATGCATTTGTCGGTTTTACGTATGTCCCACCAACCGACGAATTGAATGAATGAAGAGTTTTGCAGAAAGTTGCACTGATTACCTCCTGGTATTGCGTTTACGCTACTAATGGTATTTAGAATTGATCTGAACAATGATTTAACGTATTGTTGATAAGAGGAATATTACTTGGAACTGTTTGGCAGGGCAACCCGCGCAATTAACGCGGCCCGCGCTTTTCCTTTGTCCTTTGTAAAGCGAACCCTTAGCTCTTTCGATTCCAGTCAACTAGGAACCTTGTTTTTTAACATGTGAATCGGCAAAAGGTATTTTTTGTCAATCCAAAATTAATTGACAGCTAGAAGCCTTTTATGAATGCAACTGTTAGTCATTAAGTTTATAATGATAGATAGCCATTTTTACTTGCTTCCATATAAATGCACGATTTTACCTAGCTCGGATTCGTGTGATTTTGTTTTAGTTATGAATTGGAAGGCAATCGCTTATGCTAGCTGACTGATTTGAAAGTCGTCGGTCATTAAGTCTCTCATTTCGAAACATGCCTTTTTTTAAGTAGAATCCGTTGTCTAAAATGTTGTTATGAAAGTTTCGAGGCCATAATTCCTCATAACGAGTGGGTTGTTTAGATTAACACACAAAGTAGGACGCACAAGATGATTTTCTAAACACATACGTCATATGATCATTAGATAATGTAGTTATGAAATCTGGGGATAATCTTTTAACATCATTCTTTTCTTTTCTCATAAAAAGTCTTGCTTGATATCAAATAACTGTTTCATACTATTTCATTTTTTAAGAAATAATTATTGCTGTAAAATGAAGAAAATATTCCAGAAAGTGATTTGAAAATGGTTTACTTCTATGCTTCATTTTCTTTATAATTAAATGTTTGTGAAAGGGGAAATGTTTCTCCGTTTTCGTTTGCTAATTTTTTCATTTTATTTTTCATTTTTATTCTCACCTTTTATTCATTTTTAACAGCGTCAGTGTCGTTTTTATCATTTGCTCGTGAAAAATTATTAAACTAGTTTATTCGAAATTTGAATCTCAAAAGTACCCACAAATGTCTAGAGTACACTAAATCTGAAAAAAAAGCAGAAAAGGAAACGAAAACATCGTCGTTCGAAATCCTTGTAACTTTTCAGTCTCGACTCGAAGCAATGAAACGAAGATGCAAATTTTTTCTAAATGTTGATCGTTCCAAACATTGGCACGGGGATAGGTGAAAAAATTTTTGTCCACGAAAACATTTGGGCAATTTCATATGAGTTTCAGAGTTGCAAAAAATACGAGTGTGCTAATCCGAAAACTCAGAAAAGCAATCAGTTGATTATGCCGTACCCCCGATAACTAAAATGGGGACCTACCAGTGGTATAGTGCTATCAAAATAACAAGGAGGGTTCTTGCACAATATTTTGCGAAAAAATAGCAAGTAGAAATTTTCCAATTTTCGGCATTAACAATAGGCGGGCTCAACCCCCTGAGCCCCCTAGCACTACACCCCTGGGTCCTACTATGCCCTTATACGTGCTTGTCAACCTGATCAATGGAGTTTATCCTTATGTATATTCCAACAGGTGGAGTGACTGTGAAACTTCTTCAATGAGCAGATAAAGATTTGGTTTAGAGTCAATTGTTTTAGCCTGAATTAAAACAGAAGAGGTCCGTAGAATGAACCTTGTGGGACTCTAATTTCTAAAGGCCCACTTCCCCAACCCGTTTGTTTTCAAAGTTGAGTGAATATTCGAATGCCTCCGCAGGCAAATATCTCCGTCGCAGGTCAGGGTCGCCTTCCCAAACTGAATAGTTAGTGCCGTAGGCTTGAGTTTAGGCCTTTCATAAGTATTTGGGAAAATCTCTCGCAAATAGGTTATATTTGCTAAAAGAATGGAAAATGTATCAGAATTGGTATTCTGCATGTGCAAAAAAGAATAGAATCCTGTTTCACTTTAATTGCTTTAGGCAGATAATTTGACTTTTTAAGCAAATGTTTAGGTTTCGCAGCGTTGTTGCTCCATATCAGTGGCGGAAATTGCGGAGTGTGAAGGGGGCAACCGCCCCCCCCAGGTTTTGCCAAATTTTTGGTTTTGTCGGCAAAATGATGTCATTTGTCGGCAAATTTGCTTGCTTTTGTAGGCATTGCCCCCCCCCCCCCCACTTGGAAAATGAATTTCCGCCACTGCTTCATATAGCAGTTTATAAGACAACACAAGATTCTGTACATATTGAAATTGCTCTTTTAATGCCCCCCCTTCCATTCAATGCCAAAGAATTGGGACACCACGTAGAATATGCATGTGTTGCTATACAAAAGATTTGAGACAACATAAATATTCTGGATTATTCTTTCCCATCATTCCATCTCCAATCGAAACATGCCTCATGGCTACACGATAACCAACCCATGGCGATGGCAGGCTTATTTTTGTTGTTTTTGTAAATTCATGGGTCCTTAATGAGTACACGGCGAAGAAAGGATTCCGTTCGATTACTATGGAACAGCAGCCGTGAGAACTATCAGTTGGCTTAGACGTAATCGCCAATGTGTCTGAGAAAAACTTCTGCCTCTGCAAGCAAAACACCGTATCCTTTCTTTTTGATTCGATTGCAAGAAGCCCAATTCCAAATAAGTCTCTAAATGAGTCTAATGCAGGCGATCGACTCTCGATGTATGTCGGCCGTTAATGACTCGGCAGCTGGGGCTTATACGAAATTCGTTGCAATTTTTTAAAATTTGAAATTCTTGATATTACGTAAAAGTTTATTTTCTCAAAGAGTTTAATAGTTAAATGGTGGAAAATACAATATAACTCAGTTTTACCCCATATTTCTCTTCTTATAGCAGACTTAAAAGCCGAGTATGAAACTAAAAAGGATTGGCGTGCCAATGTATTACCTCGAGCTGCTTGCCTTTTGCAAGGGTAAAGCGAGCTCCTTCTGTCTCACAATAGAGGTTTTTAATGTTTATGTAAATATATTCTAAAAACGCTAGATGGAACGACGACCGGGTTTTATCAATGATCTAAAACATGGCACCATTATACCTTTGTTGGGACAATCTGGTTTTTCCAGTAAATGCTGACTTGTAGCAGAAACGCATGTTTTAGTTGCTTTTTTTAACTGCAAGATCGATGATAATGTTTACTTTAGAGGTAGTGTTCTGCGACATGGTTCGGTTTATAGGTACTTTCCTAATACTAAATTCCGAGTGAATATTACCTCAAGGGTCACAGTTGAACACGTTTGCTCGATTTGCTAATTTCCAATATCCAGGGTGACCTAATTTCTACCTAAAGTTTGGGGTTTAGGGAAGGGTCAAAGTTTGTTGAAAAACTCTGAACGTTGATCCTGAAGGTACTGGAAGCCACTGTTAACAGGGAAAGGGGGCAAAGTGCCTCAGGGCCTTGAGGTCGAGGGGGCCTTAAGTAGCAATGGACTCCATTTTAAGAATAAAATCTATGAAACTTAGGTATGCCTAAAAATAGTTAAAAGTTCTAAACGATTGCAAGAAATGACTGCAAGAAATATTCTGAAATGCATCTTAAGACAATCTAAAGGGCGTGGTCGCAAAAACTTCCTGCTCGCTCCGCTCGCAGGGGAACCTCGTCTTTCGGTTTTGTTTCAAGGCCTTCAAAACCTAAGTACCCACAGTCACTCGAAAATTGAAGCGATGATGACTAACGAGAACATTCTTTTTGATAAACAAAATCAATTGCGTCTGTGGGGGATCAAGTGAATGACCCTGCGCTGTACAAACGCCTCGTCCCTTTAATAGAGACGAAACTCCAGAAAGGTTCCCGGTTCCTTGTTAATAATGTAAAAAAAGACAAAAGCGAAAAAGCACTGCGAATGATCTATTTATTTACTTATGAAAAGACTCCTTGATACTGCGAACTTTACATTAAAACAACATATTCCATGAGTGAGATCATTTCTAGCGTAGCGTTCATCTTGCGAGTCGTGTCTCTTACTTGTCTGTCTGTTTCTTCGAATGAGTTGAATTGCATGTCATCAATCACATGACCAATCGATTTCCTTCAGCGTCAAAATGCCACACCCCCACATTGAAATATCTTAGGCCACGCCCTATTTTGTCGGCAAATTGGTGACTGGCACCCCCCTATGTGAAAGAGCTTAGCGATGGCCCTTTCCACGAGTATCGGAAGCTACAGTTCCAGTATAAAGGAAGTCTTTTTGTTCGTTTCTTCAAACCAGATCCATGCCCGCCTGGACCAGTGACCCGGACCAACCTTTTGGCCTGGACCATTTGGCCCGGACCAATGAAGATGAAATTGTCTCGGATTGGCATCGAGGCCAGTTCTTCTTGTGGCGGATTGCGCGCACGTTTGACAAGAAATAAAAATATCGTGCTTGTGACACTATATCTTAACCATTAGGATTTCGGAAAAGAATACGAAAAAGTATAAAATATTGTATGAAATGTCTGAAGACTGGGATTTAGAGATTGAGACTGGTGTTTCACAACTGAATATAACGGAAAATGCCAATTTTTTGCGCCAGGAAGAGCCAGTGGCATTTGGGAAGAGTTTCAGTAATGGGGGTGCTGCAGATTATAACCAGTCGTTTAGAAGTAATCGTGGCTATGGAAGAGGGCGAAGGGGAGGCATGAGGAACGAACAAAGGACCTATGAAAGGTTGTTATACAAATTTGTTATTTTCCAATGCTGGGAGCCCATGCGAGCTTGCAAACACGAACATTTTAGTCAGTGGCCTAGATAAGAAATTTCATAAGAGGGGCGTAAAACTGAGATTTTCCAACAAAAATCTTACAAACATTTTTAATTTTTTCATACATTTGATCATAGCTCAGTTCAGTTCAGTTCAGTTCAGTTTTTCATATTTTAAAATTCCTCTACATACAATATCTTACTACAACTACATTACAAATGATTACATACAATGTTTACACATTACATAGAATACTTATAATAACTGGCAGTAAATAACAAATACAGAAGATGTTGTTTGCAAGGGAGTTTCTTTGGAAGGAGCTCTCTCAGTAGATGAACAAATCGAGGAGAGAGCACCCCTCCTTTCTAAAGTGGTTTTAAGTGTAATTGATCATTTACATGAATGATAAACAATAAATTTCGCTTCAGAATCAAATTTGATAGTTCTTGTTAAATGAAAGGGTTTTAGGCTTTTGACAAAAACTGACAATAAACAATGATCTTTTAATATTTACTGGAATATTGTTCCAAAAATTTAGCACCAAAAGAACACACATTCCTGATACACCAGATGGCCAAGTACTTTTGTCCTGGTAGTGTATGTATGGGGACTCATTAAAGGGAGGAACTCTTTCAATAGCAGAGCCAATCAAGAAAAGAGGTCCCCTTATACACAAAATATTTCAGCACTTCACAAATATCAGAATAGATAATACCGAAAATGAAACTCTGATTTCTATAAACGGGAAGTGAAATATTGAGGATTAGTTACCAGATTGGAAACTTTGTTTCTTGCGTGGGCAAGTTTACATGCCTAACTTTGTGACTGTGCTCCTGAAATTAGGCACATTTAAAAATTTGTAGTGGTAAAATGTTATTAGATAGTGACTTTGGGCGGCCAATATGCGAAAGTCATCATTCAATTTTATAACATAAAAAGCCAGTCCGGAAGTATTGACAAATTGCAGGTCTAAGGAAATTTAAGTAAACTTTCTCATTTTTAATTGAACTTTGAAATTAATAAGGACAAGCATATAGTGACAGAGAAGCTTGAGGATTGAGTGCAACTGAGAAGTCCCCTGTACCAGAGATTTCCTTTCTGTAAGTTTATCTGCTGTTATCCCAGGTATTTGTTAATGCTTTTACTAAAAATTTCTAGCTATTTGTATTGATTTTATTTGGTTTTGAAGCAGTTCTTTTTTCTACAAATATTTTTTCAGTTATGGAAAGGACAGCAATTGGAGGTCTCAAAATGGTGATCAAGAGAATGCAGGAAGGTCTAACGGAAATAGAGAAGATTCAATGAAAATAATGGTTCTGAACACAAACATAGGAAAAGTCATAGGTATAAAATATAAACACAGCTACTCAATTTCAGTTCCATTCATTTATCAATCAATCCTAAACAAGGACGCCAGAGAAAAGAGAATGTGGGGGGTTGACTGCCCCTGTTGCCTTTTGATAGGAGGGGCAAGAGGGGCCAGAGTGCCCTTTTCATTGAAGTGCCCTTTAAGCCGGCCAATTGCAATAACCAGAGATAATCACATGAAATTCTCAAAACTTTTAAAATAAATCATTATGCCAAAAGTTAGCTAATTTTCAAGATACCTACAGAAGATCAAAGTAAAATTGCAGTTAGTAGAAGGAATTATTAGTAGAAGCTAGAAGTTATCTTTCAAATGCCCTTTTACTCAAGCCTGCCCCCTTTGCCCCTTGGTCATTTCGGCATCCCTGATCCTAAATATGATTCAACCAAAGATGTATATTTATATGCCAGATGGCAGAGTATTTTTCATGCCCGGGGAATTATTTTCTGTTGCTTGCACTTGTATGAGAACAAATAATGTTGCAATATAGCAGGTTAAAAGTTGCGGGATTTTATTTTTAAATATCATTTGCAAGCCTCGTGGTTAAGTTGTGCACGGGATTCACATGAAATTCCGTGTTGCAACTGTGCAGATTAATCTGAATTTGCAATGATGAGCTGGCATGATTTGAGGAAATAATTATTGACTGCATACCAAATTTTTGTAGTCTGGTTTATATATTGTTATATATTTTACAATTTTTAAAGGGAAGATGTTTCAGCATCTCTGTAGTATCAAAAAAATTGATCTAAAGTCAATACATTACTTTTTTTAGGAAAAGGTGGGCAAACTATAAGAGAGCTGCAAGACAGCACTGGAGCTATTATTAAGGTATTTTGTTTATATATATAGTTATTGTATAATAATGTATGTATATATGTGTATTTCGCTTTGAGCTTGGTAGAAAATTAGAAAGATCGATGGTACAAAGTGGAATAGCTAAGAAAATGCACGGGAAGGCAAGAAATTCCCCACAAAAGTCTAAACAAATATTTTTGCAAATCTGAACATAACATAACTATATTAGAACTGAAGTAAATTGCCCTCAGATATAGCCAAGATTTTGACTGGTTTTGAGGTGCTTTCCCCCATTACCGGGACCCTGTTTGATAAAGATACATAAATATTGCCAAAAGGTGCACTGGTATGGATAATTCATGAAGTTAGTAAATTGTGATTAATTTGCTAGCCTATGTTCCAGACCTTTACTTTGCAGTGAGCGGTCTAGAGCATGTATGGGGTATGTCCAGCATACCCTTTGATCCAGTCAGACTTATTAAGGTATATTTTGAAGAGGAGGGGGCCAAGGCAGGAACCTTGTGGAATACCACACATTACTGTCCTTGGCCTTGATTTGTAACCAATAGCTGTGCAGTACTTGCTTTCTATTTTCAAGACTTGAACCGAGCTTTACATTGCAGTGCTTCTAAATATGTTCATCTTGCATCAGATGAGTCCCTTGCTCAGTTCAGGAAAATTGAAATGATAAAATGAACAAGGAAACATATATGGAACCTTAGAAAGAACCTTTTTAGATGTTTTGCTTTCACTTCATCAGTTAATGCGATTGTCATTAAACATCTTCTAGTATGAGATTTTGAATAAAAGTAAATCTTTAATACTGTAAAACTTGTAAAAAGGGGGTTTTAATATTCTTGGTTGTAGATTCGGAAAGACCAATGTGAATTTATTTCAACCCCAGTTGAAATTATTGGAAGCAAAGAAGCTCAGATTGCAGCCAAGGAGAAAATTGAAGATCTTACTGATGACATCACAACAAGAAGAATGAAGGAAACAGCAAGAGATTCATCAAAAGGCAAAACAGATGCATTTGGAAGGTTAATCGATTTATTACCAACTGAACCTTGCCTATCGTTGGGCAGGACATACAAACTGAAGTATCCCACATCATTGTTAAATGAATTTTGTGTGGCATTCTTTTGAGTATGAAGATTCATTAAGGTCAATGAATGGTAAAAACAAGGATACAATGAAATATGTTTTGCTGCCCCTCAAATTATGTCCAATTTTCACCTTGAAAATAGTCTGTATAGGACACACCAGGAATTTCATCACTGTTAAGTTTTGGATGTATAGTGATGTAGTATGATAACAAGATGGCTTTGTATTTTTGTACAGTGTTAAGAGATTCATTGCCATTATATGTATCATTGAGAGAATAGTTAACAAGATTGCAGTTTTCTCTTATTTAGACATGTTACTAGGTGTTGTAAAACTTTCAATTTTCCAAAGTTTCTTTTCTTCAAACATTTAGGCCCCAAATTGACTGGAAATCATTAGCAGAAAACCGAGAAGCAAATGAAAAAATTAGATGGGAAGGTAAGTAAATTATTCCAAAGTATTTATTATTAAAAATAGCAAATTATATAAGAAATAAAATACACTAAAGATGATTGTTCACAAATGAAACTCAGAGTTGTGTCACAATAGTCTGTTCATTTTAGTGTATCTAGATGCTCCAATAAGTTGAGCACCCTAGATAGCAATATGATAATCACTATAATATATAAATATATAAGAAAGAAGATATTTATTTTCTTTGATCTGAATAGAGAGAATGATATTTACCAGATAGCAGATTGAAACTGAACAAAAGACAAAGAACACAATATGTTATTGTTAAGCTTTTTTCATCAATATACTTTTTTCATCTGTACCTTGGCAAGCTTCTAAGCAGTTTTTCACTGGCAAATGCCATAACTTCAAATCAATTTTGTAATTTCACAGGCCTTGGAGATGTCATTAAAGAATTTTACGATGAACTGCCTGAAATCAGGGACATGAACCCAGTCGATGTTGCGGAGATAAGGTAAGCCATCTTTTGCACACCCCCATGTGTTATTGACACTCATCTGATATTTCATTGTGGTTGCATATTGTCCCATCAAACATAACAGAGGTGTATTGAAATATCAAACTATTTTGAAAGTTGTTTCACTTTGTTTATGCGTTTATCTGCCGCTGTGTTAATTTCCCTCCCAGTAAGTTGGTCTTTTTGCTGCCCCCTTTCCTATCAAGAACTATCAGGGTAACCCAGCTCAATGCATTAAATTTACGCTATCTACAAGTACATACTTCTTAAAATAGTGGTTTTCTAGCCTCCACTTTACATAGTCCTACATTTCAACCTGCTTAAATTTCCCCCTGTACAACT
Organism: Rhopilema esculentum; assembly: GCF_057945365.1. Lineage (NCBI taxonomy): Eukaryota > Metazoa > Cnidaria > Scyphozoa > Rhizostomeae > Rhizostomatidae > Rhopilema > Rhopilema esculentum. The sequence continues at coordinate 8,815,273 of NC_142823.1, read as the reverse complement.
GTAGAAAAAACGGTTGCCAACGAGCAGAATAAAGTATAAGGACCAATCACGTTATACCTTCTCCTAGCAGAAAGTTGAAGAAAAACCTTTAGTTGATTGAATGATTTGAAGAATTTATTATCTAGGCTCTTTTTTAAATTCATCAATGTTATGTAACTTTTATGGCAACTGTGCCACCTGCACGTGCCAGTACAAGTTTATGGAAACCCACCCTCTCTTTGATGGTGCGTCCCTTATGGATGCCGCCAAACAACAATCGTAATAGACAGAGAGTTTTGCTTTCTTTTGACAGGAAAGAGAAGAACTCAATCACAGTACAGCATATGTCGGACGATAAGGAGATTCTGAAAATTCCAATCAAAAATCCAGTGCTTACTTTTGAAAATGCGTTTCACAATTACCGTAAGAAATTGTCTGTTATTACACGTACTTACAGTAAAATCAGTTAGCCTGAATTGCTTGAACAAAAAATTTTTGCGTCATTGAAAAGAACATCTGTCCCTGCCAAAAAGTCCCTGGAACACAAATATAAATGTTTCCGTTGAAATACCCACAGCGCACTCCTGGTCCCCCACAAATGTTAGCTCCTGAGTTAAGCAACATCGTTATCTGAAATGAATCCGTTGGTTCACGGGGAACCATTTAACTTTGCATATGAAACGTTGGTCGGAGAGGGGAGAGGGGAGAGGGGAGAGGGGAGAGGGGAGAGGGGAGAGGGGAGAGGGGAGAGGGGAGAGGGGAGAGGGGAGAGGGGAGAGGGGAGAGGGGAGAGGGGAGAGGGGAGAGGGGAGAGGGGAGAGGGGAGAGGGGAGAGGGGAGAGGGGAGAGGGGAGAGGGGAGAGGGGAGAGGGGAGAGGGGAGAGGGGAGAGGGGAGAGGGGAGAGGGGAGAGGGGAGAGGGGAGAGGGGAGAGGGTGATGCAATCTAAATCTTCAAAATTTAGGGGAAGCGTACGAAGACTTGAGCAGGCATTGTCGCTTTCTGGAAAGAGCAGCAATGAGTTGGCTGGACGCCAATCGAAAGTGGAATGGACGTCATAGCTGCGTTTGTCCCCTGTTAACATCGAATCTTTTTAATTATGTTATCATAGTACCAAGAGGAAATTACTGGAACATTGATGCCCTTGTTATACTCTGTGCTTTGGTTCTAAAATTTAACTGTTTCCTTTATAAATCCCAAGAAGCCGTTTTTTCCAATACAGATTTTCAAGTAGGGCGATGCCCTAACAGCTGTGATCTAGTTGATCTTGAGTCTTTGCCCAGTCTTTTACGCTATGAAATTCGTCAGCATAAACGAATATCCGCGTGAATATGGTAAATAAAATTGGTATTCCTAAAAGGAACGATTTCGCTGATCTAACGATTAAAAAGTTACAAGCTGGGCTGAAAGGGACCGTAAGCGCCAAAGCTGAGGAGCGAAGCTGAGCAGAAGTCGTGTATCGCGAATGGCTAATGAGGTTTTATTTCTCTGGGATAAAAGTCGGCAGACGAAAAGGAGTGCGACGGTATATAACCGCGTGATCAAAAGTAAATGCCTAAAAGCTTAAGAAATATTTATTAGGAATAATGTGAACAGATTTGATTTTTAGAAAAACGAGTCCCAGGTTATGCATACATACACAAGTACGTAAGTCTACTGATAAAAATGGTTGCTTTTATATTGGATAAATAAAAGTCAAATAGTATATGATTATCATGGAAAAGTATTCAATAGTTAGGAAAGTATATAACAAATTATGATGAAAATTAGAGAAAAGTCATATTAGTAGAGAGCGATAAATGAAAATCATATGGTTTGTCTGAAGATGTTGCAAAAGTATTTAAAGTTGGTCGAATAGGAGGCTGCCGAAGCCGACGACCTTGCTAGTATACAGAAGAAGATGCCTAGCAATATGGGTGTGCGTTTGATTAAATAGATTGCAGAGAATGTTTATAACGAAGGTATTCACCGTTGGGATATAGGTACATCTGTCTTTGTAGCTCTCTCCCTAGAAAGAAGGAGATTTTAGGCACCGCGGAGCGTTGAGAAAAGTGGGGGGTCTAAAGAAAGTGGGGGGGGGGCTAAAATCGTATAAAAAGAGGCTTTTCTGATAGTTTGATACTTAATATTTGGCATCTTTTGCAAAAAGTGGGGTGGGGGCTAAAGCCTGGTGCCTGGATTTATAAATCGTGTCAGCCATGCCCAAACCATTTCGAAATTTTTTACTTAACGATAAATGTGGTTTTCTTGGCTTGATTGCCGTTGCTGGTTCTTCCAGACCTGTCTGTGGATCTGATAAAATGTTTGTGACAATGTTAAATTTTTTTATCCAGTTCATCTACAGGCCTACATGTTATAATACTTTTTCCTGTTATTTTCTTCCTTGAATCTAAATTGCACAGCCCTCTATATCTTTCTTAATTTGCCAATTCTTTTGTAGCTGAAATATTGGACACAATTTACAATCAGAATTTCACAACACCTTCTCCGATACAGGTTCGAGAAAAATTTATAAAAACCCGTTTGTTTAGCATTGTGTATTATAAATCGTGTGTATCTTTTTCTTGTTTTTTTTTAAATGTCTGACATTTTCAATTAACATTCATGTTGCTGCCAATCTTTCAATTCATCAATGTTTGTTTTCTCAGTGTCAAGCTTGGCCAGTTCTTTTGTCAGGAAATGACGTCATCGGTGTTGCTCAGGTTTGTTTTCTGTATTAAAAACCTTATAATTTGTTAAAAATTTTCAGCAATTTTTGTTTTTTTCGTTTGGCAATTTACGGACTGGTATGATGATGGTAATGTTACGTTTAAAGAAAATATAACAAATTTTCTCATTATTGTTTTTATTGCAGACAGGAACTGGCAAAACCCTTGCGTTTTTGTTGCCTGCCCTCATACACATTGACCAACAACCCACGTGAGTGATTATTCCTAATGCAATAAAGTATTTCATATTACGTCAGAGGCTCTATCTGGTTTTCACTCGGTGCTGCATTCGGCCAATTTCGTCTCTGTTGACACCTCAAGCCCTTGTAATCTTTTATGTTTTGGTAAATGGTCACCAAGCGTTATACTCATCTTTTTTATCAATGTTATAAGATATATTTCTGTCCGGCAAAACTTCAAACCTTGCATGATTGCTACCACCCGAGTTCGTTTCCTGTTGCAATTTTTTCAACTACGCTACGGGTTTTCTATCGCCGATAAGTCAAAAATAAAGAGCCGATCAAATGAACCATACCTTCCCTACACTGTTTTTCGATCCGTGCCTCGATGTAAGTTTCTATTCACCTTTTTGCGTTCTCCAAAGTTTTTACATTCCATGTAGTGTTATAAAATTTCATGGGTTTCAAAAGTCAAATAAATTTGATGATTAAAGAAAGTGAAGCACTTTGGCCGAATTTGAATAGCAGCTAACGCCTTTTGGTGTTGCATTCACATTTCATTTTTTTGTAATGTGATTATTGGAGTTAAGGTGAGATGGTCTTCCATATACCTCAATGGCGCCCTTGGTACAGCTGGCAGAAATGAACCTTTAGTCCCACTTCATAATCTTATACGTGAGTGGATGACAGCACTGAACAGGGCCCGCGCCACGATTTTGAAAGTGGGGGGGGGGGGGGGCAAGACTAAAAAAGTTGGGGGCCAAGGCTTTCTACCTCTTTTACTGCAGCTTTAAAACTACTTGTTTCGTAAAAAGGTGAGGGGGCCATGGCTACCCCGCCCCCTCCCCCGGTGGCGCGGGCCCTGCTGAAACACCTGTGCTTCGTCTTTCACTTGTTTCTCTTTGTTCGATGATTGTGGTGATTGATCTTCTTTGTCCATCTCTTTTGGGCTATTTTATCTCTTTTTCATTTTTGACAGACCAAGAGCAAAGCGAGAAGGCCCTTCATGTTTGGTTCTGTCACCGACACGTGAACTCGCCCAACAAATCGAAGTTGAAGTTAAAAAATTCAATTACAAAGGAATAAGAAGGTACCCTCTAATTCATTGTTTGCAGCAGCTTTCAAGTGTTATTTTGTCGTCTTAACATGTCGTCTTAGCATGAGCTCTACAATTAGGCCTAATTTCTTTCTACAATTAGGCCTCATTATTATTTGCAACCAACATCCACAAAAGCACATGCAGCACTTACTGAATATATCAAAATTGAACTCCTGTCTAGTTTCAGAAAGGTTTATTTGTTCATCTAGTTTAGGCTGTCCATTTCTTCACATTCTATCCATTCCTATTTTGCAGTTGCTTAGAAATATCAACACATTGTTGTTAAGGACAGTAGTCGATGTGGCATGCGAATTCGGATTTTCAAAATGAAAAATTTCAAATTTTGAATAACTTTTTCCACAGTGTGTGTATTTACGGTGGTGGAGATCGCAGGGAGCAAATTGGAATTGTTGAAAGGGGCGTTGAAATAGTAATCGGTAAGGCGACCTCCTATTCATATTTATCCTCATTTTCATGTCCTTCCCCCAATGCATTGCATCCCGATTTGCACTATCTTTGTAAGAACTGAGCACTTTAGCTACTCAGTTTAAACCATATTCTTCCAGCCCCAATTTTGACTTCAAATAAAGACGCTCTTGGTGTTTTGTATGTGAAAAGTTCGAACAAATTTCTTTTAAGTCGGAAGCACATTGCGAAACTTTTTGAACTGGAAGCACAAGGCAACATTTTGTTGTAAGGTTACCCCCATTAGACGCTTGATTGTGACCAAAACGTGACTAATGCCTTGCTATTAAATTTTTTTATTCTGCATTGATACCAACAATTCATTAAAGTTTGATTTACCAAACAGAAAAACTTCATGTAACTTCATCAAGAAAATGTTCAAATTAGAAAGTTTCATAGACAATTGTATGGATTGAACAGAAAATCGGAACTTGTGTTAATGACAGACATCTTCAGGGTCAGACGCTACAGATAAATTGTTAGAGCTTTTGTTTACGAAAATTTGATCCTTGTAGTCAGCCGAATTCCTTTTCGGAGCCAGGATCGGAAATTGTGATGTATGGATTGAAGTTCGAACAGAAGGCTCACGATATTGAACTCCCAGCAGAACTATGGAGGGTTGTTGGCTTTTGTTTCAATGATTCTGTTTGTTTTTATTTCAAAGGCACGCCGGGAAGACTAAATGACTTGCTGATGAATGGCATTCTTTCCGTCAAGCACGTGACCTACTTGGCAAGTGCTTTACCTTCTTCATATTCTCATCTATTATATATAACCTTTTTCTTCGGAACTTTTTTTCCAAAATACTGCCTTTTTTTCTATGTATGATTATTAATTTTGATCAATTTTCAGGTTTTGGACGAGGCTGATCGAATGCTTGACATGGGATTCGAACCAGAAATCAAGAAGATTATTCTCGACATAAGGCCCGATAGGCAAACAGTCATGACGAGGTTGCTATTGTCCTTCCTTCGTTCTTGTCTTTCTCGTGTCAGGATGTTCCATTAGCTGTCTTTTTGTCTTGCAGCTTCTCATTTCTTCTGCCCTTTTTTCTATCCCAGTCCCTTGATATTATAAATCCACAGTTCATATGGAGATGTTTTTGGGAGTTTTTCATCTTCAAAACAGGTGTTTCTGCTACGATACGATTAAACTTTCATAGGAAATGGGTTATGGTGCGGAGTACCCATGCATGCAACCCAGTTTCACGGTTATTCTCCATTGTCAGGAACATGTCTCAATGCTTTTACTTGGATTGTCAATGAATATTTCACACTTGGCATATGAATAACGTTGGTCTTTAAAGTCTCTCGCAAACTCAGCGAGCCTGACAATATTGAATATCCCTGCCATTACCGGAAATTTATTTCTATAACACCTGTGCCGTCGACATGTTTAGTTTTGTTATGAACGAAAGTCTTACATTTAAGAAATATGTGTTATGTTCTACATCGTCTTCAATAAAACAGTTTGATAAGGCGTTTAATAGTTGGTTAAGGCAATATCTAGCAAAAGCGTAATAAAATGATTTTAAATTATAGTGCCACGTGGCCACAGGGTGTCCAGCGGATGGCAGACCAATACCTGAACAATCCAATCAAAGTCAACGTTGGCTCCTTAGATTTACAGGTCAGTCTCGTTATCAACACGAGGGTTACTTTTTATTTAAAAGTTCCGTTAAACAACCTGAGATCTCTTATGATTTCTGAATTAAGATTACAATAATGTGAATATATTTTTAGACTAATAATTTGAGTTTTTTAATATTTATTTCCTAAACTAAAGTTGAACACTTTGTTTGTGGCAGGCTTGTCACTCAGTGACACAGTTAATAGAAAGAGTTGAGTCAGCGGATAAAAAAGAAAGGGTAAGTTTTAATGTTTTTATTTGATTTCTTATTTTGCAGATAACATCTTTTGCTGCAATTAATTGCATGAGATAACGATTAAGTATGAATCACAGTTTTTGTGCTTTGTATATTTCATTTAATGATATTGCTTTCAGAGTCTGCTGTAAAAAACTGACTGCTTCTCTTATTAAATACCTCGTGTAAAAACTCTTCATTCCAAGAGGTTCCTAGTCATTATATTTCCAATTCATTGTTCTTCCAATTTGTAATCCTATGAGACTAGATTGCACCAAGAGTGCCGCATTCTTTGCTTTACAATTGTTTAGATGTCTTCAGTCCATTTATCTTTGCTGTTTCTTTGCAGATAATTCAGTTTATAAATGATATGGATCCAGAAGACAAATTATTAATTTTCGCTGGTAAAAAAGTAACGTAAGTATGTGCCTGTTTAGGAGAGTTTTGTGTCATTACATTCCCGCGCATTAAACTTATATACATGAATTGTTTGTTTGCATCTTGGTAACAACCCTTTAGAGATGCTGGTTAATTTGGCCTGCTAGCGAATTCAATGTTATCGCTCATTATAGAAACTGATTTTTCTTTAGGCTTTTATTTCGTTCTTAAGGGAAGGCTTGTATGTTATAGCTTCAAGCAGCCTGTTTTATGTACCACTTTTTGTATCGGCGGGGGGGGGGGAGGAGGGGGGAGTTGGGGGGCAATACCTCACTCGCTTCTGGATGTCTTGTCATGTCGATACATCATTTCCTAATCACTTACTGAACGCTATTTGGGGTTTCATCGATTTATAGGTTTTTTGGTGCAAAATTTAACACCCCTTTGCAGGTTCATGTTAGGCTATTAGTCTGAAGAAGAGAGCCACTTTGCTGCTTTACCCTAACATAATGAAATATGGCAGACCCCCGCCGTTTGGGCGTGTAAATACACTGCAAAGGGCAATAAATATTTTTTAAACCCACGTTTTACACCACTGTCGACAATCAAGAGCCTGTTTTTGGCTCCAATTTTTCAATAGCCGATCAAAATGTGTCTATGCCGAGACACAACAATATCTACCGCTGTATGTTTCCTTAACGTTTGTCAATTTGAAAGAGTGAAATTCACTCTGTGCTGCGCCTGGCATACTGGTGTATAATTGTCTTAATTGATATCATTTTTGATAATAATTATTGATAATCACCCTCGATTTATGATAATCATGGCCTATCTAGAGTGGATGACATCTCGAGTGATTTGGTGCTAAGAGGCGTACATGTTGGCATCCAGACGATTCATGGTGACAGGTTTGTTGCATCTCATCTTTCCCTTCTGTTGATGGTAGCTCATTTCTCAAAAAAACAGGTTTTCAGGGAACAATCCAAAAACTTAAAGCCAACAGAAATAGATTGCTTGTTTTAGAATTCAATCTTTGAAAGTTTTGCTGGCAAATATTAAAAACACGTGAGTGATGCTTCGTAATAATGGTGAGTAGATGATAGAAAGGATGTGACGTCATCGCGAGAAGATGGGTACAAGACCTTCAATGATCAGGTTCTATTGTTGCAGGTGTAGTAGATGCAGCTGGAGAGCACTGTTTTATACCATAGCAATCTACAGTTGTTTGCACCTATCTTCCAAATTCATCCTTGATATCTCTACTAAAGAAGTAACAGTCAGAGATTGTATATATCATATATACCTGTCATTCATATAGGCGTCATGTATAGTTCACATGTATAGTTTTGCTTACTTGAAGCTTCTTGTTCATTCGTAGGGAGCAGTCAGACCGTGAACAAGCCTTGGAAGACTTCAGAACCGGGGAAGCACGTGTATTAATCGCAACTGATGTGGCGTCACGTGGTTTGGATATAAAAGACATCACGTGAGTAAATATCGACATTGTTATGTAATGTTGGTGATATGTATTATCAATTTCTGGAAACGTTGTTTGTATTGCTGTGTTAGAATAGCCAGGAATGAAATATCACTTTATCCTGTTCAGTAGAGCGAATTGGCCTTGGTTTGTTTGTTGATTCAGCGAATTATATACACATTCAATTTTTATATTACTGTATCAATTCGTAGAAACATTTGCAGTTATCAGAATTCTAATGAAAAACAAGATCATTGCCTGTTAGATATGTTCTGTTGCACAATATGATATGTCCAAATTTTGATTTAGGCACATTAACATATTTTATACTATGTTTAAATGTTGTTCTTTTTTAAACATCTGCTTGCAGGCATGTCGTAAATTATGATTTTCCAAGACACATTGAAGAATACGTGCATCGCATTGGCAGGACGGGTCGTGCTGGGTAAGTGCCTCGTTTCCATGCATCGTTCGTTGTTAGCCTCAAACTGACCAGCTTGTTAATGCAGGCATGCTATATGCTTATCTCTATCTTGCTTCTGTAGAATCAATATTGCTTAGTTCCTACCTTGTAGCTTGTTGTTTTCATAGCTGGTAAAGGACTTGCTATCAGGTAGTTGAAAATGAAAGTGGTTGAATAGTAAGGTAGTAGATTTTGGCGGATTTTCACGAATTTTGGCGAATTTTGGCGGAAATTGATTTATTCAGTAATTGGCAGGAGAAAATCATTATAAACTGAGATTTTCAACTTATGCATATTAAATTTTGTGATTTTTCTGTTTTCATCAACAGGCGAAGTGGCACCGCGTTGACGTTCGTGGCGAGAGAAGATTGGTCCAGCGCGCACAAGTTGATTGACATAATGACAGAAGCCGATCAGGAAATTCCGGACTGGCTTGTGGACATGGCGGAACGGTACAAGGCCTATAGAGAGAGAACGAGAGGTGACGTTTTAATCAATTTTACATAGAGAACTTCTTTCAATTGCAAACTTTTTAACCAATATTTGATTTTAACTGCTATTATTAATTTGAAGCATCAGCAAAGTTTAGTTCATTATAAAAAGGAAATTTTATTGAATTTCTTGAAAATATTTAATGAAAATCCAATTTTTGTATGAAAATTTTCCGTTGCTTGGTGTAATCTTGATGTTTTAAATACTTCCAGCAGTTTCAGTTTTTTAGTCAATCTTGCGAGTTTGTGATCCGTGAACCTTATCGTTTTATTTCGATAGCAAATGGTTTTACATTTGACAATCAAAGAGAGCAATAATTCTTTTTAAATTGTTAACTTTTATTTGAGAATCCTTATCACCAACAGCGGATTCGTGTTGTTTTGAAAATTCCATTGAAAGAAAATTGAGCCTGGAAGAAAGCAACCGAACTTCCAATATACAAACGTACATTGTTACACAACTGTTGGGTTTCATTGTTACACAACAGTTTATTCTTTTACTCAGGTGAAGGAGTTAGCAATGTAAGTGGTAATGCCTGCTTCAAATGTGGCGAGGAGGGTCATTTCTCAAGGGAATGTCGCAATCCAAGTAAGTTGGCTTGGGTATGGATTGGTATTTTAATGTCATTTGCGCCCTTAACGTGGTTTCTCGCTACGTTGCATCATAAGAATGCCATAAGGATGCCTTGAATGCTAACAGTCAAATAGAAAAATGCTCTCTATCGCGTTTTTAGTGCTCTTGGCTCTTCTACGAACTTAGTTAAGACAGACGACAAAATGAACACACGATGCTACTGTGATTTCATTTCTTTGCCATCACTGCACATACAAACACGGCAAATTTGTTTGTAACACGGCTAATGAAGAATGGTTAATTTGTTTTAAAAGCGAGGTCATATATAATTAATGAATGAATACGTAATGGTTCACTACAAAAGCTGCTGAACTGCATAAAATTTTAAAACAACAAAAGACCTGAACAAAACAAGTCAGAATACTTTTCAGGTTCATTGGCGCTAAACATGTGTCAAACCAACTGGTAATAGATTGTTCCGATCAAAATACTCTTTCGATGTTGAAAAATCAACCGAAAATAAGAACTTACTGTACCTTTAAAACTTAATTTAAGATTGAAGAATATATTTCAAGTGTGAAGAGTATGGAAAGGAGAACTTTACTGAGCAAATTTAGGTTATCTGATCATCGTTTAGAGGTAGAGGTCGGTAGATATTATATGCCAAAAATGAATCCAGAAGAGAGAATATGCACTAAATGAATTATATATATATTTTAGAAAGATGAAATTCATTGCTTAATGGCATGCGATATAAATAGGGAAATCAAGGAACAACTTTTTGAACAAATCGAGCATCAGCATCCTATATTTAGACATATGAATAATAAAGATCGGTTCATTTATTGAATGCAAAATGATGACCCTAATCTAAGTCCTCTGATACAAAGCTTTACTGTGAATTTGGTAAAAGCTTCATACGACATAAAAAGTTCACTGAACACAGCCCCAAATGTACAACTTTTATGAATTATTTTTATTCGCCTTATTTGTAGTCGTAGTCACGTTCTTTTAGACATATGTTACTGTTTATTCGTATTGCTTCACTTAGTTTGTTTTAGTTAGTTCCTCAGTAGCTGCTTAAATATACAAGTTGTATTGTACTAGGCTATTGATGGAAGGAAAAAAATCTTGAAATCTTCTCATACCAACAGTACTACGATAGGCACTTCTTCATTATACTGTCTGCGTTTCTCTTGAAATTGGCTTGCTTGATTTCTGCCTTGGCAAGACCGTGACTCAACTGAGCTAATAAGTTGTTACAGACACGCTAAAAATGCACTGTTGATGAGATCATGTTTCCTCAATTCCATTCGTTTGAAACAACTACACTTCAGATCGTTTGCAGGCTTTTGATTGTCATGAAATACTCTGCATAAATATTTATTTCAAGGCCACCAGACACCGTACACCAGGACTTTGATTCAAAAGCTTGTTCAAGTTAAAGTTGCGCTGAGATCTGGCTGACATGAACAATCCGGAATGGTGCCATGTTTTGCTTGATGTCATATTTTTAGGAGAGCGTTCCCTGACCCTAGGCGACCTGTGATTCGTTGATGCAGTCAAAAAACTCATCGACGTGTATGACACGAGGTTAATCGGAATATCCTAACCGGATTCTTCACTTTCGCCTTGAGATCTCACTTCGTTGCATCCACGATAAATGTGGAAATTGTTGTTAGTGCTTATACTAAATCAGAGGAAAGCATCGTACTTGTGAGTGACACTCTCACACATTAATGATCCTGACAGTTGAATAGAAACCAGTTTTTAACTTCACCCTGAGAGCATTCTTACAGCCTGAGAGCAGCGATAAATTGTTGAATTAATTTGAAATGATCGTTGTTATTGCATCTCCCTGTTTTTCTAGGTACAAACAACTCGGCGGGAGGCCAGTCAAGAGATAGTCGACCCAGAGGATCTTGCTACTCCTGTGGAGAGTCGGGACATATGTCACGTGACTGTCCTAAAGGCGCTACTATGAGAGGACTGGGGAGAGACTTTGGACGAATTAGAAAAGATGACGACAAAGGACGACAAAGACCGGGACGAGGGCGCGGAAGAAGAACCCGCGATGATGACGACTTTGGATTTATGTTTTAGTCGCAGCATTAATGCTTTGCGTGTTCACTCACTTATTTGCTTGAGAAGGGCGTTTTTTCACTTTGTCTTCAGTTTTTGGAGATTTTCTGGACGTCGAAAAGTCTAACCGTCTTCTCGTACCAGATCTATTTTTAGATATAAAATTGTTTTGTTCAGTGGTCCATAGATCTGGAGATCTAAATGCTACGAGGCCTGTTGTCCGGAAGTCTGTTGTCCGGAGGCCTGTTGTCCGGAGGCCTGTTGTTCTGCGGTCTTCGGTCCAGTGGTCTTTGGTCCAGTGGTCTTTGGTCCAGTGGTCTTTGGTCCAGTGGTCTTTGGTCCAAAGGCCGTGGTAGCACGTTTGGCTCATATTTAGTGGGCTATAATATGAATCAAGTGAAGAAAGAAGTTTAAACGGAGAGGAGGAACCCTGACAAGTACTCGAACGTTCGATATGGTTGTGTGGTGACGTCATCGTGATCAGAATATGTATTGAGTTTGGACACTTATCATTCGTCTCAGAATCAGTTATCGTAGATTTTTAAATCCACTTGAAATAAGCATGTTCCTATGCTGCTGAATTTCAGATCAGAATATATATAATAATAATTTTGTTTTGTTCCTGTGTAAAAATAATATCTTTATAATATTGCGTTTTGATACAAACAATTTATGACGTATAAATGTTTGCAGATGTTGCTTTTCAACCCTTGTATCTTGTATTTTGTATCGTTCTTTGTTTTTCATCGTGACATAAGACATCATAGATCGATTAACGTGGACTTAAGGTTCCTTATCCAACCCGAGACATGCCAGTAACCTTGCCAGTACCCTTCTGCAGGTGGATGGCATTTACTGTCTCAATCTAAGTACCCTTCTGCAGGTGGATGGCATTTACTGTCACAATCTAAGTTTTTATTTCAAGCTTATGCTTTTCGGTACTGTATCCATTATTTTTCGTCAGCAGCTTCATCGGCATATACATTCATTACTTGTACACCAGTGGCTCTTAAGTTCAAATAATGGCTTTAGGCTCTAATGCATACATGTACTATCTGAAATTCTCTTACGCCAAATTTGTCTATGCATTGCTAGAAATTGGTGCACTTGTGTTAATGTAGAGGATTTTGAAATAGTGACTACATTAAGTGAAGAAATTCGGTTTTTGAGAATCGTGATCAGAAATTTCTGCCCAGCATCTCAGTGAGAACCAGCATTTCAGTCAGAATGTCTTGAATAAGAAACAAATCATTTATACAGGGTTCAAAGGAACCTAGAGGTATTACAGTACCAAACCAGAGCACATCTTTAGGCTTCAACTAGGAGCTGTCTAGTTTCCATACTGCTCGACCTGGTGACGTAATTAGTTTACCCTAAACATAACCCTAAACCTAACCCCAACCCTTACCCCAACCCTAACCCTAACCCTAACCCTTTACTTGAAATAAATAATCATGCTTATTTGTGACTATCAGGTCGAGCAGTATGGAAACTAGACAATTTCCTTCAACTACTATCCAGGCACCACGGAGAAAAGGGGGCTTGAGGCTATAACCCCCACTTTTTGCCAAAAATGCAGAAAAATCTACCAATGACTAGTCAAACCACTTTTTATTCGGTTTTAACCCCCCCCCCTCCGCCCACTTTTTTAGTCCCCCGCTTTTCTCAAAGCTCCGCGGTGCCTGCTTTCCATGGCTTCAAAGACAATAATGTTGCGCTTTGATGGGGTAACATTCTGGTAAGTGGGTCGAGTCGATCTCTTAAATGTTCCGTAAAGCATGTGTATATTTCTAGGATTATTGGTGTTTTCCATAAGGAAGATTTACTACCTAGAAAAGGTCACCTATTCTTAACTACAATATTTTTACTTATCGCAGGATGCGGAGACGTGTGTGAGGTATGAAAATTATTTTGATGCGGCATTTGTTTAAAGGGGGCCTTTAGATAATACCACAAGGATCATTTTAGGTTCTATTCCTTTTGATAACCCCTCCGTTCCATTTTAAGGTTCGCCTAGTTCCACAATCATGCATACCTCCAAAATATTTTATTCATTTGAGTTTCAATTCTTTTAACTATAAAACATAAAGGCCTAGTCCTTTAGTTGCATGGCATTTTGTTTCAAAAATTGAGAAAACGTCAGTGAGGAAGAACCTTTCTTGAATAGAAAATCTCAACTGACGCAGTTGAAATCTAGATGGATTTTGTTTATGAAGCCTAGGTTCAATATTTTTGTTTTGAAGTTCAAACTATTCAGTTTGAGCATAGCATCTAATTTCTTAATATTTTTGTCTAGTTTTTAATTTCTTAATAGGTATTTCTGTCTGAAAATTTATTCAACATTTGACTGTAGTTAGATAGTTAGATACGAAGGAATTTTAAGTCGATAGGAAAGTCAATAGGAGCTCTTTTGGAAAATGCGATTTGCTAGTGGATGGTTTTCGCAAAGAGATAGCAATTATCCATCAACGAAGATTGAAGAAAAAAATTGAATAAGGCGCCTATGGAGTACCAGTACCGGATTGCTTAATCCTGCACACCCTTTTTATATATCAGAACCAATAAATTGAAGTTCAGACTAGTAGTTCTTTGTTTCTTTCTTTCTGGCTGGATTCTTCTTCCTTGTTCTTACACTATTAGGGTGTAAGCAGTGCAGTTGCTAGCTATTGTGCTCTAGGGAGGTGGTCAGGCCTCATTTGCCAACAAAGTGAGTGGGACCACAGAAGTTTGAAAATTCACAGAAAAAGCACCCCTAGATTGCAAAAAACTCTTCATTTTCAAGATAAAACATTGTTGGAAATTGCACCATACAGTAGTTCAGCCTCGGCTTGTTTTGAATTTTGAGGCTCGTTCTTAACTTTTGATCAATTTTGAGGCTCGTGATCTTGTAAAATTGTTTTCATTAAAAGAGGGTAACCTTCCACGTTTAAAATGCTTCCTACATCCAGCCCCTAGTACTTTATACAATGACAAGGGGCTCACCCATCCGCTCTTCCCTCGAAATTTTATTCAAGGATTGCTATAGCCCCCCTTCCCCAGAATTATATGCTTGTTTTATTGACAACAAATTGATGGGCCCTCAATCAGCGGTCACTGGCTGAAGGCTCGGGCATCATAAGTTAAGCGGCCAGATTAGACTCAGAAGCCGGGGGACTCTAATGGCCGCCATTGAGGCGAAACCTTTGCGCAGGGAAGAAAACATGCGATTGGAATTCAAGAAAACTTTTCGACAAATGCAAAAACTTAAAGAAGAGTGTTGAAATTTTAAACAGGGTAGGTCATCCTTAATTTAAAGTGATAACTTTGATTTGTTTTTATGTTGGTCAATAAAATTTTTGGCAATTCAACATTTGCAGAGTAAAAGTTAGTCAGCGTGAGCTAGGCTAATCTCTTTCCGAGCAACTAAACTCTCTCCAAAATTATTTTATGCCAACACTAAGTTTTTATAAGTATCGATTAAATCTCTTTCAAATTCTAAGCTTAAGAACTGAAAAATTATTTTCATTGGAAATAAAATCATGCCGTCTTGACACATTGCATTCTGATAAATGAGAAACAGGTTATTTTACTGGGCCCGGAATCTACTCCGCAAAAGTTGCCTCGAGGTTTTTAAGGTCACATCACAGCCTGATTGCATTGTTTCTCGTCTGCCACACAATTCTTTGATTGTTATCAAACCAGCTGACTTGCCTATTCTCTTCTAGAGACTTACATAAAGTTTTACAAAGCAAGTGCAGTTTTCTTTCCATCAGTTTTCAAAATGAAAAGAAAACTCTCATTCGGAGAGATCAGAGAAAGCGAAACGAAAGACATCCCGGAGGTAATTTTTTAAAACATTTATTTTGGATCAACTTAAAGATGGATAAAAATAATGATGGTTTGTAGACTATTTAAATTAAAGGCATATTTTGCCCTTTTATTGCTTATTCCACTTTCTATTTTAGTTGATAGGGAAGGCAGATACTCTTTAGAATGAAAAATCTGAACATTCCCACATGATATAAAAACTTTTATGTTACAAAAGACTTTTGATTTATTGGTCTCTCCTCTAAAGTTTTATCAAAATCTTGGTGTGCAAAAACTTTTTTCTTTAAAGAACCAAATACTTATTGTTAGTTTTATGCAGTAAAACTTACCCCTAAGAAAAGTGTCAGAATTCATGATAATGAATTGCACTTTTGCAATCTGGAAGTTTTTATAATATCCTTTTATGTGTGATTATTGTGAAAACTTTGAAATTATGCTTGAAACATCTTATTTTTGGAATTATGATATCTTATTAGCAAGCACTTCAATCTGTGAAAGAAGAAATTGGGATGCCAGTAAAGCCAAAACGCCCTCAGACAGCATACTTCCAATTTCTAGCAGATTTTCGATTCAAAGTCAAGGATATAACTCTAAAAGAGGGTGAAAAAATTCCATGCCTTGCTGCGAGAGACTGGCAGAAAATGACTGAAATTGAGAAAAAACCATATAAAGATAAACTTACTGAAAAATGGAAAAAGTATGAAGAAGACCTAGCTGAGTACAAAAAGGAAGTTTTGAGGGTTTGTAGCCTGAGATTTTCTGGTTTTTTATAATTTGTTATGTTATAATTTTTATATCATTTTGACTTGTTTTCGTAGTAGTACTGCAGCAATTTTTTTTATAATTTTGGTTAAAATCTTCTGATCTTGCTACACCTGACTTTAATTTCTTCTAGATTGCCTTTTTATCTTATGATTAATTATTGAAATATTTCCATCTTTGATATGTTTTATGATTATAATATACACATCTTTGATTTGTATCATTCTGGGGATGGGTATTTCAAGATGATTTTTTGAATTTTTGCAAATTTTCAAAATCCAATATAATTTTTCACTGACTTTAAAGCATTGGTAATTATTTTTTGCAGATTGAGCAGAATAATTTACAAGAGCAAATGAAAAATGATGTTGAGGAACCCTGCAAGACTGAAGATGGGGAAAACTCAAAGATCCTTGCAGTGACTGAAGGAGGGGATTCATCTAATGATACAGTTGAAAATAGCAATCTTGAAATGGAGAAAGTTGCTGAAAATTCAGACAAGCAACCAAACTTAGATGAAGGAGATGTTCAGTGTATTTGCTGTGGTGCAGTTTTGGAAGAATCCTATGCTATATGGTTTAGAAATAGATATTATTGCTCCAAAGAATGCTTACCTGAAGAAACAAGTAGAGGATACAGACTGGTATGAGTTTAAATTTTGCTTATTGCTCACAGAAACCTCTGGGAGCATCTATTTAGGAGACAGGTGGAGCTGGCACCATTTTATTAAATACTCTTGTGTTATTTATGGTTATCATCATACAGACAATAGCCTAAAAACAATTTGTCAAGTCAAATCTCTTTTTCTCTCCATTTGGCCAACTTAGCTTCTCACCAAGTTATCACATTTCAAGCTAAAACTAATCAGATGCTCTTGAGCTCAAAAATTGATTGTATAATTGGGCAATTAATTGTCTCAAAATTTCTGTAAAAAGAAATTAGTGAAAGCAAATAATTGTAGCATTAAATCCCCTAAGTGAGTAAGTGCCAAGATTTAACTTTCTTGGACAATCAATGTTTACAAAATTTAGCAGTTAATTTTTAACTTCCCTATTTTTCACTTTCTTGAAACATGTCCTGATCTTTCCTAACTTGCCACTGTATTTTGGAATTTTTTATTTCTTTGTAGGGAAAGATTATCAAAAGTGGGGGCAATTATCTCGACAGAAAAGAAAGAAGACAAACAAAGTTTTCAGCCTTTGCTGGTATGTAGTGACTATGCTGGTATGGAACAAAAGCTGAGATCAAAACTTTGTTTCCATTTTCATTGGGAAATTCCTGCTAAGAACTTTGAGCACTAGAAACCTTTTTCATTCTCATTTGATTTTTCATTTCTATTTTTCTTTTACTCTACTCTTCATTTTATTTTCCCAGAGAAATTTAATTTTTCCACAGAGTGCTCTTAAACTTTTTCACTCACATAGAAATATATAGTTGTTTTGATGAAATTCTTCAGAAAAATTTACACTGAATTTTTTGCATTGTTTTGATGAAAATATTTTCTTATCACTATTTTTGTGAAAAAATTAACAGATCTTTAACTTTTTTCAGTCACAGGGGTAAAAGAAGCTGCTGGGTAGGTTTTACAGATTTTTGAGAAATATTTAGAGTTGAACATTTATTTGAAGAGCTTTGCTTTGGTTTTTGTTTCTTCTTGAAAGAATGGAATGTCAGTCCTCTAAGGTAGCAGCTTTAAACTGATGAATATGAATCCCTACGCAACATAAACCTTGGGGGAGGGGGTGCGGGGAGTTGGGCTGATCAGATCGATTTCAATTTTCACACTAGCAAAAAAGCCAGCTTTACAAAAAATGCTGCTTGAGAAATTTGCTTGTCCAAAAATCTTAAAATAGATCAAAATACTAAAAACAGAATTTCCCAAGAGTCTGAAGGACATGGCCAAGAAAATTTGTTTTTGTCCAACCCAGTTTTTGTTCAAGCTGGTGACGCCACTGAATACATTGCCATAAGATAAGGAGACATAGGTGCTGGGAGGGTTTCAACCCTCCTAGTCAGTCAAAATTTATCATATTTCAAACAGGGCCACAAAAGGGGGCAGAAGGGTGAATTGCCCCAGCCCCTCAGGGTTCAGAACACTCATAAAATAATAAATGCAGTAAAATGGAATTTATTAAATTAACAGAATTTTGCAAAATGTTCAAGATGATCGCAAGGATATTAACACATTAATGTGATCTTTAGAGCATGGTTGCAAAAATTGTTGCTTGCTTTGCTTCCAGGGGGCCTCATCATTCAGTTTCACCCAAGGACCTCAAAAACATCTCTGCAGCCCTGATTTTAAGCTACATTTAGGCAGTTATATTTCATTGAAGCAACAATATTTGGACAAGATCCTTGCTATCCCTCCTCAACGTTTAGAATCTGCTAAGCTTATGTCGAATCACCAAATTGAGGAAGAAACTCAGAGTTAAGTACTGTTCAGTACTAGAACTCCAGAGGCAAATTACAGCGTTATATTTGAAGCTTTTACGTGATGTTTCTGTAAACTTAAAGTAAGAGGAAAGCCAAAAGCTCTCTGGCAAAAGTCTGATCGTTTGTTAGCAAAACATTTGTTTAACTGTAAAGAGAAGAATTCTCTACAACATTGAATTACCAGAAGAAATCTTTCGAAAAAATTAATGAGGTAGAAGACATGTCTAGTACAAGATAAAACACCTCATGTAATTCTATTAGAAATAGTAAATTCTTTTATTTGCTTTATATTATGCAATGTGTTATGATTTTGAGCAACTGCTTTCCATATAATCACGATTAACTTAAAGAACAATAGAAACAAAGAGAACTTCTGCACAAACAAAATTATAAACGCCGTTGAAGGCCGTTCATCTGGTTTTTATTTTACTGTGTTTGATGTATGTATGTATGAGGTGATGAGAAAACCTCTCTTAAGAAACTTTAACTAGGAGCATAGGCACCGTGGAACGGGCGGCCGGGGGCTGGGGGCTTTAGCTCCCCCCACTTTTTGCAGAAAATGAAAAATATCAAGAGGTAAACCACCAGTAAAGCCTCTTTTATTCAGTTGTAACCTTGTACTTTTTTAGACCCCTTCCTACATTTACATTAGACTGCCTGGGACATAAATTCTCTTTGATGCAAAAGGATAAAATATTCAATCTGTTTTCCTTTTGGCGTATTTTGACATATTCACACCCAAGCTTCGACCAGACCCTGACAAGGAGCAATAGTATCCTTCGCTCTTTGATTAAAAAGCTCCATGTATTTGTGCAGGGGCGGAAATGCGGGGATATGGGGGCTAGAGTACCAGCTTTTGCTTAATTGTCAGTTTTAACATAGTCTTTAGCGCTTTTGTTGGTACATTTTTCGTCGAAATTTACTTGTTTTTTGAAGTCCACCCCCCCCCCCTCACCTGAAAAATGAAGTTCGCTCGCTGTGATTGTGATTTGATTGCATACTTAGGTGCCCTACGCCTGGATGCAACGGCAAAGGCCATGTTAACGGAAAATATTCTTCCCACAGAGGGTAAGTGGATCATATGTAGATCTATCTCTTTGCTATAACCTTTGTTACTTACACTTAATTATGATATGGGAATACATACATATATTTGAGAAACTTCTATTTTGGAGGGGTTAGGAGCTGACATTGTTTCGGAGTATTTTAAAGGCTCTGGCATTAAGACACTAGAACGCTTTTACCCCAATGATTTAGATGCAACAGTGCTTTGATTTGCCCGGTTCTTCTTTTTATTTGAACTGTGTTTCAAATTGCCCGGTTCTTCGTGTTGTTTGAACAGTGTTTCATACTGTCCGGTTCTACTTGCCATCTGAACCGTGTCTCAAATTTTCCGGTTCTTCTTGTTATTTGAACCGTGTTTCAAATTGTCCGGTTCTTGTTATTTGAATCGTATTTAGAATTGTCCGGTTTTTCTTATTATTTGAATCGTATTTACAATTGTCTTCGTGTTTTTTGAAAAGTGTTTCAAATTGTCCGGTTCGTCTTGTTTTTGAACAGTGTTTCAAATTGTCCTGTTCTTCTTGTTATTTTAACAGTGTTTTGAATTGTCCGGTTGCACAGAGGGAATTCAAAAAGAAAAGCCACAGATCTGATTCCGTGGATTCTAAAGAATCAGAAAGTAACAAGTGAGTGAGTTTATTTCAGTTGTGCCATTTATTCTTTCGCGTTTTGCCTTCTTGTGTCCTGCTCTTGCGCACAGTCAGGGAAAACCTTGCTATCTCCGAAGCTGCAACGAAACCTTACCATGGCTTTGAAAGCTAGTCTCTGTACTACTAGTAGGTCGTATGATATTTGTCTTTCGTATTAATATCGTTTTGAAGAAGACGGATGGAAATGGTATCATTCGTGAAGAGAATTAAAAAAGGTAACGAAATTCAAACCTTGGGTTTCCAAGTTACTTGCTATATCTCAATGGAGTATTTTGTTATTACAAACATCAAAGTTGTTTCTATATTCTTTGATTCAAAGCTGCAATAAGGTTAAAAACCTGTAAGTCAGGTTTAAAAAGAGATGAACTGTTAATTTGTGTTGTTCTATGTTCAAAGTACAAGCAAGGAAAAACAATTGTATTGAAACGTATCTGGTATTTATTTCAAGTTCTAATCTATACACTTTTGTTAAAAGGGATTTTGATCTTATGTTTTGATTACAATCATCTTCTAATATATATCATTTTAATTAACTGCCTGCTTATTAGGTGCCCAACACCGGGATGCGATGGATCTGGCCATATAAAAGGTGGAATGTTTTCATCCCATAGAAGGTTTGCGACTCAAGCATATAAATGCTTTTAAAGCGAATTATTTATAGTAAATTTACCTTTGATACAGTTAAGCTGATTGACTATTGTAGGGCTAAATGTTAATTCATCACCGTTTGATAAAGCTGATCATGTCTATTTCAGTTTGTATGGTTGTCCAAGAAGAAATTCTTTTTCAAAAGAATTTGACTTAGAAAGGTATTTTGCCTGTTTATTTAATGTTTATTAAAACATTATCCTTTTTAACTCTTTTTCAACACCAGTTCTATTGTACATAAATACATTTTTGCTATAACTACGATCTAGTATCCATTGCTCCTTTCTGCCAATATTAAAGATATCACTTGGCTAATTTTTTTTGTAGCCGGGGATCTTCAGATTCACTGGCCTCATTCGCATCTGACGCTGTTTCCAAAAGAGGCAAAGGAACAAACCGTGGTAATTTTTATAACCCTCTTTCAATTTTTGTTTAAGGAAAGTCTATATGTATTTTGTATTTTATTTGTTTTTGTAATGTGTTTTGTTCTACCTAGCATCCGAAGGTAGTTTTTAGGACACTGAGAAGCTATCTTTATCGACCAGTGTCCTGGTCCTTACTGTCGATGTGACCAAACCTCGTGATTCCTACGCCTGGAATTACAGAGAGCTGGCGACTCTCCCCACTCTTGGTGAAGGTTTGGTCATGCCAGGGACTCACACCTCAGGTCCTCAGTAAGCGCCTCTAACAACTGAGCCATCCTCGCACTAGTTTGATATGATTTTTCTTTCTTCTAGATATTTATAAAAAAGTGATACTACTCATTATTTTTACATGAAACTTAACTACGAATGCTAGAAAACGTCCATGTCCGGGAACTAAACGAACAATGTAAATGTGTTAACAAAACCAAGCATGGAAACTGCAATAACCAAAACGATATTTCAGGACGTGGAAGAGTGCGTGCTTCTTCTGAGTGTGCAATGGAAGATTTGAAAGAAATCCCCAACGAAAATTCATTGGATGCAAGCATGGAGGAGATCTTTGATGAATCTGTATCAAGTGAAGAGCTTGAAAAGATGGATAATTCTGGTGAGGTAATGAATCCTTTAAGTAGCGTTGATGAGAAGAAACCTCGTGGAAGAGGAAAAAGCAAGAAGCGAAGTAGCAGCAAAGATTCTTTGTGGGACATCACAGAGGGGGAGGGAAATGTACTCAGGTTGAAGAGGAAGTCTTCGAATGCAAGGTGAGTGTAACTTCTTCAACTATGTAGTCTTTAAATGAAGGTACATTTTTTAGCTGGCAGTGTTTGGGAAAAACTCCAGTGCCTATAGCTAGGTCCTAACAAGAAAAATTGGGAAGGAATCAAGAAGAGAGAGAGAGAGAGAGAGAGAGAGAGAGAGAGAGAGAGAGAGAGAGAGAGAGAGAGAGAGAGAGAGAGAGAGAGAGAGAGAGAGAGAGAAGATCAGGCTTAGTTATTGTTGTTTTGATAAAGACAGGTTGTAAGGAAACAGAACGGGGGTAGCGGATTCCAAAGCTTACAAGATCTAGGGAGGGAGGAAGAGTTGTGGGGTTGAGTTCGTGCGTTTGGCAGTGTGCTGCTTCATATGCTCTGGTGAGATGTCTAGGTTGTTGTATCGCGTGAACAGTGTACACAAGCTTTATAGCATGTATTGTATATTCCTTCTTTGGCCAAAGAGGGCCTCTCTGATTCCGTTTAGAAAACTTTATTTGTCGAAATCCTGTTTCCACATATCTCGTAAACATGAAATTATATCTTAACTGGAGTGTTGCTTCTTGTTTGCTGGGAGTTTTTCTTTCCTGTCAATGCGTGAAAGAGCAATATTCACTCTGTTTGGCCTGTCTATTGATAACAGACGTCGAAGCCTGGAAATGCTTTAGTATAAAGAAAATCTGCTTTGGTTGTTGTGAAAATAGATGCCTTTCGAACAGCGAGTCACTGCGCGAAGAAGGTGTTTGTTCGTAGAGTGACTGTCTTGTTTTTAATATTCTACGACTTTTTTAGGTGCGAGTTTCCTGGTTGCAGTGGCGAAGGACACGTTACAGGCAAATTTATTAAGCATAGAAGGTAACTTTGCCATTTTTTTTATAAAATAGGGTTTTATGGTCTCACGAATCCCCGATGAAATCGTCAATAGATGTCTCCAGTTGATTTTGACTGCGTTGAAATCAGTTCGGGTCCTTTTCTGATGATGTGTTGTTTCTTCTTGGACTAAATGTAAATCTTCATTGTTTATTTCTATTGTATTCTCTTAATATACGTTTCACAGCGGAAACCATCCTAGAGATTCAGTTACGGAGAAAAAGAGAAATAACTGGTAGAAAAATTCAATTTGACTTCAATTTGAATTTGAAATAACTGGGTTTTTTGTTTTTCTCTGCAATGACTCCTAGGATGATTTTCGTTGGCGTCCTTCTACTGAAACTGAAATGATGCTCCACATTTCAGGCAATGTTTGGTATTCGTTATATAACTGTGGCCTCGTTTTCGTTTTCAGTCTCTACGGGTGCCCATTAGCAGCCAAACTAAGTAAAGAGACAGGTCTGTACTTAATTTTAGCATCAGTTTCTAATCGAGTCAGTGTAATAGCTTCTCGGTTTTCAATTTCCGTCCAAGAACTACTGCTGTTTCTGCTAAGATGTGGTGCTAGAGGAGGGTTAATGGGCTAGAACCCCCGTTGGAGCATGTTACCCCTTAAGGAGATCAAAAGTCAAACTTATTGTTGTATTTGTAGGAATTGGCTTGCTTGTCCGATTTTTTTAGTCTTTAAACCTTCTTTTGTTTTAGACAGGGGTTCTCGTTTCTGCTTTATGAATCGTGATTAGGAAAATTTATCTTCTTTATGTCTCAAATGGTAGTTGTATGTTTTGCATCAGCAAGTCCTTTGAAAATCAACCATGCTGTGTAGCTATGCTTCTTAGAAAATGGAATCGATTTAGAAGTCAATTATAGACCAGAATAGTCAATGAGATTCGAATCGGACCTTTTCTAAATGCTAATGGGTTTTAATACACTTTAGCAAATGACATTAATTTATATTTAATTTCTTCTATTTCATGCAATTTTCCTTTGACTGATGAATTGCTGTGTTTGCAGATGGGTGAGATCATGTTCTTAATTTTATAGTTTATTTCAAAACAATGGTGCTTTAACTGTTTAATCCTACATATTATCTCTGTGTTAAAAACTTTTCGCGATTCCCTGAATGTTTCTTTTTTATATTGAAGGAATTCCATTTACCTCAAACTATTGTGTGTAATGTTGAAAATGACTTTTAGGTTTGAGCAACCTTTGGTTGAACTGTAAAGACTTTCAGCCCATGCATCGAATATGTTGTAGATTGTAGCAGTAGCACACCCCTGCCATCTGACATTCCCTCCCTATAAAACCTTTTGTTGGATCCAATCATGGTATTTTCCCTGCATTCTTCAGCTCTCCCTAATGATTTTTGTGTTTCAGCTGTCCTTACCCTGGTTGTGATGGCGTCGGTCACGTTGTACCAGGCCTTCTTACTCATGACAGGTATGAAATGACCAAAACCTTTTTCACAAAACCGTATTTACTCGAATAGCCCGGAATGTTTTCAAGACCGACATGTTTTCAAGACCGATCTGTTTTCAAGACCGGCTTGTTTTCAAAACCGGTATTTACTTAAAACTTGGCGTTTATAAATTTGATGAAAAATCAAATTTTATGAAGGTTCAGCAATTCAGTTTGTTCAAAGACAAACAACTGATACAAAAAACGATCTTATTTTCTTTCTTGACAGACCCTCTCCATTATATAAACGATATAAGAATATTATTTAATGATATTTTTTTTGAAATAGCAATCGATTATTTCCCCGACTTTAATTCTTTCTGCTGCTATTGTTTATTTCGACTTTGATGTTTTCATCTGTCTTTTAGACTGCCATGTTTATTTTCGACCATATCAGAATACGATTCAAAATGCCTAACTTAAACTCGGGTCTTGCTATCGACAAATATTGAAACTAACGCCAGACCTTGAAAGAGCGGTTATTTCAAAACCAGACAGGCTTGCTGGCGTCTGTTGCATCAGTAGCGTTTATTTAAGGTCTGGCTGTAAATCGAGTGAATCAAACTGGGATTTCTTTAGGCATCGTTCATTCTTTGCATTGATTATCCTTTTTAGCTTAGTTCTCTTATCCATACAAAAAACAGTTTTTATGACAATAACTCACAAATGGACGCCTGGTTTTTTCTATCACGACTCGTTTTTCTTTAGTTTTGATAACATACAAATATATTCTTATCAAGAAGTGACAATTGCTGTTCTTTTGAAATTGATAGGAGCTCTTGCTTTCTCGTAAATAGTTATCCATCACTCTTTGTAGCCAAAATTTGTAAATCAGTTTCATCTTTATTTTGTACTTTCAAAATGTTCTGTTTTTGTGTTTCAGTCTCTCTGGTTGTCCAATGGTCGCCAAAGTTATGGTTCCATCAGGTAAAAGTGATAGTGGTTTAATTCACTATTCTTGAAAAATATTGCAACCGACTTCTTGATTTTCTTCAAAAAACATTTTAAAAACCCTTACCCCCTTCCAATGATATGGTTTTCATTTGTGATACCTTGAGGTAACTTTTACGAAAAGTGAAGCTACTCAGATAAGCCCAAGTCCTTTATATCATTTTTTGTTCATTTAGCAAGAAGTCTTTTTTAAAACAAAACAAATGGCTTTTAAAAATAATGATTCACCGTTTCATATTTTACACTCCACTATAGCAAACCCATATAGCGAGGCTGAATTATTGATCATATTTTCTTGCTGTTTTTTGAAATTCTTTTTAAAGATTCTTTTCAAATTTTTGTTCCTTTCAGATATCGAAGTGAGGTACGTTTCCAATTGATTTTCGTCATTAATCAATTTTAACGAGTCTTCTTCCATGTTTGAATAAAATAAAAGTTTTAATCATTATTTAATCACCATTAGGCACGTTATCAAGGGATTTGCAAGAATATTTGATGATTCGTTGTGGAGAATATCTTTTCTTACGCCATGCTATTTAATCGTTATGGTCGATGTGTTTAATTATTGTTCATTTCTTGCTTTCCTTTCAGGCCTAACTTTCTTAGAAACTGCCAACTGTTACTCTGCAGTGGATTTTCCTATGATTCTTTGAATAAACACTCTCTTTTTTGGTGCAGCTTATTTTCTCTTCCATTTATTGCAACTAAATTTTCTATAATTTACTTTTGTTCACCATTTTGTCGTTGTTAGATGCCCAATACCAAGCTGTGATGGGCGAGGCCATATAACCGGAAAGTTTTCAACCCATAGAAGGTTTGTTTTCTAATGCATGCTCACTGTTAAATCTTTGTTATAATGTGACGTAATGCTGCTTTGCGCAATGACGAAATACAGGCTTGCTTGACGTTTGTGTGTCACAGGTACTTCCTATAAGTGGCGGCAACAGCTACTGCAGAGTGGCGAGGTAATGGGTCTAGCCCATGACACCGCGCCTTTTTTGCATCGTTTTGGAGCTTTACACCAGGCTTGCAAAAATAGGACCTTTCCCTACCCAGTGAATTCTTATTAAGTTTCAGAAGAATAATGTGGACTACGTTTTGACATAAGAGTGTGTTTGTGTGGGGGGGGGGGTGTAGGGGGAAAGAGGCGTGTTGGGGGTGGAGGGGGATAGGGGCGTGTTAGGGTGGAGAAGGATAAGGGCATTTGGGGTTGGAGGAGGATAAGGGCGTTTGGGGTTGGAGGGGGATAAGGGTGTGTGGGGTTGGAGGGGGATAAGGGCGTGTGGGGCTGGAGGGGGATGTGAGGGTGGAGGGGGATAGGAATTGTGGTCGATCGCACCTTCTCCTCAAACCCTCATTACCGCTGCTGTTTTGGCGTGGTGATGTTCGAGTCGAGCAGCTTGGTTTCTTCTACCTTGAATTATGTTATGCTAGTTACAGGAATCTTCATTTCTTCATGTAGCGCAAAAAACCTTTAATCGAACTCTTGCTTCAATTACAGTGCAACAGCCTGTCCCAGAGCCGCTCTGCTGCTTGAAGGAAAAATTTCATATTCATCAGTTGAAGAGGAAGGTTTGTCAAAAAATTTCATTTTTAAACCACTCTTGGTTCCTTTACATAAATAGCTACTTGAAATATAAAAGACTATTTCATTGTACAAAACATATCTGCATTTGGCACTTTGTGCTTAAGACCATCAACATTTTAGTTATCATGTCAAACTCACGCGTTGACCTTAGAAGATAGTGTTGTTAGGCTCTCAGTTATGTTGGAACGTATTTTGCTTCAAGATTGTTTGTTGCAGGGGGTAGCAAGGGGGGCGGTGGGGGTCTGGCCCCCAATATTCTAGAGGGTACCCGACTTGAAACGTTTGCAGATCATACTGAGTTTGAAAATGTGCACATGTTGCCTTCTAACCCTCTCTCCGATTACTGTGTTGGTTTGTACATATTTGTGCGTTACCACTGTACGTTTTGTTCAATATAGTCATTTCTATATGTTGGTAATGAAAATCTTTGGCCCCTTAATGTCAAAGTGCTACCCCCCCCCCCCCAATGTCAAATTCCTAGCTACCCCCATAGTTTGTCGTACAGTTCTTTTAATTTGATGACGACATATCTGCTTCTTCATTGAGCTTTTGTTCTAGAAATCGTGAATAGTCTTTACGAGAAAAACCCGGAGTCTTTTGCCAAATCGAAGAACGCTGTTTCAAGTGCGATTACCGAAGAGGAAATGCAAGTATTTTCATTGGATACTTATTTTCTTAACCAGCACTCAATGCTTTTAAATTCCAGGTTACCAGGCTGAAGCATATATATTGATAATGATTTTTACTAAATCGAGAAAGTTCGAGCGTGTTGAACGACAAGGGCAGGACACAAACCCTTGGCAAAATTTCTCACATACTCTCACATTATCCTGTTGCACTTACAACTAAAAAAGCTTTCTTTGAAAGATTAAATTCACTAATCCTTTATTATAAAATTCACTAATCAGAAAGATAGATTTAGCCAAAGTATTAACAAATTAAATTTGGAAGATTTAACATTATGTACATATCATGGATAGTATCAAAACTATTACTTGTAAGTAACAATGTTTATCAGCTTTCTGTTTATGTTTGTTGCTCAGATTGGCTTGCGATGAAAGATTTGCTGACGAGGGTTATGACCAAGAGTGTATGAGCAAAGCAAAAAAGGCTTCTCCAAGTAAGCTCATCTGTTTTTGTTACAAACTATTTGACAGCGTAGTACAAAATCTAGGGATGGCACGGAGATTTAGACCATTTAATCTGCATGCTCACATACTCCTTTCGTGTACTGAAGAAATGTGGATACAACATTGATCAGATCCGAGAGTCAATGGCAGATATAGGCCTAATGCATTGTCAAGCCGTAAATTGAGGAATGCTTTTATAATTGATGAATTAATGAGTTAAAATGAATTAACATTAATAGGAACTACTTGCTAAGCATTGATTGCACAGAAAGACTTAACACGAATTTTCATTTATATTCACGTAAAACGAGAGTACTCGCTGTAAATCTGTATTTGCTCTGCACTGAAAGCCCTTTAGAGGGAGAAGAGTTCAATGGAAGAAATTTCTTGGTAGGAAGCTCTTTCCTAGTGGATGCAAATAATCCTAAAAAGGAGGTCCTTGTCATAAAATTCTCTTGTCGTTATCGTGTAGCAAGATTTGGCAACGATGTCATTAAATCCAGTTGAAGATGGCATCTTATTATAACTACCTTCTGCTCTTTTTTATTATTT
Source organism: Rhopilema esculentum (assembly GCF_057945365.1). Classification (NCBI taxonomy): domain Eukaryota; kingdom Metazoa; phylum Cnidaria; class Scyphozoa; order Rhizostomeae; family Rhizostomatidae; genus Rhopilema; species Rhopilema esculentum. The sequence continues at coordinate 8,786,430 of NC_142823.1, read as the reverse complement.
GGTGTTTAATCTATTCTAGGCAAAAGAGAAGACCCAGTCCTGACTATGTGCAAGGAAATCGAAATACTAGGGGCTGTTAATGCAGAATTTGAAGAAAAGAATTTAGAACTAAAAAGAAAAGTAGAAGAGCTTGAGGCTGAATGCAAATCAATAACAGAAGATGTGTTGGTTGTGAAAACAGATGAAGAACAGCTGAGAGAAGAATATCAAGTTTGTAAACGAAAAATTCTTTACTCGCTCAGTCGCGTCGATCTCGGCGTTGTCGGGGTGAAACCAAATCTTAAGGATTTTGACTCGTTGATTGAGACATTGAGTAGCGGCTTTAAAAAGCAAAAAAAGAACTACGAAATAGTTTTAAAAGAAATTAGAAAAACCATTGCTTGTTCTGATTTATGATAAATCATTTGCATAGTGAATTTTGCATTTCGGAATGAATTAGAAATTTTTCAGTTTCTTGAATATAACAGTCTTTGTAAATGTATGCCTTTAATTGATGAATATAATAAATTTAAAGCGATATGTCACCTAATTGGTTTTGGATCACAGGGGTAAAAAGAATCCTGTTTGTGCGTGGTAGATTGGGTATCTAGAACTACGGTCGGGTGAACTGGATATTTTTAATGATGATTTTCGTGGGATTGAAATTTCACTCGGATTGAATTCAGATGGACAGGATGGAAGTTTCCTGAAACACAAAGACCAGTGGAAAAGGTTACAGGCGCAGCAGAGTCCCTATTACCACATTTTTGAGACGTCTAGGGGAATTTTCCTAGCGATTACACCTTTGTCCCTCCACACTTTGACCACCAAATATTAACTGTTACAGCCAGAAATTTCATCTGGTCCATCCGTTTTCCGCACAAATGTGGTTTTTCTTTTAGGCCTAGTTTCCCCCTTCCAACCATTGACTGTCATTTCTCAAAAAGCAATAGCCATCCTGCTCAAAAAGGCGTCTCTCCTCTTTCATCTTCCAATTCTTCCTCCAACACATTGAATACGTTTGATGAAACGACTGTACTTTAGCGACCCACTCTTTTTTTCCCTGGTTGGAGTTTGAATTAAATTACAAACCTTTCGATCTAGGCTGGTTTCTGAAACAATCGAAAGTTAAAATCTCAGAAGTTCACCCAGTTGAGGATTCTCTCTCGCACAATTTCAGCTAAACATCAGTTTCAAAATCAATTTGGATGACTCTGCTCTTTGATTTTGTAAGCTGTCTTGAGGGCTACCGCCCCCAAACTCCCGTTAGTTCAGCATGGATTGATCCATTTTACTCCATATCCAGTTATGAACAAATGTCTTCGTTTCTGCAAATCTTCATTCTCACTGTTGCTTCCGTCATCGTTGCTAGGTAGTAGCAATTCACTTCAACTTTAGACCAGGAAATAAAATAGTGGGTCGCTAAACTGCAGCTTGGCAATTTCATTTCAAGCCTTTTTAAGAAAATCTACAAGGTTGTTTGAAAAATCTCAAAGGCTTTTAAATGACAATTTCATAAACCTATATCCTCACCTTTTTACCAAACTTCGCACCTTTTTCAAACATGACAATTGCAACAAGCAAAACTTCCTTTTACAAGCAATAACAATTGTATTATCTTAGATATTTCAAAGCAGAAAATTTAATTTATTTAAAAATTTTCCATATCGAAAAATGTAGACGACTCTTGCAAGCCTATATCCTTCCTTTTTAAAAAAATTCGAAGATCTTAAAGCATTCCTTTCCTAAGAAGAAATTATTTTCTGCCTAATTCTAATTACGTGCTATTTTGAGTGTATCGCAGCACAGAATTTGTCGTTTGTCCTAATTTTAGAAATATAGAAAATAGGATAATTTTCGCATGCCTATAGCTTTACTTGTCTGTCAGTAAAAAGCCTTGCTGCTAAGCCTTATACTAATAACACGCCGTTTAGGTGATTCAAAGCTGAAAAATGATCGTTTTTTCTGATTTTAGAAAAAACGAAAATTGGAGAAATTTGTCAAGCCTATAGCCTTACTTTTTTACCAAATTTCGAGGTCTTTTAAAATTGTAATGTCCGTCATTAATAAGCCTTGATGCTAAGCCAAATACTAATAAAACGCCGTTTTAGGTGATTTAGAGCAGAAAAATGATCGTTTTTTCTGACTTTAGAAAAAACAAAAATTTGAGAAATTTGTCAAGCCTATAGCCTTACTTTTTTACCAAATTTCGAGGTCTTTTAAAATTGTTATGTCCGTCATTAATAAGCCTTGCTGCTAAGCCAAATACTAATAAAACGCCGTTTTAGTTGATTTAGAGCAGAATAATAATCGTTTTTTCTGATTTTAGAAAAAACGAAAATTTGAGAAATTTGTCAGGCCTATAGCCTTACTTTTTTACCAAATTTCGAGGTCTTTTAAAATTGTAATGTCCGTCATTAATAAGCCTTGATGCTAAGCCAAATACTAATAACACGCCGTTTTAGGTGATTTAGAGCAGAAAAATGATCGCTTGTTCTGATTTCAGAAAAAACGAACATTGGAGAAATTTGTCAAGCCTATAGCCTTACTTTTTTACCAAATTTCGAGGTCTTTTAAAATTGTTATGTCCGTCATTAATAAGCCTAGATGCTAAGCCAAATACTAATAAAACGCCGTTTTAGGTGATTTAGAGCAGAAAAATGATCGCTTGTTCTGATTTCAGAATAAACGAACATTGGAGAAATTTGTCAAGCCTATAGCCTTACTTTTTTACCAAATTTCGAGGTCTTTTAAAATTGTTATGTCCGTCATTAATAAGCCTAGATGCTAAGCCAAATACTAATAAAACGCCGTTTTAGTTGATTTAGAGCAGAATAATAATAGTTTTTTCTGATTTTAGAAAAAACGAAAATTGGAGAAATTTGTCAAGCCTATAGCCTTACTTTTTTACCAAATTTCGAGGTCTTTTAAAATTGTAATGTCCGTCATTAATAAGCCTTGATGCTAAGCCAAATACTAATAAAACGCCGTTTTAGGTGATTTAGAGCAGAAAAATGATCGTTTTTTCTGATTTTAGAAAAAACAAAACTTTGAGAAATTTGTCAAGCCTATAGCCTTACTTTTTTACCAAATTTCGAGGTCTTTTAAAATTGTTATCTCTGTGAGTAAAAAGCCTTGCCGCTAAGCCAAATACTAATAACACGCCGTTTAGGTGATTCAAAGCTGAAAAATGATCGTTTTTTCTGATTTTAGAAAAAACGAAAATTGGAGAAATTTGTCAAGCCTATAGCCTTACTTTTTTACCAAATTTCGAGGTCTTTTAAAATTGTAATGTCCGTCATTAATAAGCCTTGCTGCTAAGCCAAATACTAATAAAACGCCGTTTTAGGTGATTTAGAGCAGAAAAATGATCGTTTTTTCTGATTTTAGAAAAAACAAAAATTTGAGAAATTTGTCAAGCCTATAGCCTTACTTTTTTACCAAATTTCGAGGTCTTTTAAAATTGTTATGTCCGTCATTAATAAGCCTTGCTGCTAAGCCAAATACTAATAAAACGCCGTTTTAGTTGATTTAGAGCAGAATAATAATCGTTTTTTCTGATTTTAGAAAAAACAAAAATTTGAGAAATTTGTCAGGCCTATAGCCTTACTTTTTTACCAAATTTCGAGGTCTTTTAAAATTGTAATGTCCGTCATTAATAAGCCTTGATGCTAAGCCAAATACTAATAAAACGCCGTTTTAGGTGATTTAGAGCAGAAAAATGATCGCTTGTTCTGATTTCAGAAAAAACGAACATTGGAGAAATTTGTCAAGCCTATAGCCTTACTTTTTTACCAAATTTCGAGGTCTTTTAAAATTGTTATGTCCGTCATTAATAAGCCTTGCTGCTAAGCCAAATACTAATAAAACGCCGTTTTAGGTGATTTAGAGCAGAAAAATGATCGTTTTTTCTGATTTTAGAAAAAACAAAAATTTGAGAAATTTGTCAAGCCTATAGCCTTACTTTTTTACCAAATTTCGAGGTCTTTTAAAATTGTTATGTCCGTCATTAATAAGCCTTGCTGCTAAGCCAAATACTAATAAAACGCCGTTTTAGTTGATTTAGAGCAGAATAATAATCGTTTTTTCTGATTTTAGAAAAAACAAAAATTTGAGAAATTTGTCAGGCCTATAGCCTTACTTTTTTACCAAATTTCGAGGTCTTTTAAAATTGTAATGTCCGTCATTAATAAGCCTTGATGCTAAGCCAAATACTAATAAAACGCCGTTTTAGGTGATTTAGAGCAGAAAAATGATCGCTTGTTCTGATTTCAGAAAAAACGAACATTGGAGAAATTTGTCAAGCCTATAGCCTTACTTTTTTACCAAATTTCGAGGTCTTTTAAAATTGTTATGTCCGTCATTAATAAGCCTAGATGCTAAGCCAAATACTAATAAAACGCCGTTTTAGTTGATTTAGAGCAGAATAATAATCGTTTTTTCTGATTTTAGAAAAAACGAAAATTGGAGAAATTTGTCAAGCCTATAGCCTTACTTTTTTACCAAATTTCGAGGTCTTTTAAAATTGTAAGGTCCGTCATTAATAAGCCTTGATGCTAAGCCAAATACTAATAAAACGCCGTTTTAGTTGATTTAGAGCAGAATAATAATGGTTTTTTCTGATTTTGGAAATAACGAAAATTGGAGAAATTTGTCAAGCCTATAGCCTTACTTTTTTACCAAATTTCGAGGTCTTTTAAAATTGTAATGTCCGTCATTAATAAGCCTTGATGCTAAGCCAAATACTAATAACACGCCGTTTAGGTGATTCAAAGCTGAAAAATGATCGTTTTTTCTGATTTTAGAAAAAACGAAAATTGGAGAAATTTGTCAAGCCTATAGCCTTACTTTTTTACCAAATTTCGAGGTCTTTTAAAATTGTTATGTCCGTCATTAATAAGCCTTGCTGCTAAGCCAAATACTAATAAAACGCCGTTTTAGGTGATTTAGAGCAGAAAAATGATCGTTTTTTCTGATTTTAGAATAAACAAAAATTTGAGAAATTTGTCAAGCCTATAGCCTTACTTTTTTACCAAATTAAGAGGTCATTTAAAATTGTTATGTCCGTCATTAATAAGCCTTGCTGCTAAGCCAAATACTAATAAAACGCCGTTTTAGTTGATTTAGAGCAGAATAATAATCGTTTTTTCTGATTTAAGAAAAAACAAAAATTTGAGAAATTTGTCAGGCCTATCGCCTTACTTTTTTACCAAATTTCGAGGTCTTTTAAAATTGTAATGTCCGTCATTAATAAGCCTTGCTACTAAGCCAAATACTAATAAAACGCCGTTTTAGTTGATTTAGAGTAGAATAATAATCGTTTTTTCTGATTTTAGAAAAAACGAAAATTGGAGAAATTTGTCAAGCCTATAGCCTTACTTTTTTACCAAATTTCGAGGTCTTTTAAAATTGTAATGTCCGTCATTAATAAGCCTTGATGCTAAGCCAAATACTAATAAAATGCCGTTTTAGTTGATTTAGAGCAAAATAATAATCGTTTTTTCTGATTTTGGAAATAACGAAAATTGGAGAAATTTGTCAAGCCTATAGCCTTACTTTTTTACCAAATTTCGAGGTCTTTTAAAATTGTTATGTCCGTCATTAATAAGCCTTGCTGCTAAGCCAAATACTAATAAAACGCCGTTTTAGTTGATTTAGAGCAGAATAATAATCGTTTTTTCTGATTTAAGAAAAAACAAAAATTTGAGAAATTTGTCAGGCCTATAGCCTTACTTTTTTACCAAATTTCGAGGTCTTTTAAAATTGTAATGTCCGTCATTAAAAAGCCTTGCTACTAAGCCAAATACTAATAAAACGCCGTTTTAGTTGATTTAGAGTAGAATAATAATCGTTTTTTCTGATTTTAGAAAAAACGAAAATTGGAGAAATTTGTCAAGCCTATAGCCTTACTTTTTCCCAAATTTCGAGGTCTTTTAAAATTGTAATGTCCGTCATTAATAAGCCTTGATGCTAAGCCAAATACTAATAAAATGCCGTTTTAGTTGATTTAGAGCAAAATAATAATCGTTTTTTCTGATTTTGGAAATAACGAAAATTGGAGAAATTTGTCAAGCCTATAGCCTTACTTTTTTACCAAATTTCGAGGTCTTTTAAAATTGTAATGTCCGTCATTAATAAGCCTTGATGCTAAGCCAAATACTAATAACACGCCGTTTAGGTGATTCAAAGCTGAAAAATGATCGTTTTTTCTGATTTTAGAAAAAACGAAAATTGGAGAAATTTGTCAAGCCTATAGCCTTACTTTTTTACCAAATTTCGAGGTCTTTTAAAATTGTTATGTCCGTCATTAATAAGCCTTGCTGCTAAGCCAAATACTAATAAAACGCCGTTTTAGGTGATTTAGAGCAGAAAAATGATCGTTTTTTCTGATTTTAGAATAAACAAAAATTTGAGAAATTTGTCAAGCCTATAGCCTTACTTTTTTACCAAATTAAGAGGTCATTTAAAATTGTTATGTCCGTCATTAATAAGCCTTGCTGCTAAGCCAAATACTAATAAAACGCCGTTTTAGTTGATTTAGAGCAGAATAATAATCGTTTTTTCTGATTTAAGAAAAAACAAAAATTTGAGAAATTTGTCAGGCCTATCGCCTTACTTTTTTACCAAATTTCGAGGTCTTTTAAAATTGTAATGTCCGTCATTAATAAGCCTTGCTACTAAGCCAAATACTAATAAAACGCCGTTTTAGTTGATTTAGAGTAGAATAATAATCGTTTTTTCTGATTTTAGAAAAAACGAAAATTGGAGAAATTTGTCAAGCCTATAGCCTTACTTTTTTACCAAATTTCGAGGTCTTTTAAAATTGTAATGTCCGTCATTAATAAGCCTTGATGCTAAGCCAAATACTAATAAAATGCCGTTTTAGTTGATTTAGAGCAAAATAATAATCGTTTTTTCTGATTTTGGAAATAACGAAAATTGGAGAAATTTGTCAAGCCTATAGCCTTACTTTTTTACCAAATTTCGAGGTCTTTTAAAATTGTTATGTCCGTCATTAATAAGCCTTGCTGCTAAGCCAAATACTAATAAAACGCCGTTTTAGTTGATTTAGAGCAGAATAATAATCGTTTTTTCTGATTTAAGAAAAAACAAAAATTTGAGAAATTTGTCAGGCCTATAGCCTTACTTTTTTACCAAATTTCGAGGTCTTTTAAAATTGTAATGTCCGTCATTAAAAAGCCTTGCTACTAAGCCAAATACTAATAAAACGCCGTTTTAGTTGATTTAGAGTAGAATAATAATCGTTTTTTCTGATTTTAGAAAAAACGAAAATTGGAGAAATTTGTCAAGCCTATAGCCTTACTTTTTCCCAAATTTCGAGGTCTTTTAAAATTGTAATGTCCGTCATTAATAAGCCTTGATGCTAAGCCAAATACTAATAAAATGCCGTTTTAGTTGATTTAGAGCAAAATAATAATCGTTTTTTCTGATTTTGGAAATAACGAAAATTGGAGAAATTTGTCAAGCCTATAGCCTTACTTTTTTACCAAATTTCGAGGTCTTTTAAAATTGTAATGTCCGTCATTAATAAGCCTTGATGCTAAGCCAAATACTAATAAAACGCCGTTTTAGTTGATTTAGAGCAGAATAATAATGGTTTTTTCTGATTTTGGAAATAACGAAAATTGGAGAAATTTGTCAAGCCTATAGCCTTACTTTTTTACCAAATTTCGAGGTCTTTTAAAATTGTAATGTCCGTCATTAATAAGCCTTGATGCTAAGCCAAATACTAATAACACGCCGTTTAGGTGATTCAAAGCTGAAAAATGATCGTTTTTTCTGATTTTAGAAAAAACGAAAATTGGAGAAATTTGTCAAGCCTATAGCCTTACTTTTTTACCAAATTTCGAGGTCTTTTAAAATTGTTATGTCCGTCATTAATAAGCCTTGCTGCTAAGCCAAATACTAATAAAACGCCGTTTTAGGTGATTTAGAGCAGAAAAATGATCGTTTTTTCTGATTTTAGAAAAAACAAAAATTTGAGAAATTTGTCAAGCCTATAGCCTTACTTTTTTACCAAATTAAGAGGTCTTTTAAAATTGTTATGTCCGTCATTAATAAGCCTTGCTGCTAAGCCAAATACTAATAAAACGCCGTTTTAGTTGATTTAGAGCAGAATAATAATCGTTTTTTCTGATTTAAGAAAAAACAAAAATTTGAGAAATTTGTCAGGCCTATAGCCTTACTTTGATACCAAATTTCGAGGTCTTTTAAAATTGTAATGTCCGTCATTAATAAGCCTTGATGCTAAGCCAAATACTAATAAAACGCCGTTTTAGGTGATTTAGAGCAGAAAAGTGATCGCTTGTTCTGATTTCAGAAAAAACGAACAATGGAGAAATTTGTCAAGCCTATAGCCTTACTTTTTTACCAAATGTCGAGGTCTTTTAAAATTGTTATGTCCGTCATTAATAAGCCTAGATGCTAAGCCAAATACTAATAAAACGCCGTTTTAGTTGATTTAGAGCAGAATAATAATGGTTTTTTCTGATTTTGGAAATAACGAAAATTGGAGAAATTTGTCAAGCCTATAGCCTTACTTTTTTACCAAATTTCGAGGTCTTTTAAAATTGTAATGTCCGTCATTAATAAGCCTTGATGCTAAGCCAAATACTAATAACACGCCGTTTAGGTGATTCAAAGCTGAAAAATGATCGTTTTTTCTGATTTTAGAAAAAACGAAAATTGGAGAAATTTGTCAAGCCTATAGCCTTACTTTTTTACCAAATTTCGAGGTCTTTTAAAATTGTTATGTCCGTCATTAATAAGCCTTGCTGCTAAGCCAAATACTAATAAAACGCCGTTTTAGGTGATTTAGAGCAGAAAAATGATCGTTTTTTCTGATTTTAGAATAAACAAAAATTTGAGAAATTTGTCAAGCCTATAGCCTTACTTTTTTACCAAATTAAGAGGTCTTTTAAAATTGTTATGTCCGTCATTAATAAGCCTTGCTGCTAAGCCAAATACTAATAAAACGCCGTTTTAGTTGATTTAGAGCAGAATAATAATCGTTTTTTCTCATTTAAGAAAAAACAAAAATGTGAGAAATTTGTCAGGCCTATAGCCTTACTTTTTTACCAAATTTCGAGGTCTTTTAAAATTGTAATGTCCGTCATTAATAAGCCTTGCTACTAAGCCAAATACTAATAAAACGCCGTTTTAGTTGATTTAGAGTAGAATAATAATCGTTTTTTCTGATTTTAGAAAAAACGAAAATTGGAGAAATTTGTCAAGCCTATAGCCTTACTTTTTTACCAAATTTCGAGGTCTTTTAAAATTGTAATGTCCGTCATTAATAAGCCTTGATGCTAAGCCAAATACTAATAAAATGCCGTTTTAGTTGATTTAGAGCAAAATAATAATCGTTTTTTCTGATTTTGGAAATAACGAAAATTGGAGAAATTTGTCAAGCCTATAGCCTTACTTTTTTACCAAACTTCGAGGTCTTTTAAAATTGTTATGTCCGTCATTAATAAGCCTTGCTGCTAAGCCAAATACTAATGAAACGCCGTTTTAGTTGATTTAGAGCAGAATAATAATCGTTTTTTCTGATTTAAGAAAAAACAAAAATTTGAGAAATTTGTCAGGCCTATAGCCTTACTTTTTTACCAAATTTCGAGGTCTTTTAAAATTGTAATGTCCGTCATTAATAAGCCTTGCTACTAAGCCAAATACTAATAAAACGCCGTTTTAGTTGATTTAGAGTAGAATAATAATCGTTTTTTCTGATTTTAGAAAAAACGAAAATTGGAGAAATTTGTCAAGCCTATAGCCTTACTTTTTCCCAAATTTCGAGGTCTTTTAAAATTGTAATGTCCGTCATTAATAAGCCTTGATGCTAAGCCAAATACTAATAAAACGCCGTTTTAGTTGATTTAGAGCAGAATAATAATCGTTTTTTCTGATTTAAGAAAAAACAAAAATTTGAGAAATTTGTCAGGCCTATAGCCTTACTTTTTTACCAAATTTCGAGGTCTTTTAAAATTGTAATGTCCGTCATTAAAAAGCCTTGCTACTAAGCCAAATACTAATAAAACGCCGTTTTAGTTGATTTAGAGTAGAATAATAATCGTTTTTTCTGATTTTAGAAAAAACGAAAATTGGAGAAATTTGTCAAGCCTATAGCCTTACTTTTTCCAAAATTTCGAGGTCTTTTAAAATTGTAATGTCCGTCATTAATAAGCCTTGATGCTAAGCCAAATACTAATAAAATGCCGTTTTAGTTGATTTAGAGCAAAATAATAATCGTTTTTTCTGATTTTGGAAATAACGAAAATTGGAGAAATTTGTCAAGCCTATAGCCTTACTTTTTTACCAAATTTCGAGGTCTTTTAAAATTGTAATGTCCGTCATTAATAAGCCTTGATGCTAAGCCAAATACTAATAAAACGCCGTTTTAGTTGATTTAGAGCAGAATAATAATGGTTTTTTCTGATTTTGGAAATAACGAAAATTGGAGAAATTTGTCAAGCCTATAGCCTTACTTTTTTACCAAATTTCGAGGTCTTTTAAAATTGTAATGTCCGTCATTAATAAGCCTTGATGCTAAGCCAAATACTAATAACACGCCGTTTAGGTGATTCAAAGCTGAAAAATGATCGTTTTTTCTGATTTTAGAAAAAACGAAAATTGGAGAAATTTGTCAAGCCTATAGCCTTACTTTTTTACCAAATTTCGAGGTCTTTTAAAATTGTTATGTCCGTCATTAATAAGCCTTGCTGCTAAGCCAAATACTAATAAAACGCCGTTTTAGGTGATTTAGAGCAGAAAAATGATCGTTTTTTCTGATTTTAGAAAAAACAAAAATTTGAGAAATTTGTCAAGCCTATAGCCTTACTTTTTTACCAAATTAAGAGGTCTTTTAAAATTGTTATGTCCGTCATTAATAAGCCTTGCTGCTAAGCCAAATACTAATAAAACGCCGTTTTAGTTGATTTAGAGCAGAATAATAATCGTTTTTTCTGATTTAAGAAAAAACAAAAATTTGAGAAATTTGTCAGGCCTATAGCCTTACTTTTTTACCAAATTTCGAGGTCTTTTAAAATTGTAATGTCCGTCATTAATAAGCCTTGATGCTAAGCCAAATACTAATAACACGCCGTTTAGGTGATTCAAAGCTGAAAAATGATCGTTTTTTCTGATTTTAGAAAAAACGAAAATTGGAGAAATTTGTCAAGCCTATAGCCTTACTTTTTTACCAAATTTCGAGGTCTTTTAAAATTGTTATGTCCGTCATTAATAAGCCTTGCTGCTAAGCCAAATACTAATAAAACGCCGTTTTAGGTGATTTAGAGCAGAAAAATGATCGTTTTTTCTGATTTTAGAATAAACAAAAATTTGAGAAATTTGTCAAGCCTATAGCCTTACTTTTTTACCAAATTAAGAGGTCTTTTAAAATTGTTATGTCCGTCATTAATAAGCCTTGCTGCTAAGCCAAATACTAATAAAACGCCGTTTTAGTTGATTTAGAGCAGAATAATAATCGTTTTTTCTCATTTAAGAAAAAACAAAAATTTGAGAAATTTGTCAGGCCTATAGCCTTACTTTTTTACCAAATTTCGAGGTCTTTTAAAATTGTAATGTCCGTCATTAATAAGCCTTGCTACTAAGCCAAATACTAATAAAACGCCGTTTTAGTTGATTTAGAGTAGAATAATAATCGTTTTTTCTGATTTTAGAAAAAACGAAAATTGGAGAAATTTGTCAAGCCTATAGCCTTACTTTTTTACCAAATTTCGAGGTCTTTTAAAATTGTAATGTCCGTCATTAATAAGCCTTGATGCTAAGCCAAATACTAATAAAATGCCGTTTTAGTTGATTTAGAGCAAAATAATAATCGTTTTTTCTGATTTTGGAAATAACGAAAATTGGAGAAATTTGTCAAGCCTATAGCCTTACTTTTTTACCAAACTTCGAGGTCTTTTAAAATTGTTATGTCCGTCATTAATAAGCCTTGCTGCTAAGCCAAATACTAATGAAACGCCGTTTTAGTTGATTTAGAGCAGAATAATAATCGTTTTTTCTGATTTAAGAAAAAACAAAAATTTGAGAAATTTGTCAGGCCTATAGCCTTACTTTTTTACCAAATTTCGAGGTCTTTTAAAATTGTAATGTCCGTCATTAATAAGCCTTGCTACTAAGCCATATACTAATAAAACGCCGTTTTAGTTGATTTAGAGTAGAATAATAATCGTTTTTTCTGATTTTAGAAAAAACGAAAATTGGAGAAATTTGTCAAGCCTATAGCCTTACTTTTTCCCAAATTTCGAGGTCTTTTAAAATTGTAATGTCCGTCATTAATAAGCCTTGATGCTAAGCCAAATACTAATAAAATGCCGTTTTAGTTGATTTAGAGCAAAATAATAATCGTTTTTTCTGATTTTGGAAATAACGAAAATTGGAGAAATTTGTCAAGCCTATAGCCTTACTTTTTTACCAAATTTCGAGGTCTTTTAAAATTGTAATGTCCGTCATTAATAAGCCTTGATGCTAAGCCAAATACTAATAAAACGCCGTTTTAGTTGATTTAGAGCAGAATAATAATGGTTTTTTCTGATTTTGGAAATAACGAAAATTGGAGAAATTTGTCAAGCCTATAGCCTTACTTTTTTACCAAATTTCGAGGTCTTTTAAAATTGTAATGTCCGTCATTAATAAGCCTTGATGCTAAGCCAAATACTAATAACACGCCGTTTAGGTGATTCAAAGCTGAAAAATGATCGTTTTTTCTGATTTTAGAAAAAACGAAAATTGGAGAAATTTGTCAAGCCTATAGCCTTACTTTTTTACCAAATTTCGAGGTCTTTTAAAATTGTTATGTCCGTCATTAATAAGCCTTGCTGCTAAGCCAAATACTAATAAAACGCCGTTTTAGGTGATTTAGAGCAGAAAAGTGATCGCTTGTTCTGATTTCAGAAAAAACGAACAATGGAGAAATTTGTCAAGCCTATAGCCTTACTTTTTTACCAAATGTCGAGGTCTTTTAAAATTGTTATGTCCGTCATTAATAAGCCTAGATGCTAAGCGAAATACTAATAAAACGCCGTTTTAGTTGATTTAGAGCAAAATAATAATCGTTTTTTCTGATTTTGGAAATAACGAAAATTGGAGAAATTTGTCAAGCCTATAGCCTTACTTTTTTACCAAATTTCGAGGTCTTTTAAAATTGTTATGTCCGTCATTAATAAGCCTAGATGCTAAGCCAAATACTAATAAAACGCCGTTTTAGGTGATTTAGAGCAGAAAAATGATCGCTTGTTCTGATTTCAGAAAAAACGAACATTGGAGAAATTTGTCAAGCCTATAGCCTTACTTTTTTACCAAATTTCGAGGTCTTTTAAAATTGTTATGTCCGTCAGTAAAAAGCCTTGCTGCTAAGCCAAATACTAATAAAACGCCGTTTTAGTTGATTTAGAGCAGAATAATAATCGTTTTTTCTGATTTTAGAAAAAACAAAAATTTGAGAAATTTGTCAAGCCTATAGCCTTACTTTTTTACCAAATTAAGAGGTCTTTTAAAATTGTTATGTCCGTCATTAATAAGCCTTGCTGCTAAGCCAAATACTAATAAAACGCCGTTTTAGTTGATTTAGAGCAGAATAATAATCGTTTTTTCTGATTTTAGAAAAAACAAAAATTTGAGAAATTTGTCAAGCCTATAGCCTTACTTTTTTACCAAATTAAGAGGTCTTTTAAAATTGTTATGTCCGTCATTAATAAGCCTTGCTGCTAAGCCAAATACTAATAAAACGCCGTTTTAGTTGATTTAGAGCAGAATAATAATCGTATTTTCTGATTTAAGAAAAAACAAAAATTTGAGAAATTTGTCAGGCCTTTAGCCTTACTTTGATACCAAATTTCGAGGTCTTTTAAAATTGTAATGTCCGTCATTAATAAGCCTTGATGCTAAGCCAAATACTAATAAAACGCCGTTTTAGGTGATTTAGAGCAGAAAAGTGATCGCTTGTTCTGATTTCAGAAAAAACGAACAATGGAGAAATTTGTCAAGCCTATAGCCTTACTTTTTTACCAAATGTCGAGGTCTTTTAAAATTGTTATGTCCGTCATTAATAAGCCTTGCTGCTAAGCCAAATACTAATAAAACGCCGTTTTAGTTGATTTAGAGCAGAATAATAATCGTATTTTCTGATTTAAGAAAAAACAAAAATTTGAGAAATTTGTCAGGCCTTTAGCCTTACTTTGATACCAAATTTCGAGGTCTTTTAAAATTGTAATGTCCGTCATTAATAAGCCTTGATGCTAAGCCAAATACTAATAAAACGCCGTTTTAGGTGATTTAGAGCAGAAAAGTGATCGCTTGTTCTGATTTCAGAAAAAACGAACAATGGAGAAATTTGTCAAGCCTATAGCCTTACTTTTTTACCAAATGTCGAGGTCTTTTAAAATTGTTATGTCCGTCATTAATAAGCCTAGATGCTAAGCCAAATACTAATAAAACGCCGTTTTAGTTGATTTAGAGCAAAATAATAATCGTTTTTTCTGATTTTGGAAATAACGAAAATTGGAGAAATTTGTCAAGCCTATAGCCTTACTTTTTTACCAAATTTCGAGGTCTTTTAAAATTGTTATGTCCGTCATTAATAAGCCTTGCTGCTAAGCCAAATACTAATAAAACGCCGTTTTAGGTGATTTAGAGCAGAAAAATGATCGCTTGTTCTGATTTCAGAAAAAACGAACATTGGAGAAATTTGTCAAGCCTATAGCCTTACTTTTTTACCAAATTTTGAGGTCTTTTCAATTTGTTATGTCCGTCAGTAAAAAGCCTTGCTGCTAAGCCAAATACTAATAAAACGCCGTTTTAGTTGATTTAGAGCAGAATAATAATCGTTTTTTCTGATTTTGGAAATAACGAAAATTGGAGAAATTTGTCAAGCCTATAGCCTTACTTTTTTACCAAATTTCGAGGTCTTTTAAAATTGTTATGTCCGTCATTAATAAGCCTAGATGCTAAGCCAAATACTAATAAAACGCCGTTTTAGGTGATTTAGAGCAAAATAATAATCGTTTTTTCTGATTTTAGAAAAAACAAAAATTGGAGAAATTTGTCAAGCCTATAGCCTTACTTTTTTACCAAATTTCGAGGTCTTTTAAAATTGTAATGTCCGTCATTAATAAGCCTTGATGCTAAGCCAAATACTAATAAAACGCCGTTTTAGTTGATTTAGAGCAGAATAATAATCGTATTTTCTGATTTAAGAAAAAACAAAAATTTGAGAAATTTGTCAGGCCTTTAGCCTTACTTTGATACCAAATTTCGAGGTCTTTTAAAATTGTAATGTCCGTCATTAATAAGCCTTGATGCTAAGCCAAATACTAATAAAACGCCGTTTTAGGTGATTTAGAGCAGAAAAGTGATCGCTTGTTCTGATTTCAGAAAAAACGAACAATGGAGAAATTTGTCAAGCCTATAGCCTTACTTTTTTACCAAATTTCGAGGTCTTTTAAAATTGTTATGTCCGTCATTAATAAGCCTTGCTGCTAAGCCAAATACTAATAAAACGCCGTTTTAGGTGATTTAGAGCAGAAAAATGATCGCTTGTTCTGATTTCAGAAAAAACGAACATTGGAGAAATTTGTCAAGCCTATAGCCTTACTTTTTTACCAAATTTTGAGGTCTTTTCAATTTGTTATGTCCGTCAGTAAAAAGCCTTGCTGCTAAGCCAAATACTAATAAAACGCCGTTTTAGTTGATTTAGAGCAGAATAATAATCGTTTTTTCTGATTTTGGAAAAAACAAAAATTGGAGAAATTTGTCAAGCCTATAGCCTTACTTTTTTACCAAATTTCGAGGTCTTTTAAAATTGTAATGTCCGTCATTAATAAGCCTTGATGCTAAGCCAAATACTAATAAAATGCCGTTTTAGTTGATTTAGAGCAAAATAATAATCGTTTTTTCTGATTTTGGAAATAACGAAAATTGGAGAAATTTGTCAAGCCTATAGCCTTACTTTTTTACCAAATTAAGAGGTCTTTTAAAATTGTTATGTCCGTCATTAATAAGCCTTGCTGCTAAGCCAAATACTAATAAAACGCCGTTTTAGTTGATTTAGAGCAGAATAATAATCGTTTTTTCTGATTTAAGAAAAAACAAAAATTTGAGAAATTTGTCAGGCCTATAGCCTTACTTTGATACCAAATTTCGAGGTCTTTTAAAATTGTAATGTCCGTCATTAATAAGCCTTGATGCTAAGCCAAATACTAAAAAACGCCGTTTTAGGTGATTTAGAGCAGAAAAGTGATCGCTTGTTCTGATTTCAGAAAAAACGAACAATGGAGAAATTTGTCAAGCCTATAGCCTTACTTTTTTACCAAATGTCGAGGTCTTTTAAAATTGTTATGTCCGTCATTAATAAGCCTAGATGCTAAGCGAAATACTAATAAAACGCCGTTTTAGTTGATTTAGAGCAAAATAATAATCGTTTTTTCTGATTTTGGAAATAACGAAAATTGGAGAAATTTGTCAAGCCTATAGCCTTACTTTTTTACCAAATTTCGAGGTCTTTTAAAATTGTTATGTCCGTCATTAATAAGCCTTGATGCTAAGCCAAATACTAAAAAACGCCGTTTTAGGTGATTTAGAGCAGAAAAGTGATCGCTTGTTCTGATTTCAGAAAAAACGAACAATGGAGAAATTTGTCAAGCCTATAGCCTTACTTTTTTACCAAATGTCGAGGTCTTTTAAAATTGTTATGTCCGTCATTAATAAGCCTAGATGCTAAGCGAAATACTAATAAAACGCCGTTTTAGTTGATTTAGAGCAAAATAATAATCGTTTTTTCTGATTTTGGAAATAACGAAAATTGGAGAAATTTGTCAAGCCTATAGCCTTACTTTTTTACCAAATTTCGAGGTCTTTTAAAATTGTTATGTCCGTCATTAATAAGCCTAGATGCTAAGCCAAATACTAATAAAACGCCGTTTTAGGTGATTTAGAGCAGAAAAATGATCGCTTGTTCTGATTTCAGAAAAAACGAACATTGGAGAAATTTGTCAAGCCTATAGCCTTACTTTTTTACCAAATTTCGAGGTCTTTTAAAATTGTTATGTCCGTCAGTAAAAAGCCTTGCTGCTAAGCCAAATACTAATAAAACGCCGTTTTAGTTGATTTAGAGCAGAATAATAATCGTTTTTTCTGATTTTAGAAAAAACAAAAATTTGAGAAATTTGTCAAGCCTATAGCCTTACTTTTTTACCAAATTAAGAGGTCTTTTAAAATTGTTATGTCCGTCATTAATAAGCCTTGCTGCTAAGCCAAATACTAATAAAACGCCGTTTTAGTTGATTTAGAGCAGAATAATAATCGTTTTTTCTGATTTTAGAAAAAACAAAAATTTGAGAAATTTGTCAAGCCTATAGCCTTACTTTTTTACCAAATTAAGAGGTCTTTTAAAATTGTTATGTCCGTCATTAATAAGCCTTGCTGCTAAGCCAAATACTAATAAAACGCCGTTTTAGTTGATTTAGAGCAGAATAATAATTGTATTTTCTGATTTAAGAAAAAACAAAAATTTGAGAAATTTGTCAGGCCTTTAGCCTTACTTTGATACCAAATTTCGAGGTCTTTTAAAATTGTAATGTCCGTCATTAATAAGCCTTGATGCTAAGCCAAATACTAATAAAACGCCGTTTTAGGTGATTTAGAGCAGAAAAGTGATCGCTTGTTCTGATTTCAGAAAAAACGAACAATGGAGAAATTTGTCAAGCCTATAGCCTTACTTTTTTACCAAATGTCGAGGTCTTTTAAAATTGTTATGTCCGTCATTAATAAGCCTAGATGCTAAGCCAAATACTAATAAAACGCCGTTTTAGTTGATTTAGAGCAAAATAATAATCGTTTTTTCTGATTTTGGAAATAACGAAAATTGGAGAAATTTGTCAAGCCTATAGCCTTACTTTTTTACCAAATTTCGAGGTCTTTTAAAATTGTTATGTCCGTCATTAATAAGCCTTGCTGCTAAGCCAAATACTAATAAAACGCCGTTTTAGGTGATTTAGAGCAGAAAAATGATCGCTTGTTCTGATTTCAGAAAAAACGAACATTGGAGAAATTTGTCAAGCCTATAGCCTTACTTTTTTACCAAATTTTGAGGTCTTTTCAATTTGTTATGTCCGTCAGTAAAAAGCCTTGCTGCTAAGCCAAATACTAATAAAACGCCGTTTTAGTTGATTTAGAGCAGAATAATAATCGTTTTTTCTGATTTTGGAAATAACGAAAATTGGAGAAATTTGTCAAGCCTATAGCCTTACTTTTTTACCAAATTTCGAGGTCTTTTAAAATTGTTATGTCCGTCATTAATAAGCCTAGATGCTAAGCCAAATACTAATAAAACGC
This sequence comes from Rhopilema esculentum, assembly GCF_057945365.1. Classification (NCBI taxonomy): domain Eukaryota; kingdom Metazoa; phylum Cnidaria; class Scyphozoa; order Rhizostomeae; family Rhizostomatidae; genus Rhopilema; species Rhopilema esculentum. Next base: position 8,768,079 of record NC_142823.1, on the reverse strand, counting down.
CGTTTTAGGTGATTTAGAGCAAAATAATAATCGTTTTTTCTGATTTTAGAAAAAACAAAAATTGGAGAAATTTGTCAAGCCTATAGCCTTACTTTTTTACCAAATTTCGAGGTCTTTTAAAATTGTAATGTCCGTCATTAATAAGCCTTGATGCTAAGCCAAATACTAATAAAATGCCGTTTTAGTTGATTTAGAGCAAAATAATAATCGTTTTTTCTGATTTTGGAAATAACGAAAATTGGAGAAATTTGTCAAGCCTATAGCCTTACTTTTTTACCAAATTTCCAGGTCTTTTAAAATTGTTATGTCCGTCATTAATAAGCCTTGCTGCTAAGCCAAATACTAATAAAACGCCGTTTTAGGTGATTTAGAGCAGAAAAATGATCGCTTGTTCTGATTTCAGAAAAAACGAACATTGGAGAAATTTGTCAAGCCTATAGCCTTACTTTTTTACCAAATTTCGAGGTCTTTTAAAATTGTAATGTCCGTCAGTAAAAAGCCTTGCTGCTAAGCCAAATACTAATAAAACGCTGTTTTAGGTGATTTAGAGCAGAAAAATGATCGTTTTTTCTGATTTTGGAAATAACGAAAATTGGAGAAATTTGTCAAGCCTATAGCCTTACTTTTTTACCAAATTTCGAGGTCTTTTAAAATTGTAATGTCCGTCATTAATAAGCCTTGATGCTAAGCCGAATACTAATAACACGCCGTTTAGGTGATTCAAAGCTGAAAAATAATCGTTTTTTCTGATTTTGGAAAAAACAAAAATTGGAGAAATTTGTCAAGCCTATAGCCTTACTTTTTTACCAAATTTCGAGGTCTTTTAAAATTGTAATGTCGGTCATTAATAAGCCTTGATGCTAAGCCAAATACTAATAAAACGCCGTTTTAGTTGATTTAGAGCAGAATAATAATCGTTTTTTCTGATTTTGGAAATAACGAAAATTGGAGAAATTTGTCAAGCCTATAGCCTTACTTTTTTACCAAATTTCGAGATCTTTTAAACTTGTTATGTCCGTCAGTAAAAAGCCTTGCTGCTAAGCCAAATATTAATAAAACGCCGTTTTAGTTGATTTAGAGCAAAATAATAATCGTTTTTTCTGATTTTGGAAATAACGAAAATTGGAGAAATTTGTCAAGCCTATAGCCTTACTTTTTTACCAAATTTCGAGGTCTTTTAAAATTGTAATGTCCGTCATTAATAAGCCTTGATGCTAAGCCAAATACTAATAAAACGCCGTTTTAGTTGATTTAGAGCAGAATAATAATCGTTTTTTCTGATTTTGGAAATAACGAAAATTGGAGAAATTTGTCAAGCCTATAGCCTTACTTTTTTACCAAATTTCGAGGTCTTTTAAAATTGTTATGTCCGTCATTAATAAGCCTTGCTGCTAAGCCAAATACTAATAAAACGCCGTTTTAGGTGATTTAGAGCAGAAAAATGATCGTTTTTTCTGATTTTGGAAAAAACAAAAATTGGAGAAATTTGTCAAGCCTATAGCCTTACTTTTTTACCAAATTTCGAGGTCTTTTAAAATTGTAATGTCCGTCATTAATAAGCCTTGCTGCTAAGCCAAATACTAATAAAACGCCGTTTTAGTTGATTGTGAGCAGAAAAATGATCGTTTTTTCTGATTTTAGAAAAAACAAAAATTGGAGAAATTTGTCAAGCCTATAGCCTTACTTTTTTACCAAATGTCGAGGTCTTTTAAAATTGTTATGTCCGTCATTAATAAGCCTAGATGCTAAGCCAAATACTAATAAAACGCCGTTTTAGTTGATTTAGAGCAAAATAATAATCGTTTTTTCTGATTTTGGAAATAACGAAAATTGGAGAAATTTGTCAAGCCTATAGCCTTACTTTTTTACCAAATTTCGAGGTCTTTTAAAATTGTTATGTCCGTCATTAATAAGCCTTGCTGCTAAGCCAAATACTAATAAAACGCCGTTTTAGGTGATTTAGAGCAGAAAAATGATCGCTTGTTCTGATTTCAGAAAAAACGAACATTGGAGAAATTTGTCAAGCCTATAGCCTTACTTTTTTACCAAATTTCGAGGTCTTTTAAATTTGTTATGTCCGTCAGTAAAAAGCCTTGCTGCTAAGCCAAATACTAATAAAACGCCGTTTTAGTTGATTTAGAGCAGAATAATAATCGTTTTTTCTGATTTTAGAAATAACGAAAATTGGAGAAATTTGTCAAGCCTATAGCCTTACTTTTTTACCAAATTTCGAGGTCTTTTAAAATTGTTATGTCCGTCATTAATAAGCCTTGCTGCTAAGCCAAATACTAATAAAACGCCGTTTTAGTTGATTTAGAGCAGAAAAATGATCGTTTTTTCTGATTTTGGAAATAACGAAAATTGGAGAAATTTGTCAAGCCTATAGCCTTACTTTTTTACCAAATTTCGAGGTCTTTTAAAATTGTTATGTCCGTCATTAATAAGCCTAGATGCTAAGCCAAATACTAATAAAACGCCGTTTTAGGTGATTTAGAGCAAAATAATAATCGTTTTTTCTGATTTTAGAAAAAACGAAAATTGGAGAAATTTGTCAAGCCTATAGCCTTACTTTTTTACCAAATTTCGAGGTCTTTTAAAATTGTAATGTCCGTCATTAATAAGCCTTGATGCTAAGCCAAATACTAATAAAATGCCGTTTTAGTTGATTTAGAGCAAAATAATAATCGTTTTTTCTGATTTTGGAAATAACGAAAATTGGAGAAATTTGTCAAGCCTATAGCCTTACTTTTTTACCAAATTTCCAGGTCTTTTAAAATTGTTATGTCCGTCATTAATAAGCCTTGCTGCTAAGCCAAATACTAATAAAACGCCGTTTTAGTTGATTTAGAGCAGAAAAATGATCGCTTGTTCTGATTTCAGAAAAAACGAACATTGGAGAAATTTGTCAAGCCTATAGCCTTACTTTTTTACCAAATTTCGAGGTCTTTTAAAATTGTAATGTCCGTCAGTAAAAAGCCTTGCTGCTAAGCCAAATACTAATAAAACGCTGTTTTAGGTGATTTAGAGCAGAAAAATGATCGTTTTTTCTGATTTTGGAAATAACGAAAATTGGAGAAATTTGTCAAGCCTATAGCCTTACTTTTTTACCAAATTTCGAGGTCTTTTAAAATTGTAATGTCCGTCATTAATAAGCCTTGATGCTAAGCCAAATACTAATAACACGCCGTTTAGGTGATTCAAAGCTGAAAAATAATCGTTTTTTCTGATTTTGGAAAAAACAAAAATTGGAGAAATTTGTCAAGCCTATAGCCTTACTTTTTTACCAAATTTCGAGGTCTTTTAAAATTGTAATGTCGGTCATTAATAAGCCTTGATGCTAAGCCAAATACTAATAAAACGCCGTTTTAGTTGATTTAGAGCAGAATAATAATCGTTTTTTCTGATTTTGGAAATAACGAAAATTGGAGAAATTTGTCAAGCCTATAGCCTTACTTTTTTACCAAATTTCGAGATCTTTTAAACTTGTTATGTCCGTCAGTAAAAAGCCTTGCTGCTAAGCCAAATACTAATAAAACGCCGTTTTAGTTGATTTAGAGCAAAATAATAATCGTTTTTTCTGATTTTGGAAATAACGAAAATTGGAGAAATTTGTCAAGCCTATAGCCTTACTTTTTTACCAAATTTCGAGGTCTTTTAAAATTGTAATGTCCGTCATTAATAAGCCTTGATGCTAAGCCAAATACTAATAAAACGCCGTTTTAGTTGATTTAGAGCAGAATAATAATCGTTTTTTCTGATTTTGGAAATAACGAAAATTGGAGAAATTTGTCAAGCCTATAGCCTTACTTTTTTACCAAATTTCGAGGTCTTTTAAAATTGTAATGTCCGTCATTAATAAGCCTTGATGCTAAGCCAAATACTAATAAAACGCCGTTTTAGTTGATTTAGAGCAGAATAATAATCGTTTTTTCTGATTTTGGAAATAACGAAAATTGGAGAAATTTGTCAAGCCTATAGCCTTACTTTTTTACCAAATTTCGAGGTCTTTTAAAATTGTTATGTCCGTCATTAATAAGCCTTGCTGCTAAGCCAAATACTAATAAAACGCCGTTTTAGGTGATTTAGAGCAGAAAAATGATCGTTTTTTCTGATTTCGGAAAAAACAAAAATTGGAGAAATTTGTCAAGCCTATAGCCTTACTTTTTTACCAAATTTCGAGGTCTTTTAAAATTGTAATGTCCGTCATTAATAAGCCTTGCTGCTAAGCCAAATACTAATAAAACGCCGTTTTAGTTGATTGTGAGCAGAAAAATGATCGTTTTTTCTGATTTTAGAAAAAACAAAAATTGGAGAAATTTGTCAAGCCTATAGCCCTACTTTTTTACCAAATGTCGAGGTCTTTTAAAATTGTTATGTCCGTCATTAATAAGCCTTGCTGCTAAGCCAAATACTAATAAAACGCCGTTTTAGTTGATTTAGAGCAGAATAATAATCGTTTTTTCTGATTTTGGAAATAACGAAAATTGGAGAAATTTGTCAAGCCTATAGCCTTACTTTTTTACCAAATTTCGAGGTCTTTTAAAATTGTTATGTCCGTCATTAATAAGCCTAGATGCTAAGCCAAATACTAATAAAACGCCGTTTTAGGTGATTTAGAGCAAAATAATAATCGTTTTTTCTGATTTTAGAAAAAACGAAAATTGGAGAAATTTGTCAAGCCTATAGCCTTACTTTTTTACCAAATTTCGAGGTCTTTTAAAATTGTAATGTCCGTCATTAATAAGCCTTGATGCTAAGCCAAATACTAATAAAATGCCGTTTTAGTTGATTTAGAGCAAAATAATAATCGTTTTTTCTGATTTTGGAAATAACGAAAATTGGAGAAATTTGTCAAGCCTATAGCCTTACTTTTTTACCAAATTTCCAGGTCTTTTAAAATTGTTATGTCCGTCATTAATAAGCCTTGCTGCTAAGCCAAATACTAATAAAACGCCGTTTTAGTTGATTTAGAGCAGAAAAATGATCGCTTGTTCTGATTTCAGAAAAAACGAACATTGGAGAAATTTGTCAAGCCTATAGCCTTACTTTTTTACCAAATTTCGAGGTCTTTTAAAATTGTAATGTCCGTCAGTAAAAAGCCTTGCTGCTAAGCCAAATACTAATAAAACGCTGTTTTAGGTGATTTAGAGCAGAAAAATGATCGTTTTTTCTGATTTTGGAAAAAACAAAAATTGGAGAAATTTGTCAAGCCTATAGCCTTACTTTTTTACCAAATTTCGAGGTCTTTTAAAATTGTAATGTCGGTCATTAATAAGCCTTGATGCTAAGCCAAATACTAATAAAACGCCGTTTTAGTTGATTTAGAGCAGAATAATAATCGTTTTTTCTGATTTTGGAAATAACGAAAATTGGAGAAATTTGTCAAGCCTATAGCCTTACTTTTTTACCAAATTTCGAGATCTTTTAAACTTGTTATGTCCGTCAGTAAAAAGCCTTGCTGCTAAGCCAAATACTAATAAAACGCCGTTTTAGTTGATTTAGAGCAAAATAATAATCGTTTTTTCTGATTTTGGAAATAACGAAAATTGGAGAAATTTGTCAAGCCTATAGCCTTACTTTTTTACCAAATTTCGAGGTCTTTTAAAATTGTAATGTCCGTCATTAATAAGCCTTGATGCTAAGCCAAATACTAATAAAACGCCGTTTTAGTTGATTTAGAGCAGAATAATAATCGTTTTTTCTGATTTTGGAAATAACGAAAATTGGAGAAATTTGTCAAGCCTATAGCCTTACTTTTTTACCAAATTTCGAGGTCTTTTAAAATTGTTATGTCCGTCATTAATAAGCCTTGCTGCTAAGCCAAATACTAATAAAACGCCGTTTTAGGTGATTTAGAGCAGAAGAATGATCGTTTTTTCTGATTTTGGAAAAAACAAAAATTGGAGAAATTTGTCAAGCCTATAGCCTTACTTTTTTACCAAATTTCGAGGTCTTTTAAAATTGTAATGTCCGTCATTAATAAGCCTTGCTGCTAAGCCAAATACTAATAAAACGCCGTTTTAGTTGATTGTGAGCAGAAAAATGATCGTTTTTTCTGATTTTAGAAAAAACAAAAATTGGAGAAATTTGTCAAGCCTATAGCCTTACTTTTTTACCAAATTTCGAGGTCTTTTAAAATTGTAATGTCCGTCATTAATAAGCCTTGATGCTAAGCCAAATACTAATAAAACGCCGTTTTAGGTGATTTAGAGCAGAATAATAATCTTTTTTTCTGATTTTAGAAAAAACGAAAATTGGAAAAATTTGTCAAACCTATAGCCTTACTTTCTTACCAAATTTCTAGGTCTTTTAAAATTGCTATATCTCTCAGTAATAATCCTTGCTGCTAAGCCAAATACTAATAAAACGCCGTTTTAGGTGATTTAGAGCAAAAAAATGATCGTTTTTTTCTGATTTCTGAAATAAAGAAAATTGGAGAAATTTGGCAAGCCAATAGCCTTACTTTTTTACCAAATTTTGAGGCCTTTAAAATTGTTATTTCCGTCTTTAATAAGCCTTGCTGCTAAGCCAAATACTAATAAAACGCCGTTTTAGGTGATTTAGAGCAGAATAATAATCGTTTTTTCTAATTTTAAAAGCAGAGAAAACTGGAGCTACACCTTTCACTCATAAAATACCATTTTTGGTTATTTAGAGGGGATTTTTTTTACCAAATTTCAAGGATTTTAAAATGAGTGTTATTTGAACGGAAAACTCTTAAAGACTTGAGAAAAGATGTTTTCAATTGCAGAATTTCTTTTTTGAAGAGAAAAGAAGCGTCGTTCCGTTTTAATAAATCGATTTCAGTATAAAAGCGATATGCAGTATGTTATTATACTATTTATAAACAGCTTATTAAATTTTAAAAGGTTAATTTGACATGGTTGTTATTATATGACGGCATGTTTTCAAGAATCAAGTTTTCCACACATTTTCGTTTACCGATAGAAGGTTTTCTCTTACTGTATATATACACATCTGCGTCAATATTTGTTCATGGTCAGTACATCCACTTGCTTTCATTCCGTTCACCCCACTGTGACCATTTTGCTTTTTAGAACCAAGTTGTCACATAACACAAGCTATATTCGTTTTAGTTGTTGCCTCGAAATGACTGCACCCACACTCCTTTGTGAATCGTTGCTGTGTACCTCGTTGGCGAAGAGTCCCTTGCCACTGGTCCTTCACCATCGTTAAAGCTGGAAAGCGATTTGTTGTCACTAACACTAAACTAAATTGGTTCGCCACACAGAATATATTGGTCATGGTTGAATTTTGTTGGCTCTTGTTTTGGATAGCCATAAGCACATAAGCATACTTAGCTACGTATTAGGACATAGAAACAGGCCAGGAGAAATTTGAAAGCAACGAATATCATGCCGTAATTTTAACCCTTGCAGTACATAACCGACTTCAGTTGCCTCTTACTGAGTACAATAAACCTCTTTTGGAAATGACCCTTGCTATGCACAAAAACTCACCTGTATCTTGCTTGAAGGTCGTCCAAATTAGATATTGTTTGCATTCCCATAATCCTCGCTGCGTCCATTTCTTTTTTCCATATCCTCACCTATATGACAAACGCTCTTGTAAACGAATCAACAGCAAAACACTGACTAACACGGGTATTACTTAATGTTTATACAGCAACTTCATTGGTGTGACGAGCTAAAGCATTTTCATAAATGGTCTTAGCGTTCACTGAATAATGTTTTCACGAAAGTAGAACCCTGAGATATTTAATGTACTTTCAAACATCTAAGAAGAAATACTGGCAAAATCTCTTTCTGAAAATGGCATTATAAAATTCCAAATCTCTCAACCCATATCAAAAACCCAATTCTTAGAAAAGGTAGAAAGTTTTGACAAAAATGCCAAGATCTTATGTTTGATGTCGTGGGGCCAGTTTCCAAATAATAAGGTTTGGTCTTGCCAGTCGCTTGTCAGTCGCTATTATGCCAATAAATCATTGTGTCCCAGTCCCCCAAATTGTAAAGTGCATGATTCGCAATTGAATAAAAGTAAACAATGTTTGCACTAAACCCAAAGAACATTATTTTGTCACTCTAACCTCATCAACAAAGCCTTTCAAAAAGGAGTTGCCTTGTTTGCCAATGAAAATGCGACTTCCTTTTGTATCCTCGAAACTTGATAAAACTTTTGAAGCAGCCAGCTTTCCATTCACGAAGATTTTCTGCGGGGAAAACGGACAATGGAAGGCATGTTCGATTAAAGATCGATCATAAGAAGGTCACTCCCCCACTCCCTCTATCCTCTAACAGTAAAAGTCAATTCACAGTTCTAAGGGCCTGCTCATATCAGATATGAAAACGCCTCTTTTGCCGTCAAAAAAGCCATATCACTGACATTAATACTAGAAGTATATCTTTTCAGACCCCGTTTACACTGTCCCGTGCAAGTTTGGAACCGTGACAAAACTGTCGCGGTTCGCCCTTGCGTTTACACTAGCACTGTGGAACCGTGACGATTTTGCTCTGCTATCCGGGACAGTTTTGACCCTGCTTTGAAAGCGAACGAATTTTGTACCGTCACGGTTCCGTTTTTGAACGGGACAGTGTAAACACCTATCCGAGACGATTTTGTCACGGATTCACAAAGAGGCCTTTTGTATGGCTGTTTCAGGTAATCGAGGCTTTGATTGTGGCGTAACTACGTTCTCAAATTCTGAAGAAAAGGAAATTCTGAAGAAAAGACGACCACAGAAAAGGCTTGTAGTGTTTCCCAGTCCAAGCCTTGATTGGACTTTGCAGTTTTGTAGTCTAAAATAACACTGAAAATTAAAGCCACCTTGTCTTTCGTCCAAGTAAAGTTTTAATCGGCCTTCCGCTCCATTTTAACTCACAATAAAAATTCGATTGTTGACTTCAGCGGCAAAATAAAAGCCTTGGTTGACTAAATACAGCTTATTCTAAACAATGTTCTACCATTAAATTAAGGTCGCACCGGTACAGTGTAAACGGAACGGCTAAACGGAACAATTTGGAACCGCGACAGAGTAAACACTTGCGAACCGTAACGGTACAAAATTGTCCCGGGACAGTGTAAACGGGGTCTCAGCTCGTCCTTTCGAAACATTTTGCTAACTACCACTTAGCGTTTTACAAAAATAGGATGTCTGAAAAGAAAGAGTCAGCTTGATTCGTAAGATGGTGCTACGGGGCTGGAGGGGACGAACGTAATGGTGAAGTATGAGAGAATAGAAAGGGAATTTAGGTTTCAAACGAATGTGAAAAAAATTCATAGTCATAGCACGGATCATTCTTGGGATAAACTGTAATAGAAAGACTAGTTCCTTTAGGGTTCTTGATACTACTGTAAATGCATATCACTCTATGTTTCGTGACGTCACTTTATAGCTTGATACCCTTTGCTTTTGATGTTCAATACTTTAGAAGTCAAATGATTATAAACGAGGCCTTTGAATAAAATACGAAGAATTTATGTAACCAAATCAAATCGTAAAAAGATCTTTAATAATGAGGATTTCGCAATAAGAATGAAGGTGTAATTTTACCATGTCCTTGTCAGATGAATTGAAAACCATGGCAACATGATTCCATTGGCCCAACTGGAATTCAGAGGAGCTTGTGGTGACGGTTTCATTTCCAGAAAAACCACAAAACAACTGACCTCGCTTGATAAAGAGGAACAGCCCTATGAAAGTGAAAAGATAAATTCACATAAACATAAATACATAAACATTGAGAGAAATCATCGTTGTTGGCAGAAGAACTGTTGGTTATGATTATTATTATCATCATGATAATAGTCGTCGCCTTTGCCCCCTTTGTTAATGCCGAAAAGTAGCCAATTTCTACTTTTGATATTGTTTTTTGCAGCAATTTGCGCAAGGGCCCCCCTTGTTATTTTGATAGCACTACACCCCTGCTTGATTCTAATAAAAATAAACAAATTTCGTGAAGTTCATGAGAATTTTTATCCGAAACACCTTTTATACTGAAGGTTCGGTCACCGAAACAAACGCAGACTGGACTATGGCTGAACTGACGGGTTTCTTAAACAGTGTTGGTAATACAGAAAATGTTAGTAAGACATTGTACATGATGCTTGTAAAAGAGGGACTTTTTTGCGTGAATAATGTATAAGATATAATGATAAATTATTTGAATTCAATATATATCAAATAAAAAATGAGATTTTTAAAAGAAATATTGCGATCATGATCATGGGTATGGTCGTTGATGATGATTATGATGATGACGACGATTGGAAGATTATGATTATGATAATGTACATAATGACGGTGCTCGTGATGATAAAAAGTGATTCTAAACAGGAGGGTTGTAATATCTTCTCCAGATATTGGAATGCAGTGCAAACATGTTAGCAAACAAAGTTACTAAGCTTCGCAAACTACCTGCAGGATTATTTGCTTTATTGACAATAACGTGCAATTTTGGCAACGTTCAACCTGAAGATCGTAAAAGTCGATGCAAGAATTATGATGCAAGCAGCAAGGAAAATCTGAAGAGGAAGATTTCCAGGATGAGCTCGCAAAAATATTCAGGTGTGTTTTCATTGGTGTAACGGGGATGATATGCAACCCTTCGTCTCTTAAACAAAACTCCCTTCAAAACGGCATGGATCGTTTTTATAAAAACAAAAACTCAAGTCTGGGCCTTCTTCCTACAATGTTTCAAACAGACACGTTATTGTACTTACAATAGAATATGGCCAAATGACCCTTGTGTAGCCTGGCTTGTTCAGACAATGCGCTTTTGTTAACAGTTTGTGTCGCCATGGCGGCAGGGATTAACAAAACTCTCTCTGGGAAGGGGCAAGAACCCTTGAGAGCTCAACTCCACTGGCGGATGCATTTGAACAGACGCCGGTTGGAGTAGAGAAAGATGTTTACTGCTGAAAATCTTGAAATTGGTATGACTTTAAAGGATATTTAAATTATTTTCATTCCTACGAAGTAATCTTCACAATCAAAGACAATGTTGTGTTTTTTACGACGAGGCCAAGTTGCCATTTACAATATGCACAAACAATCTGTCTGATGATTAAATTCAGGAATATTTTTGTATCAACTTGATAGAAGATACTAGTCTGACTGAAAAGAGACTATGCTAACAGTATAGGGTACAATCAAAAAGTTGAGGATGCCATCATCGTGTAAAGAATATTAGCTGCCAGATAGCCAGGGTTCTGGGATATAATAGCGAGTTTTGTTGAAGTCCCAAACATTTCCAAACTTTGCTAAATGTGAACAATGCAGGTTGTGGTTCAATAAAATAATCGGAGGCAAAACACTTTTTCTATTTGACCAAGTCTTTTATGTGACTCTCTGTTAAGTGTTTATCTTTACAATCTTATTATTTCAAACTGCCGTGTGCACGTTTTTCTTCCAAAAGAAAGATTTCGAGTATCTACTTTCATATTGAGCGGAATAGACCGACCCCATTATAACGTCACATATGCTACCACACGCAATGCGTTCTGGTAGTTGTGGTAACAGGAGCCGGTGTTAATTACTTCGTTCACTGTGTACTCTTATTGAATCGCCACGAAATTACAGTATTCATATCAAAATCATGAACGAGAATGCAGATTCGACGTCCATGTTTTTAAAAAGCCCAAATTTTAATGCCCGGGGGAGGGACTCCCATTATGGCCTGAAAGGGGGCAGGTTCAAAGAAGGCAAACGCTAAAATTTTAGAAAATTACCCTCAAATGGTAGTACTTTTTGACAAAACCCCTCAAACCGTAGCATAAACACCGAAATTATTTCCTTGCTAGCATCAATTTCTTTGTGCTCTCCTGTTTTTTTTGGACAAATTTCTTCATAATTGATTGTTGTTGTTTCGGAAAAGATAAATCTTGTTTATTATCCATAACAAATCGCAAGCTAAACTGAACAGTTCAGTTATTATCGAAAATGGGCCCTTTGTAGCCATGGTAGCCATTTTGTAAGACCCTAAAACGGACTGGACCCCCATGTCAGGCCTTAATGGGAGTACCCACCCCCAGGTTGTTAAAGCTGCTAAAACCCTCTATCTTGTCAAGGCAAGACTTAACGCATCCATCTCGCCGACTTGCTCCTGGCCGAAGTCACAAACATCTTCTAATGGTACTAGACGAAAAACTCTCGAGATGTTTTTAATTGAATGTATAAAATGGATGTTAGGCCACACCTCGACTATGGTGATGTGTTTATCGTACTCGAACAAGGCTTACGTAACTTACGTAGCAAGCATGAATTTTCCAATTCGGTCTTTTTCTTATGACGACCCTAATGATGCATCATGCACCATTCTGATCCTTTATAGAAATGGGGGGGGGGGGTCGATCTAATAATGTAACTCCTTGACAGAGTTAGTCAATGGTCTTTCAAACTGTAATAATGCGTTAAGATAAAGGCCCCATTTTTAAGTGCTATAATATGACTGACAACCAAGGCTGGTTTATATTATTTCGATTCTAATATACGAGAATAAGCCTTGTTCGAGGTAAACACATCACCATGGTCGAGGTGTGGCCTAACATCCATTTTATACATTCAATTAAAAACATCTCGAGAGTTTTTCGTCTAGTACCATTAGAAGATGTTTGTGACTTCGGTCAAGAGCAAGTCGGCGAGAAGGATGTTGCTTCTTAAAGTTACTTCTTAAAAAATATCTCCTTCATCTACTTGGATGATACTGGATCAAAGATCATCTTCCATTCATAAGCCAAGGATTTGATATTTGACAAATCGTTGTTTAGAGCCTCAGATGCCTCTTTTGTTTTGCTGATATGCTTAGAAAGTGCTGTCTGCAAGGACTTTTACTTAAGAAGATATACCATATACAAGATCGTTTACATAAACCAGAAAAAACAATGGTCAGAGGACAGATCCTTGAGGAATTTAAGCCTCAATTTGCTCCTAAGAAGACATCTTCCTATGCAAAACAACTCGAATATCTTTCCTTGAAAATACCTTTTCACACGTAATGATGTAGAAGAAAGAACGGATAGGATTTAAATGCACTATGTATCGACACAATTCGCTGGCCATTTAAATTTCCTATTGGTTTGACTACACAATAGCCCTTTTGTTACGTCTCCAATCGGCAACATAAGACCAATCGATTCGCAATGTTGTCTCTATCCTAAACGGGCTGCAAAGCCTATTGGTAACGTTTGACTGACGGGACATAAAGCCTTTAAAGGGTCTTGCGCAACCAGCATGCTTTGTGAGTTTAATTCCAAAACCGGCCTAACATCGTACCGCATGAAAATACAAGACAGCTACCACTTACCGGTTGCGCAAAAACCTTTAAGGATGTGTCTTTCTGTTATTTAAAGATGTTCTTTCGTTTCAGATGTAGAAGAAAGACTTTGAAAACGAAATTGTCCCCTACCCGCACAAATTTTTCTAAATAGTTTAGTTACCTAGATTCCATCAGACCAATTACATTTTTCAATATTTCTTTGAGGATGCCAGTATCAAGGCATGGATGAAGCGGAATCGCGGGAGGTTGTTGGTATGCTGAGGGATATCGCGGGTTTCCGCGGCAACCGTGCAATAGAAATACAAGACAACCATGCATTTTGGAAGCGAGTTCTCACGGCATACGGCAACGATGCAATGAAAAGATTCCAACTACTGGAAGAAAGTCAACAGCAAGCAAGATTAAAAAGAATAAGAAGTGCGCCAGTTTTAGGGAAGAGGGAAGATGATCAACCGAACAGACAAAGGGATGAAAAATTATTGCCAAAAAGATGCCAAAGTGGTAAGATCTTACGTGTGTTTTACTTGCAAAAAAAGGCGCTGGGGGCAGAAGTTGGTCAACCCACGTGGTAAAAACCCAGAAATAGTTTCCATTAAAATTACAAAAGCTTTTCTTTCATTTTTTCTAGCAATCTAGAAAACATTTCACAATTCCAGTAGCTTCTAAGTTTCGAGACACGCTCGATTTGAAAATCACCAAAGGTAGGCTTGATCCTCTGTCTGGAGGGTGCTTCTGTCCTAAAAAATTTTTATCTATAAAGTTGTAAGCGACCGGTTCAATAAACAGAGGTTTGGCTGGCTTGATAAAGAAAGGTTAGGCCTCTTAATACAAATTAGTTCTGCCGGTTTGGTAAACAGACTTTATCAAAACACTTTCTGTGCCAAGCATTGTAAATAAAAATTGTCTTATAAGCAAGATACCTCGCTGGTTTTCGGATCCTATCAAGTATTGTGAATCATCCTTGCATGTCTGTGCATTGTCTGTTCCGCAGCCCGGACTGTGCAGTAAAATAATGAAATTCGGAATTAATGCAAATAGACATTAAACATAACTTGGAAACTCAAACAGTAGCACTTCTGAAACAACTTAATTTGCATAATCTTAAAAAGTTATAGGCAATTTGAGTAATAAAGGGAGATTTCTCTGTTTTGAGTCAGTAACAGTGCCTTGCAGGCAACGAACATCTTTTAAGTTATTTTCTTTGCACCTAATCAATGCAAATCTTGTCAAAATGCTCCTATATCGTGCAAAAGACTTCTCGATTGGCAGCCATATTTGTAGCCTGCATTAAATGTATACCAAGTATTCATATTTATAATTAGCTTTAACGAAATGTTGGCAGTAGTAATGCTAATATGATAAGGTACTTTTTAATATGAATACTTGCTAGCTTGTAACATACGCCAGAATACAAATAAAGTTTTCTTTGATGTTCTATGAATGGCAAAAAATCACCTGAAGTTAAGATCATCGATGGCAATATCACTTCTTGACCCATGGCCTCTCACCGCTGTGATGCGCATTTGTATGTCACTGTAACCTTTGGTCGTTGGCTTTTCAGGTCAAAGGACAAGAATAAATGAAAATAATTAAATTATATGTTTATTACGATATGACAAAAATGAGCATAAGAAGATGTTTGATACCCATATTGTTACACTGAAGTTTTCCATGAATAATACAAAAACAAGAGATAATGACTTTAAGACGAGAGTACTAAAAATGGCAGGAAATTAAAACATCATAAGGAATCAAAATTTAAAAATTCTTTAATTAGGGGCAGAACATCAGAAATCATAATTTTTCTAACACCGATGAAAAATTGATGCTATTAAAACCGCGATTACTTGATCGCTTTGGCTGAGAATGAAAATAATTTACAAGTGGAAATCTTCTAGATCGAAAATTGCACCTGCAATCAGTCAAAAAGATAATTGTTAAGAAATTGTATTAGGTATGATTAATTCATGGTGAAATTGGGTCGATGAGCAAATTCTGTGGCCTGTGTTGACAGCTGCACATATCCATCGTTGTGTAATTGCCTGGTCAGTGAATTTGACATCATTTTCAAAATCATAAAGGCGAGAATAGCTTTATGACGCTAAGCAAGACAAAAATACTAGCAGGGAATAAATCATGGAAGTATCGAAATCCTAGTGATTGCCAGAGGCTAGGGGGATGTCAGTAATCGTAGGAACGGCAGAAAAATTTCTAACTAGCTGCTGATTTTTCACAGCTCAAGATCGCAGTTATCCAGAAATGAATTTACCAAACAGCAACCGCGCGGCAAAGCTCCGCTCGGACTACATATCGCACTTGCATTCACTAAATAAATACAGTGCACTGACGCGGATGGCGGATTATCAAGAGAAGATGCGGGCAAACAGGCCTAGCCATAGTGCAAGGTACCCGAGATTCGTTCAGAAAGAAAAAACAGACAATGACCCAGAATGGGGTAATTCTTAATCTTATTTCAATTAAAGATATCTTTCCATTATTTACTTTATGTGTCTACTTTTAATATTTATATGCAGAATCCTTAATGTTAAGTTTAAGACATTTGTATTTGTATTTATTGCTACCTAGCATCCGAAGGTAGTTTTTAGGACACTGAGAAGCTATACTTATCGAGCAGTGTCCTGGTCCTTCCTCTCGATGTGACCACACATCGTGATTCCTACGTCTGGAATTACAGAGAGCTGGCGACTCTCCCCACTCTGGGTGAAAGTTTGGTCATGCCAGAGACTCAAACCACGGAACCTTGGGTCTGTAGTCAGCGCCTCGAACAACTGAGCTATCCTCGCAGTTTAAGACACTTACAAGTACATATATAATTCATCTATTCAGCATCAAAAGTTACAATTAAAAGAAAGTGCATTAGATGCAAAACAAAAAGCATCTTATGAACTGATGATGGCCAAATAAATAGATAAACGACCAGAGTGTCAGCATAATAATTTATCTTATCATTTTGGTCATTTTATTACAGACAGGCTTGCCAATCCAAACAACCAAATCAACGATATAGTATTCCCTGCTGGTAGGGAATAGAAATCTGAGATAAATGAAGTCTGATATTTTTCGCAGCCAGCTTGTTTAATGATTTAGGCATTGGTGATTTGAGCCCGAGAATGTCTTTATGATCCTACGAAATCTACAATAACAGATATCTCCAAATACGTACAGATTTCTTTTCTGCAGTAAAATCCTTTTTACCTCGGATGCCTCCCTTCAACGGGCAGTAACTTTGGTTCCACAAGCTTTCGCTATATAGAGGTTCAACTGTAAAAGCACTGGTGCCCTTCCACCTGCTTATAAGTACGTTTTCTTGCGCCTTGCAGGGGAAGATGAATACGATGTGTATATTTTCCACAACAAAAGAGACAGCGAATGGGTTTCGTCATGGCTAAAGGGCCCATTGCAAGCCAAGAGGTACAATGTCAAAATGAGAGCAACATCGAAAGACATTGCAAGGTGAAAATTGGCCTTTTTACTTGATCCTTTTCTACTTTTGAAAAAATTTTCTCCTTTTCAATAACAAACTGCTACTGCTAATCGAGCTCTACAACATGGGCTTTTTTCGTCATATTCCATTTCCTCTTTCATTAAACAGTACTGATGACGCAATTCTATTTAATTCTGTTCCAGGCCATCGACAGGTAAAAGAGTGATGCATCGAATAATTATTGTCTTAACTCCAGAATTCATCAGAAGGGATATTCATCAGTTAGAGAATGTTGGGGTGCAAACACACGTCCTTTTACTCAAACTGAAGCAATGCCAACTTCCAGAAGGACTCTTTTTCTCAAGCTACGTTGACCTCAGCTTTAGAGATCGGACCGACCTTACGCTGCAAAGTAAGCTGCTGTCAAAGTTAATTGCTACTTTACAGCTTCCTAGGCCAATCTGCTCGTGAATAAGCTCACATATTCTACAGCAAGGTGAACTTTTGCTGGCCGTTCCAGCGGCAAATCAGGCCATTCTTCTCTTCCGGATGAAATTAGCGGCAAAAATAGAAGTGATCGATTCCATATGTCTTTCATTTATCTGTTTGCTAGAGTCGAGGATGGGCACTTGTCCTGAGTTTGTGTGCGTATAAGTATAAGCTGATACTTCTCCTAATACCTTATCAACTGTATTGTTTTTGTCACTAACTAGGAAGCTTAATATATCTGCCTAAATGAAGTTTTATTCATTAAATTTGATAACAACTCATTAATTGAGACTCCCATCTCGTTAGTTTACCCACTGTGAGAGCTCATCACATCTAGTTGTATGGTGTTGTTGCTAACTTTTTATGAAAACATGATCAGGAAAAATTGTCAGTTCAATAAGAAGTTCAAGGATATCATTTCCAATTGAGATGAAAGATTGAACGAATCCAGAGAAAATGTGCAGTCCAGGAAATTTGAATTTTTCATCTACAGTAGGTGTTTCGTGCTGTTTGTCAGAATCCAGGCTGGGATCCTTTAATTTATTGCGCTTTTTATTAGATGACTTTGTTATATCAAATTACTCAGAAAGAGATAAACGAGAAGAGGTATTTATTAGCTTGAGTTTATAATTTCTTCAATGTTCCCATTGTTGGTTGTTGTAAATCATATACAAGGGTTAACGTAAACCAAACATTGAATTGATTTATATAGTGGTTAGATTATTGTTCTAAAATATGACGACATCGTTTTCATGATTATATATTTTACGATATGATGTTGTCATTTTATGACATTCTTTAGACAACGAATTCCATTTTTCACTAAAAACCTTTCGCCCAATGACGATCTAGACGACACTGATTGGTTCAGATTTAGCCAATCGGTGCGCCATCTTTCCGTCTGCATCATTGTATAAAAAATGTTTGTCTTTGCTTTTGGTCTCATACTTTAGAAAAGACAAAGTTGGGGAACGTTGAAGACGACATTAAGAAAACGTAATAAGATTTAGCAGTTCTTGCACGTATGTTATTCCAAAGCCACAGTTCTCATCCTGCCATTTGCTAGCATTTCCAACATTCTGTTTACCATGCCTCTTGCGATGCCAGAAACGGTTTTCTAAGGCTTAACAACGGATTCGGCGGGTTGGTAAAAATCATACCTCTGGAGCATATAATGAAGGTACAAGTAATTTTCGTTAAAAGAATTTTCCTGCTAAACAGAAATCCCATGACGTAGTAGCATGTGTAAATAAGTTACGATTCAAGCCAATGGTCGCAGTGCTTGATTAGCCGAATTGCAATGCAGTAGCCATGTGTGCTTAGGCTGCCATTGGTAAAATGCTTCACAGCTGCATGCTTCTGCTCAACTTACTAGAAATGCTTTTTTGTCTGACACTCTTCAGAGTATAAAACGCCAGAACGTAGATCAAAAAACTCAAAAGCTATGAAATATATATACCCAGTTGTGGATCGAAATAGGCCAGTCATAAACGCGAGCACATGAATGTCCAATCAGTGCCGCCTGCCTATAGAGAATGTTACCAATGGAGTCCTAAGGTGAAAACGAACCCCTTCATGTTTATGTAGATAGATAAAAACTGCTAGGATAAACGACGATCGGGCTCTACCAACAATACGAAACATGTCGCCACTATAGTTTTTGCACAATCTGGGTTTTCCAGTAAATGCTACCCGATAACAGAATCGCTTCTTTTAGATCTTTTGGGGTGAGTTTTGTTTCTAATAATGGAAGGGACATGCTATTTTACTCCATTCCTCAATTAAAAAGGTCTTTACTTCCAACTTTTGAAATAAGCCCACTCTCTCAAATAAGCCCCATTTCTTTCTAGCCTCCTTTAAAATCTAAAACAATTAAATAGTTTCCAGGGATTAAGCTGCTACCCTCCTTTTTCGCACTTTTCAAAATTCCCATAACATAGATTTAGTTTTCAAAATAAAAATCAAGTTATGAATACCTGGAGAAGAACCTTTCTTTGGTGCCACGTATTGTTTTGATTCCCTTTAATCCAAAAACGCTGCTTCCATATTTTATCAGTGTCCCTTACTTCGATTTGCAAGCTCCCCATTTGAGTTTTAGCCACCGTGGCGTCAGCATCCCACATGTGCAGAAAGAAATCCAGTGCGCAGGAGTCATTGGCTGGAAACCAAGGAGACAGAAGCCTGGCCTAGTCAAGAAGAATGACAAAAAGAAGATAGATAGCCTTTGTCACAGAGATTGATATGAGTGATAGCGTATATTGGTGATACGCAGCATAACGGTCAAATCTTTGATTGGCTAAGAGCTTTTATCACTACTATTTTCTTCCAACCAAATAAGCCAATCGGCACACAGGATTCTCACAACAAAATCGCTTCGCAGCTAGAATTAGGCCCATTTTCACCTTTTCAGCGTGTTTTTACCACATTGTCTACAGAAAGCCTTGCACGTCTCTACAAAGCTTGATTTTTGTCCAGTTCATCATCATGCGTTGCTATTTAACGTATATAATTTATGACTATTAATCATGCTTATTTATGACTATTAATCAAGCTTATTTATTACTATTAATCATGCTTATTTATGACTATTAATCATGCTTATTTATGACTATTAATCATGCTTATTTATGACTATTAATCATGCTTATTTATGACTATTAATCATGCTTATTTATGACTATTAATCATGCTTATTTATGACTATTAATCATGCTTATTTATGACTATCAGTGATACGCATAGCAATTGAGCAATATCTTAGAAGCATACCAGGAACTCACGAGAAATGCGCTTCAATTAACGGCCTCGTTCGGGGCACTTGAAAACATCTTCATATAAAATTGTCAACCTCGGAATAGGAATTTTCGTAAGTATTTGAAAATATATAAGGAATTTGATAGCAAAAATCGACCGGGATCAATTTTAAGTACTAGGCCACTTTTCACGATCGAATCCCTTTAAGAATCCCGAGCTTATTTTCCTCGTTTAATTGACAGAACATGAGCTTGATATGTGAAAATGTTTATGCATTTTGGTGCTGAATCTGTATCTGACGTAGCTGTCTCTGTAAGTTTCCAAACGAAGCTGCTTGATTGAGGTGGTGGTACCTGATACCGAAAAAATAATTTCTATGACCAACCAGCACCATCTTGGCGTATATTGAGTAAAATGCACAGTTCATTTATAGGTTTCGACTGTTGTCAGTTGAAGCATGGTTGAAGTAGGAAATAGTCTGACAAGTGATGGCTTTGAAATCAAAATTTCATAGACAAAGTGTTCTGAACGAGAGGGTTTAACAGCTAGGAGAGCTTCACTCACCCTGTCACCTAGATAGGGATCATACCCAGTCCACCTGCCTCTAAAATACGCGAATCGACCAGTACCATTGTTCGATGTATGATCAAATTCAGGACTTGTTTTCGATGGAATGATGACATTCGGAAATTGCCAGTCCCTCTCGTCATTGGCATCTTGAGCAAAGAAATGAGTATCGCTGCGGTCAATGGTACCAAAATCGATATTCCGTGGAGGCATACATGAAGTATTACTGCAAATAGATGATTGAAATTTAGCAAACATTTTCAATCTTTAATATTTGATAATATGAAGAAGACGTTGGGCAAAGGTGCGTAACAGAAGGTGGGCTCATTCTGCATACTAAGGGCGACCCTGTCGCTCTGGGGTGACAAAGCCGACACGGTAGACCAAATCTTGCCCATCTCGAAGAGTTAGGTCCGCCCTGCCGGTGTGCTTAATTCATGAATCTCCAGCTTTACCATAACCTCGTGCAGAAATGCATTGAAGGTGAGGTTTAACAGAATGAGTCAAATAAATACGCTGGACAAAGGCGGTAGGCAGCATTCGTATGGCGACCTCATGCAACATGTCTTGTCAATACGTAGGAAGAATCTGAGGGATGTAAGATACAATTTTGAAAATTTGAAAGGACTTTCTTCAACCGAAGTCTCAAGGAGTTGGAAGCTACCAATTACGGAAATCTCAGAAAATGCCATCTTGTCTTGTATCGCAGCCTCTCGGTTGGACAAAAATTGCAAGAGTTATAATATAAATGCTGATTTGCTAAAAAAGGTTCACCTCACGCCCTCGATTCTTGTCCAGAGTTCAACAGTGAATGATTTCTCCCCACTGAGAAGATCACTTTGACTTCCAATATCAATGTAGCTGTTTTGTCCATCAAATTCAATCGCATAATCACTTATCTATAAAACAAAACAGTTCTATTCACAACCTGGAGCTGTGGTTGAAGATTTGCTATAGTTAATTCAAGAAGGTGGATTCTACCATAGTGAAAACAGTCCATTTAACTGCAAATTTCAAATTAAAGCCTAGATGAAAATATTTGATCTTAGCAAATGCAAGAGCCCCCCAAAATCAACGTTATTATCATATTGAAAAAGTTCGTAATTGCAATAAATTTATTATGAAGAGTTCTTAAGCGGGAGCAGGATTTTTCTAGCCTTATACGATAAAAGAATACTACGTGAAGCCAAAAGGGACACCATCTCAACTTGGGAAAATCATTGGACAAGTACCATTGTAGGAAGACTTCAGCAAGGAAAAATCCGCTCTTATTTGACAATGCAAGTCACAATGTTCACAGTTGTAGACAATAGAACAAAAACTCACAATGATAAGATTCTAGCTCATTATTGCTATACCGTAAATCCTCGAATTAGCCCCCTGAAGGCTTATTCATTTTTGATACTTTTGGATGGGGGCTTATTCGAGGGGAGGGGGCTTATACGAGGGGGGCTTATAAAATTATTGTAGACAATAAGAACACATTATTAAAAGACCTTGTTTATTTTAGTAGGAATTTTATTATGAGCATTTAATTAATTACTACCAAAAGTACGAATTTGTCGTGGTAATTGAATAAAACGCCATAGGCAACCTCAGATGGCAAAAACCGTCAAATTGAGGGGTCCAATTTGAGAATTTACGGTAGCAGTGGGGGCTTACTCGAGCGGGGTGCTTTTTCGAGGAAGGGGGGGGGGCAATTAGAGGATTTACGGTAATCTATGAATCACCTTCGTATTTTTGGTTCGCATTGCAGAAAAATAAACGTTTTCTTGCGAGAAGACAAAGACTCCAACACGACCACCACGTAGAGATTTGTCAACTATATTACCAGAATCTGAAATCATATTCTTCCCCTGAAAAAGAGCAACAATTGATTGCAAATAAACTAGAGATATGAAGTGGGAGAAATATGACACAATTTGCATTGTCTTTGGATACTTCTTTTGACAATTACGTTGCTACAAAATTCAAATGCTAATATCCAATGTATCTTGCTGTGCCAGCCCGTGGAAGATAGTGAGGGTTATCATCTCGTCGTGTTAGAATTTAGGCCGTATGTCATGTTCTAATGTTGAAGACTAGCTCTCCATCTTTTCATTGTTTTAATGGAACCTGAAATATTAACACTTTGTCTTGTCCAATTCAACCATGCTGCAATGAGTTTGATCCTCACCTCCGGCAATAATCTATGTTTGACCCCGTTTATATTGTTACCCCCTCTGAACAATAGTATTAAATATTCGCATAGATTATAGCTAGCCTCTATCTGAGATTACACGTGCTGTAAGTTAGGCCTTCTTATTTTATTCATGAAATTCTTATTTCAACACGATATCCCATCAGAAACCTAAATACAAGTTATGATAAGCTAAATAGATTAACGATGGAGACAAAAATATAAAAAAATTATTTAAAAATATGAGTGAATTAAATTAGAATGACGTCTGATCTTCCTGGGAGTCGTGTTTTTATTTGGGTTTCTTGAGCTCTTCAGATGAGCTTTTAATTTTTGTTTGAATCGATAGAGCGAGGGGATCTCTCTTAATTCTATGGGTATTTCTGTATTTGGTGAAGATTATGTATTATAATGGTGAAGATTACCATATATCGAAGTCCAATTTCGTCTCATATCTGGCCTATTACAATATAACGGCGGATCAGTTTCGATCTGCACCAAAACTTGCGCGGAAAGTCTTGCATCCTTAACCGCCGCACTTCACCAATGCACCTCCTTAAATACTACACTTTATTACAAATATAACTCCTTAGCCGCTACACTTCATTACCACTGTACCTCCTTAAACGCTTCACTTCACCACTGTACTTTCTTAAACGTTACACTTTATTACAAATATAACTCCTTAGCCGCTACACTTCATTACCACTGTACCTCCTTAAACGCTTCACTTCACCACTGTACTTTCTTAAACGTTACACTTTATTACAAATATAACTCCTTAGCCGCTACACTTCATTACCACTGTACCTCCTTAAATGCTTCACTTTACTACCACTGTACCTCCTTAAACGCTTCACTTCACCACTGCACCTCCTTAACCACTACACTCTGTTACTGTCTATTACTGCTGTACCTGCTTAACCACAACCCACTTTTACCATTGTGCCACCTTAACCGCTACACTTCACTACCACTGTGCCTCCTTAAATGCTTCACTTTACTACCACTGTACCTCCTTAAACGCTTCACTTCACCACTGCACCTCCTTAACCACTACACTCTGTTACTGTTTATTACTGCTGTACCTGCTTAACCACTACACACTATTACCATTGTGCCACCTTAACCGCTACACTTTATTACCATTGTACCTTCTTAACCGCTACACTTTATTACCACTGTACCACCTTAACCACTACACTTCACCTATCCTACATACACTGGCAAACAGCACCAACATTTTCCTGTCCATTGCTGATTCCTCTTTACCCTTTCACGGGTACTGATAATGGCAGTTTAACTCGTTTAGTTGTAATTGAGAGCTTGCTATAATCTTTGAGAATATTAGCACTTCATCAACCATTGCGGTCAGCCGTACCACTCTACTGTAAGCCTAACAAATTTCTTTCTGATCAATAGGATCAAACAAGGATTTAACTATTCATTTAATAGAAAAAACGCAAATCTACTATGATGCATATGATTTTATGCACATGAGTGTCAAACAGACAATGCGATGCAAAGAGGCTGCCAAAAACTATAAATGAATTATCGCCTGAGCAACATAGAGCCTCTGCGCATTTGAATTCGACATTCTGGTATCAGAAAATAATATGGCTCCTTCCAGCATGATACCTTCTCAGTTCAGAAAAAGAAGTAGCACTGGTAGTAAAGTTGGGAATTCAAAAAGAAGAGAAGATCGCATGTCGTCTGTTTTTTGTAGTTGGCAAAGCAGCTACGTTCGAAGGCAAAACACAAAACTTGCAAGACACGTTCGTTTGCACATAAGGTAATATCTTTGTTTGTTAGACTTCTTTATGAAAGAAGAATTATTGTCCTCTAGACCATTGCCCCAGCCCATTATTCCACCAACTATAAGTACATCTTCCTTGGTTTATCGTATGGCGTGTTCAGAGACACTTTACCCGCTGCATTTCTTTCCTAAATCTCGCTCGCCTGTTTTGTTTCGATTGTACGCACGACCACAAGGCTTTATGTTGCTCGGGCTCCTTTAAGACAGCCACACTAAGAAGCATCGTTTTACAAGCCTTTTTTCATCCTTTTACACGCTTGGCAAGAATGGCCTAACAGAAAAAGCTGTGTTTTTCCTTGGCAGCACTTTTCTCCTAAATCAAGAAAAAATTATAAACAAATGCCTAGCAAAGCAGTTCAGTATTTCCGAACTTACTTGATACCAAGAAATTCGCATTCTTCCCGAATCAGGATTATGCACCAATTTCCATTGATATGATAAGTTGAAACTCCAAACTGGTAATTTATCATGCCACAGCAATGTTGATTGGTTGATAGCATTACCGGTTTCCCATAATGCATCTCTCATCGCTATCCCAGGACCAGTCGAGGAATGAAATTTCTAAACATGAAAAAAATATTATAACTGTGAAAGTTGTATGAATCGAGATAAATAACTTCCTTAAGGTTGACAATTGACATATGCTGAATGGTGGGTTCACATTCGCCATTTCTCTAGAAATTTAGAAGATAGGAGCTTCCAGCTTAAAAGTACTTGTCAAAGGTTCCCCTAATTTAACAATTTTCCTCCATTTCCCTTCCCATGGCACCACATTTCCCTTCCTATGAGCCGATTCACCTGCTAACACTAATGAGAGGTAGCCAGCTTCTTTCTTGACAAATTATATATAGAATAAAGTATGTTGACGCTTACTTCTTGCAATTTTATCGTTTATGTGAAGGACACTAAACCTTATTTAGGATAAATAAGATTTATGTTGTGGGAATTCTACCCCGCCACCATGGTCTACACCCAGTTATCAGGCTCCTCGACACGGTGCCGCTGCGCAGCAAGGTATGGAGTCTGGTGATTACACATGGTGCCTAGCCAAAGTGTTCGAGGGAACATGGTTTTAGACTGCAATGTTTGATGTTTTCGTTAAGTTTTCATGCTTTTTTGCAAGGGAATCACTTGTTTTCTTGTAGATATTCTTCGTATCAACAAATATCGACACCCAAGATGTGGCAGGCTAACATTTAGCAAAACGAAAGGTTTATTTAGATAAAACGAAGGATTGGTTTACGTGCTATGCAAAGCATGCAGATACATTTCAATCGTTTTAAAAGACAAGAACTGAAAATTGCCAGCAGAGATTGTGTGTTTCTGAGCGTGTAGGTCTTAAAAAAGTTCATAAGGATAAAAATGATGCTTATGGCACATTACATAACAGATACATAAGTATATTTCTAATGAACGCTGTGAAGATAAGAATTATATTTTTGAGAATTAATATTTTTACCTTGAGGCTAATTCCCTTTCTACCATAAGCCCGAGGATAAGGACCAGCATTCTTCAAGTTATAACTCTGAGAACCTCTTTTCCATGAACAGACGTAAAACTTCCTACAATGAATGTGAGGCGAATGAATTTTGGTTTTGAGGTGTCTTTAAAGTAACAGTAGCAAAGATAGGCTCATGGCTCAAATAAATTACACTGGCACAGAACTGGAACAGTGAACATCAATCTAGGGTCAATTAAATTGAGATGTAGAGAACAAATACGTGAAGATATATTGAAGTTGGCTTGACTGAATAAAGATTAGATTGAATCAGTCTTGTTTTACTTCAGAGAAAACTTCGTCAAAATTTGTACAGTTTGTTCAGATGCATAGACGGAAAGAAAACTATGTTGAAATGAGCTGCATGCTGAAGAAAATTCTAAGGTCCGCTGTGACGAAATCGTCTTAGCTCAAGCCATTTCAAATCCAACAGGATATTGCAAATTTAACGAAAAAGTCTTGTTCAATTGCAGTTTATAAGATAATCCGACCCACATTTTGAAATAGGACGTAAGAAGGAGCGTTTCGAGATAAAAGGGCTTGACCTTTATGTAGAACGGTATTGACAACTGAACCGAGGCTGAATTGAGAAATGCTTAGTAGATAAAAATAGATACCTGTTGCTTTGGAAACCAAAGAGTATGCCAACATAATCATCATCCGGCGTGACGCCGAATGGAGGACTTCGGATCATCAAAGTCCCGGTAAAAATGAGATCCCCGAAGAATGTTTTGCTCAACAAAGCTCCAGGATTGCTAGAAAATGACAAAGTAACAGAAGGATGAATATGAGAAAGTAACATGGTGTAATCATTTGAAAAGGCCAGCAAAGGGCCCAGCAAATATGGTAAGAAAGGTGGATATGTTTAAGACCTGGTAACAGGTCGTTAAGATAGAAGGAAGATGATACAAGGTAGGTTACAGTATAGCGATAGATGAAAAAATGTTATGGGCCTTACCCATTGATTGTTTGCAAAATTTCTCTCCCCTGATCAAACTGAAACCATTTCGGGGGGTCTTGTGCTGTTCCTTTGCCATCGAAAATCACCATATCTGAAACCCTAAAGTCAGTCTGATTTTTCAAAGCATTCAACGGAAAGTCATCCTGCAAAAAAGTTAGAGTTTATTAGACTGCTTATTATTGAAAATAGCATCTAAATTAAAATATCAACACAAAAGTGAGTAAATCTGATACGAAATAATGGAACGAACTTTGTCATTATCAACACCGTCGCCATCATCATCATCTTCGCAAGCGTCACCAATACCATTCTTGTTCCCATCCACCTTAAAGAAACAGTAATCTTTTAAAGCCAGAAAAGACTTGCTAGCTGGGAAGGCAGAAGTATGTATTAGCAGGGACCTTAGAAGCGAGGGGGGGGGCAGAGGGGGCTTAGCTCCCCATATAACTTCCAAAATGTACTTTAAACTATTCAAACACTGTAGTGTCCTGATTTTTAGCCTATTTGGCAACCTGAAATTGGATTAGCCCCCTTTATCTGAATAATGCTCTGTGATCCTTGTGTTTTATTATACTATACTGTGACTGTAAGTTCAGAAGTAGCTAGGAGGTGAAGGCCAATGATTTGCTATGAAAACACAGTAGACAGCCAAGAAGAAGGAGACGAAGGACAATGATTTGCTATGAAAACACAGTAGACAGCCATAAAGAAGGAGACGAAGGACAATGATTTGCTATGAAAACACAGTAGACAGCCAAGAAGAAGGAGATGAAGGACAATGATTTGCTATGAAAACACAGTAGACAGCCAAGAAGGAAGGGAGGGGGGGAGAGAAGGCTGGGGTTTTCTCTCGACTTTTTTGTCTTTTGATCCTTTTATAAATGTGCCCCTATTATATGTGCACTAGAATAAATCTTATTAAGATAAGCAGATGTACATATATACATCTGCTTATCTTAATAAGATTTATTCTTTCGACATGCATTGAAATAGTTCAATTATTTATGCTGTACGCTATTTCTTTTTGTAGATACAAAAATTGCCAGTAAACCAAGTACGGCAAATTTTGGCTAAACATTTTGCCGTTGAATGATATCAACGATGAATTTTACAGGCATCAAAATCACGAAACAGCCTGGTGTTTGACTTGGCTATGAGCTTTGCCATGGGGCAATCCTGCTGTTTCATTGATTGAAGGAGCAGTACCTGATCACGATTGGCAACAAGTGGGCAATTATCATCAAGATTTCCAATACCATCTCCATCTTTGTCCGCATCACATGCATCGCCGACATCATCACTGTCCGTGTCCGTCTGAGAAGGAGAAATACATCATTATCAAAGACATCTGTATAATTTTATGCCAGTGCAAACGAAAGAATCAT
This sequence comes from Rhopilema esculentum, assembly GCF_057945365.1. NCBI lineage: Eukaryota > Metazoa > Cnidaria > Scyphozoa > Rhizostomeae > Rhizostomatidae > Rhopilema > Rhopilema esculentum. The sequence goes on along the minus strand of NC_142823.1, from coordinate 8,739,726 downwards.
GAAACATTATCCATATTCAAAATGTTGGTTGGCAATTAAACCGTGCAACCTAAACCTGACTGCTCTTTGTTTTTATTGCCAGAGGTGTGTCCCTTACTCTCCCACCAGCAAATTTGTAATAGTTCATCAAAAAGTTCTCTGGCAAAAACCAACCTGTATAAAACGTTTAACAACAATTTCCATTTTGTGTTATTATATGCCAACCATCATATTCACATATTTCAGCTATATGACAATACAACAAAACCTGATCGCCATTGGCTGTATCCTTGCAGTTGTCATATTTGTCCTTTATCCCATCTGAATCCGAGTCCGGACCGTCCTGGCATGCATCTCCAACAAGATCATCATCTTCATCCTTTTGATCTGCATTCGCCACATCCCTGCAGTTGTCACAAACATCGCCAACTCCATCCGTGTCGTTATCCTTCTGGTCCGGATTATACACCAAAACACAGTTGTCACTTTCATTCAATACTCCATCACTGTCCACGTCACTTTCACATGCATCTCCGATTCCATTTTTATTCGTGTCAACCTGGTCTGTGTTATTTACAGAAGGACAGTTGTCGCAAGCATCTCCAACTCCGTCCGGTTCCCTATCCGTTTGACCAGCGTTGCTTACGAGCGGACAGTTGTCATGAGAATCCGAGATTCCGTCATTGTCATCATCGTCATCACAAGCGTCACCTACAGAAAAATAAAGTATTATCTGAATCAGTTTGATTAAAAATCAATAGAAATTTACCTGTAAATGGATTTCGATAAAGATTCGTTGAAGTTAAGACTCCGATAAAGACGTTAAGATTCCCTGAAGAATCTCAAGCACAAATGTTTCGGATAAATTTTATCTTGGCCTAAATATCTGGCTTTGATTCAAAGTTCGGATCCAAAATTCGAACAAAGAATCACAAGTGTGAAAATTTCAAAAAGTGTGTCTTGAAAAGGAAAGGTTGTATTTGTAATGCGCAGTCAACACCTGTATTACAGAGATAAATACATTCATTAAAAGACCAAATGCTGATACAGCATGACTTGAAACATAAAGCCGCAATGCTAAAAGCTAACTTCTCTTGCTGAATTGACATACGTGAGATTATGGTCGAATTCTCATGAAACAGGCAATTCATTTTCTAAGGAATCTGATCATTTCTCAAGACAGTTTTCAGATATGCAACTAAAAATATTGATTTTCTTACTGTTGTCAAAAGATCTCCTGATAAAGTGTCAAGGAATGCCTGACAACTTCATAGAAAAAACACATAAAACAGTATATGGTTCATAGTTTTAACTGGAACTGCAAACACAATCACCAACAGTAACATCGAATCTACAAACCCTTTCCATCTCCATCAAAATCCTCCTGACCACTGTTTGGAAGCGACACACAGTTATCCATCATGCAGGATTTGGAAGTGCAAGGTAATGCTTTGTCAGGTATCCCATCTGCATCGGTATCGTTTCCGCAGTTGATACCATCGCCTGCAAAGCCAGCATTGCAAGTGCAACGGTATTTGCCGGGTTGGGTACTCTTACACGAGGCAAGAGCACTGCAGTTGTGCGTGCTAAGTTCACAGGGGTTCGAGGCAATGCACTCTGCAGGAGAGGGACGTATGATTAACGATAAAGAATACAAATAAAAAAACGAGAAATATTCGAGTTTCGGTAAAAATCTTTGAGGGATCGTATTACAAAGACCCACCTCTCTGTTGCATTGCACAATGGCAGTGGCTCAGTTATGATACACAATTAAACTGAACAACTTTACCTGACCATTGCCTGCTCCACAATCCACTGGACAAGCACTTCGATTCTGGTTTTAAGCTTACGAATCCTACTTGATTGCACGTAAGAACACACGTGCTTGCGACATTGTTTTCATCAGAACACCTCCAGTGGTGACTCGAATGGTTAGATGTAGGCTAAAACGAAATAAGACCCAAATAATATAAAATAAAGTCGATCAAATTCTTTATACCTCTCAAACCTACAGAATAATTATTGTGAACGCTTGTGCTCAATTGGCAACAAAAACAAGAAAAATGATAGGGGTAGTTTAATCTAAAATGGCTTACGATTCAATACACGAAGAAGGGACAGTAACTGAAGAATGAGATTAATAATGGCGCAACATAAACACGCATGCGGGTGAGGGGGTAGGTATCTATTTGATCTTCGATGGGGTGAGTAACTCCCAAGAAATGTTTTAAGATTGTATAATATGAACATATGTCAAAAGAAAGAATGCAGTAGTTTTCACAATTTGTTAGTACCTATCGTTTTTGCTTCGTTTTGATTTTTTATGAAATTTTCTGGTAGTTTGCCTTTATGTTTGCCTTTATGTTTAAGTATGTTTCCTTCTAGCCATCACTAAATATCAGCGAAGTCAATAATTTATAATTATATTATGATCAATATCAACAGAACATTTCCACATGTATTTGATATCAACCAAACAGAATTGCAACAATGAAACGAGGCAAAACTAATGTGGTTGCCATTGGTTGACATTACCTGAACGAAGACGAGGCTAGATTGTTTAAGCAATTGGTATGTAGACTGTTAAATCTGAGTTCCACGATTAATGCGATCATCAGGCACTGTGCATCAGGCAACCGGTCTATGACCAGTACATTAGTAGAAGGTTTATGACCAATACATTAGTAGAAGGTTTATGACCAATAGTTCTTCGAAAGAGTTCTTTCTAGACATCTTTCAAAAGTGTCCGAAGCTTGATTAATATTTAAGGTAGGATAAAAGTTTAGAATACATTGGAGGAAGGAAAGGATCATTATCGAAGTCTTGGTCAAAAACAAGGGTAGAGAAGGGCGTGAATTTATACTTACTAAAAATGGAGTACAAGTTCTTGAGACAGTGGTCGTTCGCAACGTCGGCCTTGCAGTGGTTCTTATCACCGTTGTGTTCACAATTACAGTTCTTGTAGAGGCATTTGTAGCCTTTGGACTGGTTGTAGGTGCAGTCGAAGGCCTTGCTGTACCGCTGCTCTGAAAAATTGGAAAAGTTGGAAAATCAGATGAAACATCTTAGTCTTTGCAATTCAGTCTTAGCAACTCTATTTCAATTCCAAAAAAAGTTTTGCTTTATCAACGCGTTTCTATTCTTAGCAAAACTTTTATACAGGACATATAAATAAGAAATGGGAAGAATGTAAGAATCATAAGAAAAATTCTAGCTTTGAAAAAAGAACACCTCCAATGAGAACACCTCCAAAAAGAACATTCTAGCTTTCAAGTTATGTACAGCCAAAAAACTGTTCAAAAATTCTAGCAGTCGATGTTAATTGCTGCGTAGAACAATTTTGAGATCAAGTAAATACAGCATAGATCAGCTAGAAGTATCACGCAGCTCATTATTAAAATACACAACCTTCGTTGGCGCGGTTCCTTTGGACTTCTCATTTTTTGCGAGATAAACTGAAAAAGAATTATTCTATCAATGCACAAAGATTTCCTTGCTGAATTCAAAAATAATACATGACATTTATTCAGAAACTACTATTTCTTGAAAAAGAAAACTGAAAATGGCTTTGAAAAAGCAAATTTTGAAATTCACAAGCTTCCATCTGAAATGTCAGATAGAAAACTCTACGCTAGGACATTAAACATTAAGCAAATAACACAAAACTGTTTTGAGTGAAAATCAAATGTATGTTGCTTTTATGGTATTTTACTAATTCTTCATCGCCTTCTCTCTGCATCGAGGCTCGTTTTGCAGAGCACAGTTTGTTTTGTTCTGATAAGAGATGTATTCCTTTTGGCTATTTCAACTCACTCTTGACAGCAATTTATTAAATTCCCATTTACCACAACAGTACACACCCCGATCCATCAGTTTTTTAAGAAAAGATGCGGGAAGGGCTTGCAGGGTGCACAGCGACCGCGTTGCTATGAGGAAGCTCGAAGAACTCAACTTGGAGTTCGCCGAGTGTCCTTCAATTAGGGTTTCTTGCAAATATCTGAAACCGGACCTTGGTACTGACCTGAAACCGGAGTCAAAACAACAATCAGAACAATAACTATTGTTGATATCATGATTGCTATCTTTGCACATCTTCTCCTTGATTTCTCCTTTTCGAATGCTCTTTTTGGTGCTTCAGGACCATGATTGCCCTCTTGCCAGTTTTGCACAGGTGCTAGTTCTACAGGCTAAAAGAAAAAGGTGAAAATTTGGAAGTCACGTGGTCTTTCACGATTGGATTTTATGTGTCACGCCCAAACCCTAATTTACTTTATTGTTTCTTTGAGGGAGGTTCTATGAGCTTGTGGATTTGCAATTTCATTTTGAAATTCATCTTAAAAGAGTTGCAGTTTAGTTGTGAAACTGTTTAACAATTAAACCCTGCAACTAAAGATGAAAATTGATAAATAATGCGTGATATATTTTACATAATTAATGTACTCTATATACTTAACATTCTTGATATATTTCATCTCTAATTACAAATTCATAATAAATGTGATGAAAGATTATATCATATAACAATAATTTTATATATAACAATAAACACAACTCATTGAATCATTGAAAAAACCCTATCGACTAATATGACTGTCATTAAAAATTGGCTTGACAAAAATAGATTGAAAATAGATGAAGGAAAGACGCAAAGGTTTGCTATGCGACTTTGCTCCAATGGAGATTCAATAGTACCGTTGCAACTTGCAAGGTCACCTGATAAACTTTACGTCTAGATATAATTAGCTTGGAATGTAGCTGGATCCTCCCCTAAGCCTAAGCGACCATTCACGTAAGGTGTTTAAAAAGCCTTTTCTTAAGCGTTCCTTTAATATTTTCAGTATGTTGTTGGGTGTTGTGCTGAGGAAGAATTTACACTTCCATAACTATTTGCACCTTCACAGACAGGAAAAACTGTTAAGTAAGGGTAATTAGAACAACTAATAAACTTTGCTCAATCGGTGATGACCCATAAGATAATGAATAAGATACACCCTGAAAGCCTTTGGGATAAACACAAAACAAGAAATACGTACTCAAGTTATAGATAAAGGTACTGCACGGATATTCAAATTCCGAGAAATAATCTTGTGTACTCTACGAAAAGCTTTCACTATTCGAGGCTTGAAACGAAATCCCTACTACCATCAGGGAGCTCTCTAATTTTAAACATTTTTAAAAAACACTTCAGAATACATTTGAGGAGCTGAATTCAACTTAAACACGACTCCCTAGAAGATCAGCTCCACCCTTGTGTTATGAATTTTTATGTATAATTCTTTTGTATGATTGTAAATTTAGTTTTTGCTGATGGGATTTTGCTTAAAAATAATATATAATAAAAATGATATATAATAGAATAAATAATAACAATCAGAATAATTATCATTCTTGGAATAACGATAATGTAAAGGAGCCATTCTTAGTTATTTAAAAGATTTTGCAGCTTTTTACAAGTGCCAAATATCGGTTAATTGTAACTATAGTCAGACGAAACTGCATGAAATCGTCAATCATGGTAGCGAAAAATAATGTTACTTTTCTAGAAAACTTATTCTTTTCCGAAATAGATATCAATAAACTAACCAGCTACCTTTGACTCAATATTGCTTTCAGGAGAAATCTTGTTACGTCCGGCTTTAACGCGATATTCCGGTCCAGGATCGGCTTCCAAAAGACCCATGTCTTCAGTTTATTGTTCCACACAACTCTTAAGCACCGAGTTTACATCAAGAGAGAGACTGCCAAAAGAGACAACATCTGCACCATTAATATCCTAGGTCTACAGATTCGTGATACATAATCGATGCAAAGAATACCTTCGTAAGAATCGATAGAGAAGTTGATCTACTAAGATCTCGTGTTGAATTTGGGACAAACATGAAAGTAGTATCAAATTTCGATACCCAAGATTGCAAGTTACATGTTATGAACACCAGTGATCTGGTTATGATTCGGTATAACAGTAATCATGATTTTAATGATATGTGCAACGATGCTGATTGGTCTAGTTCACGTGACTTCAACGATTGGATCTTTATACAACGATTGGAACAAAAGCTGCTTTCATTGACAAATTGACAATGATTCATGCGCTACATAATGTTGATAAGCTGATTGATAAACTAATTCCAATGATAATCAAAATTATACTGACCGACTTAATACCTGGCAATATTGGTATACTTGCATCAGTACCTGTGAAGCAATTGATTCATAAGAATATTAACAATGATATTGCCTCAAGGTATTACAATAGATACAGATACATGATTACATTTTTTCAATCTCCCTGTTATGCGAAACTACAAAAAAATTGATAGTTAACGAATGTTTACCTAAATGGTCCAAAATGAATGCTGACCTACAGTTGCAACATCGAGAATGTAACCAGTGGTAACTATTACCTACCAATGAAAACCTTCTCAACTGCCCCAGTTTTCTGTACAAGATTTGTACAGAGCCACTTCTATAAGCCAGTCAGTGCCTCTGCCAACCAAACTTCCAAAAGACATATGCAGCTGAAAACGTTTCCCCGCGCAGTAAACGACAGTCGCATGTTTCTATCGGATACAGAAAGCGATCCTTTTACAAAAACTGAGACATGAGCTTAAAACTGGATAGGTTGGCGCTCACACTACTGTTACGGTATTTATTGTTATCCCTTGATACATAGAGGCATTTGCAGTCAATCAGGCAGGATTTCGATGGCCTCTGGTCACGAAGACAATCGTACCTTTCAATCTTTCTTTTATGTTACTATGGATTAGCAAACGAAAGAGTCGTATTTTTTTACAAGACACAATGTTATAACCCGTAAGGAATGACAGTTGAAATCATAAATACTCTTTTCAATAACACATTTTCAATAGATTTAGATAGATGTTAACCGGTCCCTCACTACGTACTCGATGCCTATAGGCCGTGATATCATGTAGGGATCAATCCCGCCCGATTGGAACGTGATATATTTATGTTTATGGTGGCCTAATAGGCAGATTGTAGATAACTCAACACGAACAACATAACTTTACATAACTCAACTAACATGGCAATATATAGGGTCTAGGTCCTAGCGTCCCTTCGTGGAACAAACATAACAGAAGTTTCCTTATTTGGTTGATGCACCAAGAGGATAATGACCTGATACAAACGTGCAAAAACTGTATGCCAGTCATTCAAAATAGTGAAATTTAAGACACTTCCTGAAAAAATAGCGCTGCACTTCTGCTCTTGAATGCTTTTTTACTTTTTTAATTTTCAAACAATAATTAGGATGGCAATCTTTTTAACTGTTTATTTTTTTTTACTTAAGCTGGTGTGTTGTGTTGTGTTTTGTTGTGTTGTGTTGTGTTCGGTTAGGTTGTGTACTGTGTTGTACTGTGCTCTGTGGTTACGTTGTGTTGTGCTCTGTGGTTGCGTTTTGTTGTGCTCTGTGGTTGCGTTGTGTTGTGCTCTGTGGTTGCGTTGTGTTGTGCTCTGTGGTTGCGTTGCGTTGTGCTCTGTGGTTGCGTTGCGTTATGTTCTGTGGTTACGTTGCGTTATGCTCTGTGGTTGCGTTGTCTTGTGCTCTGTGGTTGCGTTGTATTGTGCTGTATCAGATTAAGATAGCCGTCCTATATATCTACTACAAAAGAAATTAACTATGCTGAAGGGCAGTGCACCTCTAAAATGAATAAAAATGAAATGAAGCTGTGCAGGCTTAGGGGAACAGAATAGAAAAATCAACTTAAAAAACGCTTTCGATTTTAAAAAGAGGCCTTGACAAAGGTTTAAAATTGACATACGAAACAGAATGCCAATAAAATATCTCTGATATTCACTTCTAACAGATCTTCGATAGGAAACACTGACCTTTCCACTTTGCGAATAGGCAACTACGTGACCTTCTCAAAACCTTGTCACTCAAAAGGATTCAAGACAGAATGAGTAGGATCTTGTTTTTGCACAAAGCGAACGATAGACGTCAGCTCAGCAGTGCTGGAAAGATTAAGCTAGGAAATTTCGCTGGCAAAATTAAAATGACTTCTTTTGAAATCCAATGAAAGTTACCACGTATCAATGCAGCTTAACGTAAATTTCCTTTTGTGTTTGTTATAAGGACAACATTAGGTAAATTTTTGCTGTTTTTTGAAATTGTGAGATGGTTCACATTGAAGCATGCATTGCTTAATTATGTAGTGTTTTGGCAAGAACCAGAACTTTGTGGACAGTGGCGGTGCCAACCTCTAGGTTCTGGGGGAGGGGGTTGGCAAAAAGAAAATTTTAGGTCATGCTCCTTTATAAAAAAGGAACGCCAATTGCACCTGAAGAGAACGTCTGTCGCTACATTCTGGATACGTAGAGGCAACATCATGGATTGCGTCGCAAAAAGTAAATTGCCGAAAAGTACACATCCTCTAAAATTTTCTCATTAAAAAAAAGTCGAAATATAAATCGATCCTGCCGAGAAAAAAGGGAGGGGGGAGTGTCCGCCGCTATTGTTTTTTGTATATTACTACTGCGCGTTGGAAACGACACGTTTCGATGCGACAAGTTACAAATTCTAGGGTGGTGGGAGCACAAAATCAATGGGGGAGAGGGAAGGTAGTGTTTTTGACGCCTTCTGTTCCTCATGGAAAACCCCCTGTTGTGGATATAATAGAAAACTGTTATGAGCTGCGCATTAAAGTCCTTAAAGATCATCTATCAAAATACCAACCAGTTAATCTATCTAAGTTTTTCACTTTTTCGAGGAAACAAATCTTATACCAGAAATAATTAGAGATAACACCTCTTTTGCTGAAACCTACATGCTTTCTCTGTCTGAATATTTCAAAAAATAACAATTGTCCGAAAATCTAACTGCTGCGTCCAAGCCAGAGGAACTTTGGTTTTGATAGTAATGTAAAAATGAAAGAAAGTGTGATGTCAGTAAAGTGTTTATAGGGAACGTATTGTTGGTTGTGCTGGATCTAGAAAACCAGAGCTTTCAAAACATTGCTACGTTTCTGCTTAGACTGTTTAAATGGCAACTCCGTTTGAAATCGATATGCCGGCTAAGCTCCCATTTCTGCGAATTACAAGACCGTCAAAAGAACCCCCCCCCCCCCAATAATCATCAAACTGTACTACATTTACTTTATGTTAGTGTACTGAATGGGAAAAAATACAATGGGCAATTTCTTGGTGATTTAAACCCATTCTATTTTAAACTAGAAAAGTTACTTTCGCTGATTTAATTACCTGAACCTCACTCTCCTAGTTATGAGCAAAGCAGAATTGAGTTTTGGATCAACCAGTTTTGCGTCAAGTCTCCTTAGCTCAAACCCTTCTAAAACTTGGATTACAGGGCCATTGTTATTGGGGGCGAAAGTGGTGTGACACCCCCTAGGTGTGCTTCCTCGGCAAAAATTCAAAGTAATTGGGGCCTTGAAACCCCCCTTAAGCATAGTAGCTAGTGACCGCATTGCTTTGACCAAGAGTAAGTTAGAAAAGCTTTCTGTCAGAAATACTTCCAATATAGGCCCCTATCTCCAACTTTAAGCTACGATATCTCTAAAGATGTAGGTGCATATATCTCTTTCGAGGTGAAGGCTTATAGATATTTTTTGCTGAATAGAGGGTGTCTATTGTATTGACTGGTGTTCAACTTTTTACGAGTGTTACCAGTCTACGAGTTTTGATAATTGCTGCTCCTCCACCAATGGCGGCGCCAGCCACTAAGCTCTTGTAACAGGGGTTAGACTTCCTCTAAAACCCTTGTCACTTCGAGTAGTCAACGAATTGAGAGTGAAGACAAAAAGCGAGCGACTCGTGTTGAGGTTAATCACTGACTGAATTACTAAACAATAGGCTAAGTGTTATATACAAACGAAAGCGAGGTTAGCATAATAATTACGTATGGTAATTAATGGCATATGATCCTACTACACTCTGGGGGGGGCAAACAAAAAAATTAAGCCACGCCCTTTTTACCACCAGAAAACGCCCTTTTACCAATTTATCCGAAGGGAACGCCGATTTTATCCGAAGGAAACGCCTAAGACTAACTTTTGTTTGAAAGTTGGCAGTTTGAAAATCATAGGATTACATCACAAAAGGTACGGTGTCAAAATATTACCCCTCCCCAACATTTTCTCATCGAATTCAGACGAAATACGAAACTCGATTCTGCTGAGAATTGGGGGGGGGGGCGTGAGAGGTGGGCGCCGCTACTGACCTCCACACTAAACATTTAGAAATGAAGACCGTGAACAAAACTGAGAACGATGACTAGAATCACGCCAAAGTGTATGTTAGTATCGATCAAAACGGAGGAAGTCGGAAAATAGGAGCAGGATGAAAACGTAGAATCTTGCCTTATATTCTTTGTTTTGACAGTTCACGACTAAGCATGTCTTTCAATGACTATGAGGTCTTTGCAAAAATCGTTTGCAAATATTCACTTTATGAGGTTTCTATCGGTCACTTCCGTGCATTACAAGTAATTCCCTTAACGTTTTGAAGCCACTTTAAAACCGCAAGTTCTCTTTGGAAAAAAGTTTTCTTGTCAAGCAAGTGTTGATAATTCGTTTCAATTTCGATTAAATTGACCTCAATAAAAGTGATAATGCAGCAGACGTGCACACTGAAAAACAAGTCAAATGAAACAGTGCCTCCCGTGTTGCTGACGTCATAAACTATCCCATAATGCCATTGCCAGTAAGCGGCCGTTATCGTTGAACCTAGCTGTCATTCGTTCTTCTCCAGGCGTTGAACCTAGCTGTCATTCGTTCTTCTCCAGGCGTCGCCTTTTCAGAAGCTCACACTAAATCGCAGAAAGACAGGCGCAAGATCCATTTGCAAACAAGTTGCAGCTCCTTCGTAATCCTTTCGGATTACTATTAATCCACCATTCGGTTCTATTTCTAATATTCAATCTTAATGTACTTCAGATGGATATCTGCAAAAAGCAACTTTGGATTTAACTTCGAAGGCAAAGTCTTTTCAGAAGTATTTTTGCTATGTCGCTGATTCTATCCCAAAAAGAAAATAGGACTTAAGCAGAAAAACAGAAAAGAATTGCGCATGAATTAAACTGAAAAATTTCAAGCCGCGATTAAAAATTCAACAGCTACTCAAACATGACTAAATGCCACAGGATTGCATTTGAATAGACTTGGAAATACAAGATGAGAAGAGGGAGTGTATAGGAGAAAGCAATTCGCTGGATACATCAAAAGTTAAAAAATCAGGGCATTGGGCCAGGGACGCCAGAACGACCGAAGGACAAGGGCAAGGGGCAGGCTTGATTAAAAAGGCATTTGAAAAACAATTTCAAGCTACCAACATTTTTTCGTAACTGTAATTTTGTTTCGATCTTCTGTAGTATCTTGAAATTCGGCTGACTTTTGGCATAAGAATTTCAAGTTTTGAAACATGTCTTCACAAATAAGGCAGTACAGTCATAATTTTATACGAATCTTTTGATAATTACAAACCAATGGCATTTCTATGAAAAGGGCACATTGCCCCTTGCCCCCGATGATTATCATCATAATTTTGTTATTTTAATGATTAATTTTTATTTTTTGCTTACTAATAATTATTAGCATTTGTTGTTTTTAAAATTATTAAGTGGCTTGATTCAAATAAACCTTCAGATCACAATAAACACATTGAACCTAAGTCCAAAAGTAAAACAGCGTCAGCAAAATATATGCCGCAATTGGGGCTAGAGGGGGTAAGAGGAAACTTCCTTCATATTGGTTGCCCCTCCATTTTAGGCTCGGTTGCGCAGGTCCTGTTACATTAATAGTTGCACAAAACTCAAACTGTGTACAAAGCTATAAATGGGGGGGGGGGGGGTGGTGTAAATTAATGAAAAGGCGTTTGCCAGTGAACTTTTTCTCCGTGGAAGAAAGTGTGCCTTCTTCTTTTATTTCACCCAAGATTGGGTATTAAAAAGAGAATGTATTTCCTTCCATATCTTTCCTTTAAATTGATTTGAAATGATTGACTACAGGAGTTCGTTTTCTCTTTTGGACTCCAGTGGTAATTTTTTTAGGCACGCGGCACTGATTGGATAACTATATTGGTCTTGTGCTTGCGTTTTTCTGATTGGCCTATCTCGATCCACAACTGGGTATATGTTTTTCATCGTGTTCTTTCGGACCCTGATTCTGACGTTTTATGCTCTGAGGAGTGTCAGATGAAAAAGCTGGTAGCCATTATGTTGTAAATTTTTTGTTTTTTTCAAAGCAATTGACTATTTCTTCACCTTAGATTGATGTCTACTTTTAAGTAAATGATCACCAACACAAGATACTTAGGTGTTCAGATAGACAGTAAGCTCAACTGGGACAAGCATATCGATACTATCAAGACTAAGGCTAATCGAGCCCTTGGACTTATTAAGTATTCTAAGAAATATCTTCCATCTGACATCCTCAACAAAATGTATAGAGGAATTGTTGAGCCCCATTTGAGCTACTGTTGTTCCGTTTGAGGCTGCTGTAATGAATCAAAGCTTGACGTGTTGCAAAAAATCCAAAATAGAGCTGCCAGAATTGTAACTAGCAGCCCATACGATGCGTCTGCTGCTCCGATAATTCAGAATCTTGGCTGGTTAACCATCAGAAATCTTGTTATTAGATCAGAAATTTTAACATAGTTATTAGCTCTTATTTTATTCTTTTAAACAGGTCAGGTTGAAAAACATATGTATGAACCTTTTACCTGTATAAATATTATAAAATGAAAAAAATGAAAAAAATGAAGTCAACGCTGGAAGGTCTACCATGTGAGAAGCTGAAAATGAGCATGTTGACTCTGGAACAAATTGGTCCCTGCTATATAAAACATCTATCGGTGGTACGAACGACCACCGCAATGAAACTGCAGGACGGTCTTGGCTTGAAAGAGGACTAGCCTGGTACTAGAGTTGGTCAGAAGAATTAAAAGAGACTGGAAACACAATCGAAAAATGTTTTTGTTTACCTGAATCTTGCGGTCTTTGAGTGGGCTTAGCAAGTTCGAGTTAAAGGCATTGATGAATACAGCACAGCAATGGCGATTTCTTCACAAGTTAAGACATTCAGTGAACGACATGACATAAACAAAGACAGGGTGACGCAGAAAGCGGAAGTAAATATCTCGGCTTGGAGTGCAAAGCAAACAGTTCCCCAAATAGTAAACATGATGACATACGGTACTCCTTTGTTCACAGCAGCCACAGAAAAACTGTCAAGAGCGAGAGGCAAATCAATCGAAATTTTTTACACCTTTGGTAGAAATCCTATTTTTTAATCTGCAAATTCCTCAAAACTTCTCGGGAAAAGTTTTCTTAAAATCAAGTTTATAAAGCGATGACCGTCGCTTGGCTAAAATATTACTGCATAGGAGTTGGATGTTCATTTTTGCAAAGTGCAAGTTGATGGACATTCTAAAGCCAGTAAACATAATTGTGAAGCAGCTTTAATCGTCCAGTGAAAATCGTGTCACAGCACTGTCTGTAGTTAAAGCAATGAGGCAAGACCTTCAGTAACGATTTAAAAACTCGACTGAGGACCAATGCTTGAGATGGTTGCGGAGTTCTCTCGGTAAATGTGTTAAAAGAATAGTAGGACTTGATTGAGGCGGAGTCAACACGTGCATTTTTAAGGTAGATTCCCCTCAGCGACATTCCATGAAGACAGAGGGGCAATGCAATCCTGCATCCCTGGCATTTGTAAGTAAGATCTTGAAGGGAGACATAACATCTGAAAGTTTTTTAGTTTAATGGAAGTTAAGTTGGCAAAATTTTGAAGAAATGTTACAACTTTTCTTTGCTTGTGTGTTTCCATTAACCATCCCCCCCCCCGACCTTAGAAGCACTTCACTTTAAACCTTGCCTGCATTGGACATTGGGAGTCTGCCACCCCTACCCCACTGACCTGGCTACGGGGTGGGAATTGCTCCTCAGTTAAGAGTCCATTTTGTTCGTAGTTTTGTAAACGCGGTAACTCAGCCTTGTTTTGTAATCAGTTTTGTATGCCATTTGCCAGTTTTGTCAAGCTTTGTATATAAAATTTATAAATACATTGATAGAAACAAACTGTTATAAGGTTAAGGGGATCGTTGAGAAAAGTGGGGGGGGTCTAAAAAAGTTCGGGGCTAAAACCGAATAGAAAGAGGCTTTACTGGTATGATGGTTTACTTCTTAATATTTTACATTTTTCGCAAAAATGGGGGCTAAACCCTGCTCCGCGGTGCCTGGGGCAGTTATCATCTCTTATGCTGGGCAGGGAAGCATACTACCACAGAATAGGAAATAGGCAGAAGGGTAACTCTCGTCGGTTCCTTTGTTGTTTTTGAAGCCTGAGTCAAAAATAGAATTGCTTAATTCCCTTTTAACCTCGATTTCACCTATTTAACCTCGATTTCATTAGACGAACTTAGCCATGACATATCATTCATTAATCAGATATAAACGAATTAAGATACATAATTGAATTTGTTCACTATCATGGGGCATTTCGTCTCAAATAAAGTTGTCTACTTTCATTCTTTTTTAAAATTTCCCCGACAGATACATGCTGAGCCTCGTATAAGTTAACGCATGCGCTAGTTTTTTCAGGCTTCACCTGATAGGCAGGAGTTCCCCTTCTGCCTAATTCCTATTCTGTGATACTACCCTGGGGCTTCGAGGTCCAGGGGACCTTTGAATTCCATTTTAAGAATGGAATTAATCAAAAGCGATAAAATTTTGCCTGGAATTGTAATTTGCTTAAACGAAATAAGTATTTAATGGCGGTTCCTGCTTAAAACTAACGAACAGGGTCTTCTGTCGCTAGAGTTCGTCAAGAGATTGTAAAAGGATATTTGCACGCAAGATAAACACGGCAGCCGATTTGCGTTTCTTTGCCTTCAATTTGTTGGCGTGAGTGAAAAGTCGAGTGAAAAATCGAGCAAAAGATCGAATTGTTTGGCCACCCATGCTCGACTTCGCTCGATTTTGAGATCATATGTCGAAAGAAAGATAGAGCGAAAAATCGAATCGTTTGGCCAAGGCTTAATATTTGGGGTGAGCTTAACACGGATGCTTGATTCAGGTCACTTTGTTACACTATATGATAACTATACTATTATTCATCTGATAATGGTCATCATGTTTAACGTTTTACTCACACATTAAGTTGTTTACATTGCCGACTGTATCTCATTTTCAGAAGCAATTTTCGTCCTTTCGCAGCAAGGGTGCGTTGCACAAAATGAGAAGAGACTCAGGGAACAAGGCATTGTGCAAAGAACAAGAAGGCTACAAGTAACAACCCAGAGAGTGTTTCTCTTGAGCGAAACAGACAGAAAAATCATAGTGCTATTTTTACATCATCAATCAAAGACAATCCTTTATGAATAAAACTGATATTTTTCTAACACCCCCGATTAGCCCAACTTTAGTTCTCATTCAGATCCAATTATTGATTACATCACAGTGATAACAAAGGCAAGTAAACAAATGAAAACGATACCAATTCCACCGTTTTTCTATTTTCAACCTCTTTGCATTCAAATTCTCTCAAAAACATCAAACATCAAATCTTCCCTGCGATAAGCAATCCCAATGATTAATGTGAAATAGGCCTTTTGCAAACTGCAAGTTTCTTTCTGCTAACTTCACAGATTAAGATTTAGATTTTGTTAATTCAGGTGAAAAAGAGACTCAACCTCCGTGACTTGCTAAATTATTATTGGCTAAACTTCTCTTTTTCATTCAAATATTGACAACTAGTCAACGAATAGGACTTAAAACAGTCCCGTACATGCAAAATTCTTTGGCTGAAACCAAGCTAGAATTCATCAAATTCTTGATTTGCATAACTGGTTCCTTTGTCGTCTGTTTCTCTTAAAATATCAAGTTACTCGATAAACTACATCGCAATCAAAATGTCAGTGATGGTTCCAACTTTGAAATTGGACTTCGAGCGAAATTCTCCGCAAAATACTGATTTAATTAGGTGCACAATTTTTACAATACATACAACTAGATACGACGCTACTTTGAACAGTTTTTACAAATTTTCATCGACCTTCTATTTCGATTTTCTTTAAAAAAATACACGAGTTTCTTCGGACAGTTGGCTAACTTGACAGTCCGGTGAATTTTCCCAAGGGGCGTGTTGCATTTGTCACAAACAAGAGAAGCCTTTGTTGGACGACCTGGAATTGCATTATATTACGAAATTAAGAACACGCCAAAACTAATATGGCAATGAACACATAAATGTTTGAACAGACAATATAACATTAATAATTATAAATTATTTTCAAAATTCAGAGGATAAAAAAAGTCGATAGGAGTGATGCCTCAGATTGAATTTCATCTCTTGGCTTTAAAAAAAACCGATTGCAATGAATGCAGATTCATTCAGTTTATGGAAACCCAGAGAGACACAGCAAAGATAAAGTTTTCCATAG
Organism: Rhopilema esculentum; assembly: GCF_057945365.1. Lineage (NCBI taxonomy): Eukaryota > Metazoa > Cnidaria > Scyphozoa > Rhizostomeae > Rhizostomatidae > Rhopilema > Rhopilema esculentum. The sequence continues at coordinate 8,723,331 of NC_142823.1, read as the reverse complement.
ACGCTAATTTCATGTCAGGAAGCTGACCACGTTTTTATAGCGTAGCAAGTTATGAATATAAAAACTCAGCATTAATTTCGCTTGCTACGTCAGCCAACTACCACATCCACGCTGAATTTCCTGATTAAAATGTCAGAATGTTGGCTTAGAAAAAACTCTGTAAAACCACTATTTCTGGAAAATAAATTGGACCATACAACGTCTTAAATACACACGGTTCTTAATAAAACTTCGCGAAAGGCTATTTGGTGCAACTAAACTATTACTACCAAATGGGACAGGACCCGATGCACCACCATACAGGAAGCGACATCTCCAGCAGCACTTTAGTTCTCAATTTATTATATTTTATACTCTGCCAACTCAAAGCAATAACTGTGCAAATGTTTATACCTAATCGAAAAGCTGTTTTTAATATAATGTTAAACATTTTATGTTTTTGACCTTTTGCTTATCATCAGGTGATAAAAACTTATTGCAAATGAACCGCCAAAACCACTTTACACACAATTTCATAGAAGCGCTGTTTGCAGACATCCATATTAGATTAAATGTTTAACATACAACACTAAAAACAATTTCTTACCTCGTGTTACTCTGGCAGATGTTTCTCCATTCCGAGTTGCTTCAGGATCGCGTCTTGTTTCATTACAGAGCAGAAAACTTTCCGCATCCTGACCGCCCGCACTGTCGATCCGCTCTTCTGATTGCAAGCTCTCGAAACACTCTAATCCAGTCAGTTCTTGGCCACTAACTGCCTCAATCGTCCGCTTTTTCTCCTCTATTTTCGCTTTCTTTTTCAAATTATCCACTTCAACATTCTCGCTGTTTCGTTTGTTATTAGCGCTAACCTCTCGATCTTTATTTGCTTTCGTTACAACTGTTTCTTTAACCACCGTACTATTCGTTATCACACTGTTATTAATCTTAGAAACTTCACCATTCCCCTTCGAGTCTAAAACGCTATTTTTTCCGTTGGTTGTTTTCTTTGCGTATCCGTTCATAAGCGGTTTTGCGGCATTCGCGGGCTTTTCACATTTGACAGCGTTTGAAGCTGTGCTTTGAGAGGTTGGTTTGTTCTCGCCCTTCCGTTTCTCCCGCTCGCGGTTTATAGGATAAGGGACACACTTTCGACAGGCCCGTATAACAGTCACCCCATCTTTAAACAAGTGCAATATCTTGGCAGGAGCGTTATTCTTCTTCCAAACGCTGTACGACTTTACCGTGTGCTTGCCGCACAATGGGCAAATCAAGCCAGGCAAAGTTTGTCCGTCCGCAGCTCTCGCTTTTAGTCCCATCAAATGATCTGCAAAAGAATGTTCAGTGATTTCAAAGCTAGAAAACCTACACATTACAATGTCCATATCACAATGTGTTGATTTTGTTCGTAGCGAATCTGCGAGTGCAAGTGCAGCTTTCTATTTTCTTTTAACAATGTTTTTTGCCGTTGTTATTAAATAATGAAAAAAGAAGAACTTCAAAAGAAAATAGTTTGTGCCATGTTGCCCAATGTTGCGAAGCATTGTAATAGGTAGAAAGTAGAAAGGCTGACAAAGAAAAAGCAGGCAATGAATGAATGAATGAATAAATGAACGAATGAACCAATGAATTAACAAATGAACGAATTAATGAATGAATAAATGAACGAATGGATGAACCAATGAATGAACCAATGAATTAATACACGAAAAAATGAATGAAATAATGAACAAATTAACGAATTAATGAATGTACGAATAAATAAATGAATTAATTTATTAATTATTTAATGAACGAATAAATGCACGAATGAATGAATGAATGGATGAATGAATGAATGAATGAATGAATGAATGAATGAATGAATGAATGAATGAATGAACAAATGACAGCTCTTTCAACAAAAACAAAGATTTTTAACATCTACATTTGAGAACGCTTCAGTGCACCATTACCATATGTGTAGATAAACAAGTAATAATTCATCGAAAAAGCGTAAAGTTGATTGCATTCTTTATATCTGCATACCAGAAGAATCTAGCCTTCTGTGCTTATGACGAATCTCTGGTTTGCAAGCACTTTCAGTTCATTCAATTCATTTTGGTTTATTTTAACAGGGTTAAGAACATCCAGTTATTACAAATAAACTGTTTTACACTGTACCCTGCTTTAAAAAACATTACTAGCCTAATTACATGGATATGGCTGAACAAGAAACTGAACTAACTCCTCGATGCCATTCAAGTCCAGCATAAAATAAGCCAACGTTGTTAAAAAAGTGAAAAATGAAATCTTAGAGGAAGAAACAAAAACAAAGTCACTTACTTGGGTCAGGTCCTTCGCCCTTTTCTCTTTTCGATCTCAGCTCCTCCTCTACCTTCGAAACAGGCAAGTTGACAGTAACAAAGTTATGCACTGGCTTCGACGTCCCATCATACATCACGGCCTTCTTCAGTAACTTGTTCGCCGCCTGTTTCACTTGCTCTTTATTATATTTAACTTTGTAGGTTCGTTTATTCATCTTTACATCGTTTTTTATTTCAAATTTCGAATTAGGCCTTTGAAAGTTGTTCCCATGGTAATAATCTTTAACTGGGCTTCTAGTACTAGTCGTGATTTCTATTTCGCGCTGCACCGCAGGGGCATAATCGTGGTCCTTGTGGATGTTCATCAAAATGCTTGACACGTGGTCCTGTCTGTCGCTCGACGGAGAATGCTCAATTGATAGATACCCCGATTCGTTATTTCGCAGCGACACTTCATTGCCATTAAAATCGAATAAATTAGCGTTGGAGTCTTTCTTAACAAACTCATTCCCTCTTTGACCAACTACCGAAACAAGGGGCAACATCACATCGTTGTGTTTCTTTTGATTTACCTTAGCTTCCCTATTTTTGCCATCCAAATTGTCTTCTTTCTCACCATGCCTCCTTCTAACGAAATCCCTTTGCAAAAAATGCCAACTAACGCATGCTCGTTGATCAGTTACTCCCAAGGGGCCACGATCGAAGTTGGGCCTATTTTCAGGCCTGTCTTCCCCGTGCTTTGAACTATCTCCTCTGTACCAGCATGTGCGACAGAATCTAAGGACCTCATTCTCCCAACTGCCATATCGTTTCAAGTGGTCTGGGGCAAGCGATTGCGTAACATTTCGGAACAGCTTGAAAGCGCGATGACGGCAAGCGGAATATTGCAAATAGCTGCGTCCTGTCAAGCCTGCCTCTTTCTTAATCAAGTAGACTAAAAACAAACAGTCAAAATATTAATGGGGAAATAGAAAGAAAAAATTGGGGTTTGCTCGATAAACTGAGAATTAGCATTCTTTAACTTATTATGGTTATGATCAGACCCGTCGAGAGCATTTCTGGAGAGTGGGACAAGAAGAAAGATAGGGGACCCGTGATGATGTCATTATTGTAAATGTGAGTATCATTGTTGTTGCTACTGTTAGGAACTTTGTTATAACTTTTTGGGCACTCCCGCCTTGGGTCTTGGACCATCAGTCCCCTTGCCCCCTCCCGCCTTGGGTCTTGGGCCATCAGCCCCCTTGTCCCCTCTCGGTTGGGGTTGTTACGATGTAGAAAAGTGTGCCCCACAAAAATCCGCATTGAATGGGAATCCGTCTAAATACATGTTCAACTTGTACTAAAACCACATCTATCTTCCCAGACAATTTTTTGCTGTTTCTTCAAGATGTTTTCTTGAAGTCTCCCCAGTCAAAGAATCATTTCCTAATGAAAACAGAAATTTGAAAAAAGGTTAAGGTTTTCTTACTTTCCCACTTACTTTCTTACTTACTTTCTTACTTGTTTTTAAATTAATAACTACGTTTCGAGCATAGCCCGTTATCAAGTCTGACTAGGTGTCATACACCTCAAGTTTAGTTAATAACTGAGTATCGGAAATTTTTACCCAATCAACTTCAAGTGGCGTTTGATAATGCAGGATGCAGGAATGCGACCAACAAAACATAAAAATAAAAATAAGCTTGTTTTTGTTCGTCTCAACATAATGAACTTTTACAACTTAAACCTGCAAGATTAAAAGAAACAGCGAGCCTCTTGTCTTGTGATTAAGGCCAAGCTAACATGCTCTTAAAACTCTTTAATTACTAGGCCTGTTCTCAGTCCAAAGACCGTGGTCTTTACGGTTAATTTGAAGCTGAATTCTGCCCCCCCCTCCCTGATAAAGGCGGCATTATCATCTTAAAAATTTCAAAACTCCACCCGGAGATTAAAAGGGAGCTGAAAAATGACCGTTTAGTTTGGCTAAGGAGCTAGAAAATTTTGTTGGTTTTTGACGTTTCTACGGCCGGGAATCTGGTAACGAGTTTGAGTCGTGAGGTAAACCTGCCGATCAAGAAACAACTAGTTGAATATATGTTGCAATTTTGACAAACCAGAACGAATGCTTGACATCGGACAGCTGGAACGGAGAGAGCAGGTACTGTGTTCTCAGTAGTATGGATGAATGACTTGCTATTGCCCATCGCAAAATACGGAGCATATGGGTGAAGAGAGACCCTCCCCTTGCGACAAGACAAGCTACAACCAGCAGGTAGCAGACTTCTCCCACTCGTGTGTGTGTTACCTGTTTCTTACCACAAGGTGCACTTATATTGAGATATGTTTCTGCAATGCAGTGTTAGCTTTTCCTCGGGAAAATTTCCTCAAGCTTTGGAAAACTAAGAAAACAAGGCCCGTTTGTTTATACTCTTTGAAATAAGCAAAAATCTTACGACTTACCTTTTCTGTTGTTTCTGCCTGGCTCTTGGGGTGGAACTGTCACAATTTCATCTGTCGTGTCATTTCTCAGAAAAGGAGAGATGAATTCGGAATGATCGTCGTCCTAAACAACAAGTTGGGGTTATCAGAGTAAAAAGAAGTTTATGGAAAGTCAAATATTTGTTGATTATAGGAGAAAAGGAGCCATTTTTGGGTGGAATCTTGCTGAATAGGTCTTAAAGTGTTGAAACAGAAGTGAATGTACTAGGAATCTAGTTGTGGGTGATAAAGAGCAATAGATGTTGAATCGTAAGCATCCTGTATACTATTTCAGCTAAAATCAAAGTGCAAACTAAACTCGTTGGTAAAGTATGTAAATATCATATGGTACATGGTAGATACAAACCTTATATGGTGGTGCATTGGGGATGCAAACCTTATATGGTGGTGCATTGGGGATGCAAACCTTATATGGTGGTGCATTGGGGATGCAAACCTTATATGGTGGTGCGATGGGGATGCAAACCTTATATGGTGGTGCATTGGGGATGCAAACCTTATATGGTGGTGCATTGGGGATGCAAACCTTTTATGGTGGTGCGATGGGGATGCAAACCTTATAGGGTGCATGGTGGATGTGAACCTTAAATTTCATTTGAAAAAAAACTCGAAATGTATGTTCCATCTTCAACACCTTCAATTGCAAGACTAAATCATTAGAGCTCCCACCATGAATGACAATCATAATTACAAAACCAGATTAGAAAAGTAATGCCTATATCACATCAGATATCAGGTAATTTTGCCAAAGCTGAAAAGTAGTCCTTTTATAGTAATGACATTGAGCATAAAACAAGGAGGGGGGGGGGGCACTCAAACACAAAATAAATCCTAAGTCAAAACTGATTAACCATTTATGCTACCAAAGATAGGATAAGAGAACATAAGGCAAAAAGCATGTTGTAGGAAACATTGAGCAATTTTAAATCATAAACAATTACACAGAAAGAATATCATCAGCAGTTAGGAACCCTTTTGATAACAAAAGGGGGAGGAAAAAGTCCTCAAAATCCCATTTATATTTAGCGCAATGTGTTACAATGTGGCATTTTAACAATGAATTAACAAAGAAAGATGACTTAAAATAAAAAGTATATCTTTAAATACACAAGAATTTAATGTTTGATGAGATGTTGGATCATGAGGCTTTGTTAAAACAAAAAAGAATGCAGTGGTTGCTGCTTGGGAAGAATGTGACATCTGGTAAAAGTCAAAGATCTGATTGCCTTTAAAACAGATATTTTTTAATAATTTCAAACATTTGAAGGAATAAAGGATTCAAGCAGAACTTAGTACTTAGGTACGGCAAAAAACATTATCATAAGCAAAATGATTCCTTTAGGCATTTGCTAAAGCAGTCTTCTAAGTTATGTCTGTTTTGGTCAAATTCTTCACTCACATTAACCTAGAAAGTTTTCTGCTATGGGGAATCTATCTCACAGCCAAAAGGCATCATGGTAAAAACTTTTCCATTTTCTTGCTGCTTCAGTTCCCTACAAAAGACTTCAGTACCCAAAGAACACCAGTTTAGTTTTCTGTAACATTGCATTAATTTTTTTTATTTTGTTTTGAAAAATTATGTATTTTATTTCATGTAGTTTTGTTTTTTGTATGTACTGTAGAATTTTAAATTGTATGTGGAGAATTTGAATTATATATTATATGAACTGAACTGAAAGATTGCAAGACCCTATAGAAATGGCAGCTACTAAGAATTCTCAGCATCCAGACAATAAAAAAATTAAAAAAAATGAATATATAATGGTATATAAACAGGAGCATTCCACGGAACTTGCCTTGCATGCTCAGTATATCAAGAATGTTTATGTGCAAAATTTTATTTGCAAAGAAGGATACTTTGATGTAAAGAAGGTCACATTATATTGGCATCATAAAAGTAATCTGTCTTCAAATATCAATTGAGCAGGAAAAAAGTTAGAGCTTACTATATAAATACCAGTGTGCAATGTAAAAATGACAAAGCAACAAATATAAGAAAACTCCATCTAGATACAAGAAATTAGACAGAAATTTCAAGAAAAAGATGTATTAGGTGTTTGGTCAAATGGAACGATTAAAAAACAAATTTTATATTGTGCAATTTTTTGCAGTTCACAAGAGTTTTTTGGTCTCTGTGACCACAATGAATCATATAGGTCCATTGGGTAGACATACCAAAAAACATTAAGAGGGCAAACCTTAGAAGAGGCCTGGGCAATGTAAAGAGATTCTTAGGAATGCTAAATCCAACATATAACTAGGTATAACATATAACATATATCTTATGTAAAGCCCTGCATATAACTAGGTAAATACCAAAAAGCAGCTTTGTCAGTTTATATATATTTGATCAAATGATAAAATCATGATGTTGGCTTATTCTTTATATTTTTTTCTTGAGGTTTGCAGAATATGACCTTTTTTGACAACTTGTGGGATGTGCTGAAATTTATCCAGTATATAATTTAATATATCTAGTGTTTAGGTGGGTCCTCAATGCCACCATGCGTGCATCCTAGGTGCACAATTTCCAGGCATTGTATTCTAGGTTTTGCCAATCATTTTGCACAACTAGCTTGACCATTTTATAAACTACAATGCAAATGGTGGTAGGCACAACCTGAACATATTTTTGGCAGAAATTGTCATTCACAGTAGCAAGTAAGATACCCATGGTGTGATATTGTCCTGCCAAACTTTTATTTACAAAAAATCAGCTTCTTACCAGCATACACAATACCTTGATAAATTTTCGATTTCGATGATTTTATCATTTGAAACAAAGTTCCAATGAACCAATTTATTAATGAACTTGATTTCAAAACATTAAAAATATACGAATAAAAAACGAGTTTGTGAAGAACTAAATTTTAATACTTGGTATCAGTTCAACTTACTGGTCGTTCAGTAAATTTTCAATTGATATTTTCAACAAAAAAATGAGTACTGGTTTGTTTGTTTCTAAATTAATCCGAATGTCCAAACATCGTTAGGAGAATTACAAACAATCCGAGTACAAGGGTACATTGACGAAATAATCTTGGGATATTATACAAACCTGTAGACTGACCATTCTTATTGAGCGTTCTTCTTCTATTTCCACATGCAATTATGATTCAGAAGTGCTGTAAAATGACACGAAAGTTTTGAGTAAGGCTGAGCATACCAAATGAAATAAAAGCGCGGCTTCACTCACAGCCAGGCCTAACTCAACTCGTCTAGGCCGGTGAAGAAACATCATCGCTTTTGTTAGATATTTTACATTAAACAGATCTATTTTGGAAAATCAGAAGGCGTAAAATATTGCGGAATCATATGAGCATACTCATCTCACCTTTAATCCACCCTCCCTCTCCAGTATTGATACAATCGCTTTCTTTCTCCAAATATCGGCAATGCCAGATTGTTGACGGGCTCTTCCCTTTGCGCGAAACGCGGCAAAACTTGATTGCGTCAAAGAGGCCTGGGTCGAGTTGCATCAAATACGAAATTTGAGATCCCAAAAGCAGCTCTTTCTCGAAGCTGGGTAGCAGTGGCGGCTCCAGCCTGGGATAAGTGGGGGGGGGGGGGGACAAAAGGTGTGTCATGAACCACGCCCTTTTGTACCACGCCCTTTCCCCTGTTTGAAACTGTTGTCTCCCAAAAAATGTCATTAACATGTGACGATCTAGATAACGTACATACCCCCACCCCCCCTTGAAATTTTCTCATCAGGTTTGCAAGAATCTCAAGGACCAACTTTCTGAAAAGGTGGGGGGACTAGTCCCCCCCGTGGCTCCGCCACTGCTGGGTAGGGTAGGGGATGTTGCGAGAAGCAGAAAGTGAATGGTGTGATGTGAATAGAACTGAACGGTTTTCATGTGGCAGTGCTTTGTCAACCTTAGTTCTCCATCAACATTAATCAGGGATATTTCTGACAGAAAAAGAAATTACAGTTATAATAGAAATTATAGTCATCGGATATTTTAAAAAACAAGAACGACAAGTTGTAATGTAGTGACCATTGTCATACCGTAAAATGTCTTCTATTGTATAATTGTCATTTACACCTTTGATTGTCTCCGTAACCACAGTAACGTAATCAACAACACTTTTGTAGCGTCCCCTCCTTTTATATGTATACGCCCAGTTTTGCAATTAGTTTAGTTCAGTTAAAATCACGCAATAGTCACATCGTCTCTTCTCTGGCTCCGTGTTCTCTGCACGTAAAATAAGACTCGCTGGGTTTGGAAATAACACGTTAGTCGATGGATGGAATTATTAGTGAACGAATCACACACAACAATGCTCAAGTCTCGTCTCACTAAAATAAGACAACAGCAAATATTCTATAGATTTTTTATACCACCTGTAATAAACCATTCCCGGGTAACGTCCGCCATTAAGTCTGGGTAGCAAACTGACCTTTGGACTCTATGGCCGTCAACCGTAGCAATGGTGATTTCTGATACATCAAAGCCGTAATTTCACAATCGCGCTATTCTAAAGTCACGCCATTCACTGATCGATACTTAATTATACTGTCTATTATCTTCTACATAACTATCCATTGAATTTCGCCTATTATTCTCCATTGTCTAGCCATATGATAGCTATTCATTAATGATTAGTTGTTATGAAATGTTCGAAGAGTGCGCTCCTGTTGTTTTATAGAAACAAACTTTGTTCGTTAGTTATAATATATTGCATCGTTTTAAGTTTTATCATACAGATACAAGCTGTTATACATTCCTAGTGTAGCTCTAATTTACAGTAGCATGGGAAAACACCGAGGGGTAATTCACTCTTGCAAATAGCGTACGAGATTTTCCCTAAAACAAAAGGATCTCCTGGGATTTTCAGATAAAACAATAGGATTTTCCCAAAAAGTGTACGAGATTTTCCTGGAGTGATTTGCCCCTCGGAAGACATGCTCAATACTGTCAGTGGCGTCGCCAGCTCGAAAAAACTGGGGTGGACAAAAACAAATTTTCTCGGCCACGACCTTCAGACTCTTGGAAAGTCCTTTTTTGTATTTTTTCACCTATTTTTAAATATTTGGAAAAGTAACATTTTCAAGCAGCATTTTTCGTAACGGTGGCTTTTTTTGCCAGTGCAAAAATTGAAATCGATCTGATCAGTCAGATTCCCTCCCCCCCCCAAAGATTTTTCAACGGATTTTGAGAAATTAGAAAATTGACTTCTGGAAAAGCTGGGGTGGACATGTCTTCTGATGGAAAGCCTATGGCTAGAAACCCAAACCCTACTCTTTGGCTAACTGCAAAGGATAATCAACAAAACCAGAGTGTTGTTCAAAGATCTTCACCAAGGAAAAAGGCATTTCAAACAACGATAGGTAGGGCAGCTTCAGAGACCGCGCACCAGATTAAATGTGGGAGGGCTGAAAAGGGCGTTACCGAAAAGATTTTTAAGTCACACGCACTAGAAAGCCGGAAAACGCCCCTTTTAGAAAAAAATTGCTTATTTCTACTGAAGTTTTATAAACAGTCTGGTTCAGAGAAGATTTAAATAGCTAAAAAATAGACAATATTAGTTTGGGATAATTAAACATCAAGAAAACACCTAGAAAATGAACAAAAAAGGTTCCCAGTGAAGAAGAACTGCTACTATTTAGGAGTATACTATCCAATGTTGCGGTACAGTCCAGTAAAAGAACCTAGGTTTTTTCTGGCAGCCTAAATAGGTTCTTAATTAACAGGCTGCTATTCTAAATTCCAGTCTAAAAGGTTCTTAACAAGGTTCTTATATACGTACAGGCCTTGCACACATTAACAATGTTTTCCACCGCAAGAATTGTAATGGACATACTTAAACCAGCTTTGTTTTTCATGTTAAACTTCAACCAATAAAATGAATTTGTGTTGTTAGGTTGTCCAATAAGAATGCAACATAGCTACCATAACCTGATTTATTCTAAGCTGGTTTAATTTGCCAGTGTGAAAAGGGTGTAAAAACCCTTTATCTTATATATAAGAACCTTTTCAAATTTCAGCCTTTTGGGGGTTCTTAATAATGGGGTTGAAAAGATTAAATTTAAGCCTCAAGGTTCTTATAAAAATAGGTTCTTTTATGCAGGCTTCTACTGTAGAGCATAGTTAAGAGAAAACTTTCCAAAAAGTTCTCTAACCTATTATTGCAAAAAAAGCGGAAGGGCTAAATCCCCTGCTAGTACGTAAAATAAAGTTTTCAAGAATAATAGTTTTAATAGTTTTCAAAACTAAAATGGTAAAAAACGATAAAAAACAGCAAAAACTTTTTATCTTGCAAAAAAGATAAAAACCACTCTGCTTTCAAAAATAACGTCCATCAGCAAAAGTCAGCTTGCACTTGACACCATGACTTAGTGGCTGAGGTTTGTTGCAATAACACAGAAAAACGTAGTTTGGTTCTAGCCCAGCTACCAGTAATTTCTTTCTTTCAAGGAAAATGATGATAATTTCCCAAAAATAATCGTTTTGCTTCCGATTTTTTGGGGGGTCCAGCAAGAGTGAATTACCCCTCGGTGTCTTCCCATGCTACTGTAAATTAGAGCTACACTAGGAATATAAAACAGCTTGTTTCTGTATGATAAAACTTAAAACGATGCAATATATTATAACTAACGGACAAAGTTTTTCTCTATAAAACAACAGGAGCGAGCTCTTCGAACATTTCACAACAACTAATCATTAAGAAATAGCCAACGGGGCTAGACAATGGAAAATAATAGGCCAAATTCAAAGGATAATTATGTAAAAGATAATAGACAGTATAATTAAGTATCGATCAGTGAATGGCGTGACTTTAGAATAGCGCGATTGTGAAATTACGGCTTTGATGTATCAGAAATCACCATTGCTACGGTTGACGGCCATAGAGTCCAAAGGTCAGTTTGCTACCCAGACTTAATGGCGGACGTTACCCGGGAATGGTTTATTGCCTCACGTAGTACAGTTTAATCTGCAGTTCCGTTATGTTTATTCCAGAGTGGAGACTTTCTTTAATGTGCATAATCTGTCAATGTTGTTTTTCTTAACCAATATACCTAAAAGTTTTTACAATCACATGCCAAGATACATATTGCATATGGAAAAATTGTGAAAAACCGCTTAAAAAGGGGGTTTTACCAAAGTGAGTTCGTAGATCGCTCGCAGAAACGTACACGATGATTACGGAAAAAATTGTTCTCCAATTCTCTAATGTTTTACACCTATTCTAATTCATCAGTTCACGGCAAACGACTGAAAATACCTTAAATAGCTAACGACGACAATGTAACGGCAAACACAATTCTGCAAGTTAGCGACAAGACACACTGAGTTCGACAATCTTACGGCAAGATTAAATCTAACTATAAATCCACCCCTTACATACTCTAAGATGAACCTTAAAATAATAACTATGTAATACAGACACTGATACAATCACAGTGCAATGATGTAATTGTCACGTGATATGTCCGCGTGGAGACCCTGTGTCGTGTTTAGATGTGTTACAGACTATAAGCCTACATTTACACGACCCTATTATTTTTATTATTATTTTTATGGAATCATAATGGCAATACATTCTATCTTTACCAAAACTTGATTTTCTACTTTTTTTAAAAGCTGTTCAAATTTGTCGATGAATTCTCTTCTTAAGATTATTCTCTTTATATATTTTCCACCCTCTCTCCCTTTGTACGCAGACGTACTTTTTTGGTTACCCCTTCCCCCTTTGTGTATGTATCCTTTGAGTCGACCCCCTCCCTTTTATTTGCAATTTGACATAAAAAGTACACACATTAGTCTATCGAAAACACTGCACAAATTTATCAACATCAAATTAAGAGTTGCACGAGGCAACACGGTGAAAGAAATGTTTTTGCAATGAAAATACAAAAAAAGATAAAACGTAATGTTTACACTAGGGTTCATAACAAACGATCATAATTGTGTTGATGAATCTGCACCTAATTGTGCAAATAATCTGTTCCATGGTTTTGAAAGAACACTATCCAAAGATCATTTTGCATACATACTTTAACTTGACCAGCACCCTTCCACCTTGTCGCAAACATGCGTTTTTTGACGAAACTCTCCCCCCTTTCCCCCCCTGTCCTGCGAACATACTATGTCAATGGTCCCGAAACGTTTTTCTAAACTACGAAGGAGCTTTCGCAGTTTAGATTCCTGCCTTACGGATTTAACCAAAATAGACTATGAAACTTAGCCGTGCAGCTATAACAATTCCAATTCATATCAGTTCCCTTAAAGATAAAATTAGCAAATTTTTATTAAGCAATAAAGCAATAATGATAGTTATAATAATACTAATTCATTTATTTACAGTAGGCGTTCTTGACAGTAGTAGCTAAAACGATTAGCTAATTAAAGCCTACTATTTACAGGAATAAAAATGATAATATTGTACAGTGATATAAAAGCTATTTAAGAAATAAATTAAAATACCTAGGATTTAATTAGATAAATATTTGAAAATATTAATGTTAGACAATTCATGTCAAGAACCCGACCTGTGCTACAAAGGTACTAGATAGCCTGCAGCTGCAATTATCCTTCCATTGTTTGATCTTTACTTAAAAGGTATGAAGAGTATTTAGGTTTTACAAGTTTTCTGGTAGATTGTTCCAAAGCTTGCATCCTAAATAGAACAAACTTTCGATTCCATGAGTGATGGCTCGAGTTTTTGGGATTGTCATTAATCTACTGTTTCTAAGATGGCTGTCTGCTCTTTTGTAGTGGCTGCTCTTTTGTATGAATATTTCATTCATAAAGCTTGGATTGAGTTTATGTACAGTTTTGTAGATCTCAATCATCAGTAGCAAATAGATTGGTTAGGCTTCAATACTTGTCTCAACTAAGGTTCGAGTGAGTTTGAAAGTTATTATATTCAAATGAAAATGTTGCAATTGCATTTCGGCATGTGTAGCTCGAGGATCATTTTGCTCATAGGGTTACCTAGGTCATTACCCTGGGTACCAGACTCACTATATATAAAATAAAATAGAGATCTCTATTATTTTATATAACGAGTCTGGTACCCAGGGTACTAGGTCATCTACTAATATCCGAAAACGAAACAAATAAAAAAATTGACAGAAGAATAGCTGCAGGAGGGCAACGATTTGGGCAATATGTCGATACATGGACACTGGCATGAAGAGAGAAATGGTTAATATCACATCTCTGAACAAATTGACTAATGTATCACAATCCAAATGGCTTGACATTGTAGAAAACTTACAAAAATATATGTGGAGAATGGGCAAACCATGTAGTCAAATGGAGGCAAAAAAGTGGACAGAGAAGATACCAATTTCAATAAAGAGAATGCGAAAGACTTAAAAAGGGACGAAAAAATGACCTGCAGTACATCGCGTAGATCCCGAGGGTTGGATGCATTAAGTATAACGCATACAATTAAATGATCAATGCAAAGATGTCTTAAAAAGCACAAAATGTGATATTTTTCTGAAAAGCGCCAATGAAACGTAGCCTACGCAGGCTAATTAAACGCTGTTTTTGTTTTTTGAGTTTTGCGTTATACATTCTAAGAATTAACGACTTCACCACTGATAAAAACGTCCTATCTCTATGGCAAAATCACAACTGCGGGAAATATATTTGCTGCTATAAACGTCCATGAGCGCTATGTCTTTTTAGATTAGCAAAATCCAATGGGAATCTTCTGCCAGCAAACGAAATGCTTGATAAATTTTTCAGCAAAAGTTTTAGGATTATAGCTTATGGATAGTTATTAAGACGATTTCTTCTCATTTTTTTCTGCTCCACCCTACTTATTAGCAGCCCCAGTTGCTTGAACTAATTTCTTCGCCCCTTTGATACTTCCTTTCTTGCCCGGTGGTCAGAATAGCAAACTTTATTATCTATGCAGACTATATTTGCTCCCAGTTTTCTTTGATGCCTTGAGGTATACGACTTTCACTTCTAATAAAAAAATCAATTGAATCTTCTTATAAAAATCAGTAAATTTAAGTTCATGCTGGCTGTTGTTAATTTTTCTGAAAATGCGAGGCTGGATTGTTGATGTGGTCAGTTCAATAGAACTTCGTAGAAATATAGTACAAATCAACTCTCGAACCAGCAAAAAATGTTTAAATCAGTTTTGCCTAAGTGGCACTTTCAAAAAACCTACCGTAATGCCTCGAACAAGCAGAACCTCCTTCAACTATCAGAAACGGGCGCTTATTCAAATTTTCAACGAAAACATAATTTTAAGGCATTTCAACATAAAAGATTAATGAAAAACACAAGTTGCACCCAAATCTACTTTTTAAATAAGCGCCCATCTCTGAGTCTCAAAAATTAAATAAGCACCTGGGCGCTTATTCGAGGCATTACGGTAATCGAGTACGAAATAATATCATGCGACGATTGAGAATGAAACTCTGGTTTAAACATGCAACTACGATATATAATAGTTTTGATTAAATGCTGTGAAGCGCTAAGAGATGTAAATCTTGTCCATAAACTTCGTCTTAATGCCCATGATGCAATTTTCTCTCTGCTTCGAACAAATGGATAGGGCAATAGTCCTAAACGATTGTAACCTAAGCTCGTCTCCCAGACAGTGTTTACAATTCTCAAAATGTTCACAATGATGCAACCAAAGGAGACAAATCTCTACTAACCGACACAAGGAAAGGTGGAAAGTAAGACGGTTCTCTTCATGGCAATATTTCGTTGCCAATTTCATTTAATTTTGATCAGAGAGACATAAAGAAAATACTATCTAGTAGAAAAAATATTCAACAATTTTCTAAAACTAATCGAATGCAAGGAAGATCACAGTAAAGATTGTTTTTAACAACATTTTCTTTTAAACAGGATACAAAAAGTTACAAGAAGTCTGTCTCCTACGTCATAAACGATTTTCACGATATCAGCTGAAAGAATGTCCCAAAATCAAATCTCTTGGCAGCTTTCTTGAGGAAATCCCCATTTCTATTGATACCAATGTACCATGGGGATTTTTTAAAATTAAGCCGGTATACCGTGTGGAAATTTTCTTCCTGAAACTCTCTGAAGATGCATTCCTTTTTTAATTCATTCTGAAAAAGCAGACGTAAATGTTAGCCAAGGACAATTTCCAATGATGCTATTAACAAGCAGCTGTAGTTTCATTTGAAACCAAACAACGTCAAAGTTTATAAGCAGCTCTTAGAACAGAAGAAAACTTAAATAGAAAATTGAGCTAAAATACAAGAAACACGAAAAAACTGTTAAATTTCCTTTTACTGAATCAGTGAATAGAAAGATACAGGCTGTCTAATGTCGAGGCTGTGTTTTTCTCAATTTGTCCTTTAATCGCTATACTGCAGAACATCATAGATGTGTATAATGCAGGTATTGCTTTTTAATATAACAAAGGATGTATTCTTCAATTAAAAATATATTCTCAATAAAACTAATCGTAAAGACAAAATTATCATTTTAAATCAGTCGTGCTTTCACATCATCGATATCTTCAATATAAAATTTTTCCTCTGTACCATATGAATTGGCTACACTTATTCTTTTGCTCATCACAATATCTTATGCTTTTAATAAACCAGCCATTTTCGTAAAGGTTTGGAATTACATTATGCAGTCCCTTAGCTTTTAGCACCTTCAGAAAACTGAACATAGCATCCCAAGTAAAATCATCCCACACTTGGCATTAAAAAATTCAAGCAAATCATACAGGCTTTTACCGTATCCCAGTTCAGCTACTATCACTTAGCGTGGATGTTTTGTGACAGGCATCTTAATATCAAGATCAGCCACATTCACAAAACGGCACCGAGCATCGCATACAAGGATAGTGCTTCTGACTTTGATGCACTTTTGACCAGAGATAATTCTGTATCTGTTTATAAACGGAATCTACAGTTGCTGAATGCAGAGATTTACAAAACTAAATCAAATATCCCCCCAGCCTCTATGACTGAGGTTTTCATTGAAAAAAATCCCCCCTTTCACCTATCGACCTCCTCCTATCACCTATCAACCTCCCCCTATCACCTATCAACCTCCCCCCTACCACATATCAACCTCCCCCCTTTCACCTATCAACCTCCCCCTATCACCTATCAACCTCCCCCTATCACCTATCAACCTCCCCCTATCACCTATCAACCTCCCCCTATCACCTATCAACCTCCCCCTATCACCTATCAACCTCCCCCCTACCACATATCAACCTCCCCCCTTTCACCTATCAACCTCCCCCTATCACCTATCAACCTCCCCCTATCACCTATCAACCTCCCCCCTTTCACCTATCAACCTCCCCCTATCACCTATCAACCTCCCCCTATCACATATCAACCTCCCCCTATCACATATCAACCTCCCCCTATCACCTATCAACCCCAAGAACCAATACAAATTAACAGAAAAATTGGTTAAGAGCCTATACTTGAAGTTCTGAGTTTACAAGAAACAAAGCGAAAAACTTACACTCGTAAACATGTTCCCGTTCAAATTGCTCATGCAAAGAAACTTATTTGCTTTTATCCCTCGGATTGAAACAACACCGCTTCCAACAGATGTCACGTTCATTTCGCCTGTATAAAAATGGCACGTAATTGGACGATGAAGGGTACTGGCAGTAGAAAACATAAAGCTACAAATTGGTATCTTAGATCATCCTAGTCATAATTCTTTGCATCTAGACCATGTTTAGCTGCGTTCTAAAATGTCATGGTTATCTTAAAGAACACAAGATACCTTTATCGTGTTTCTATCTATTATGATATGCATCCTAATCACGCTTCTTGGCATTCTAATCAGGGCTGCCACGAGACTTACGAGGCTCAGGGTGAAAATAGGACGATGAGTGTGTAAAATAAAAAACTGTTTACAATTAACCGCGGGGAAGAAGCGAGCGCGTAGGTGTGAGGAGCTTTAGAAACATGACTTTTACTATTCTTACGAGCGAGCATGCGATGAGAGTATATAACCAGTTTGTTATTGTTTTGTTACCTTGAAAGAAGTATATAACGTTCTATTTCGAGCTTTTTGTGAGTTTATCACCTCACAACATTCTAAGTTCGTGATAATGAGCCCTTCTGCGAACAAAATGAGCAAAAATGTTTGCGACCACGCCCTTCAGGATACCTTAAATTCGTTCATTCACTTTAAAATTTTTTCTACTTATAGGCATAATTTGGCTAATTTAGATGAATGGAATTCAAGATATCCTTTAAGAAATGAATACTCTACACAAAATTAACAGATAACAGCCCAAAAAAACTTCTACATACTTGAAGGGTCTTCGCCATTTCGGGTGACAGTTGCATTGAGATCATCGATTTTCAACATCCAATGAAATCGATTTACAAGCCTTCCCTTCTTGGTCTTTGTAGCAGATGGTTGGTGAGCAGGGGGTTCGCCCTTATTTCTTATATCTTTCGGCCTATTGTCAATATCGAGCGGAGGTCCTTCCTGATTGGCCTCGTTACTGTCTGCATCGAAGTCGTTCACAACCTCGCTTTTGCTTCCGTCAAACACTGTTCTTGTCTGGGAACTGCGAGGTCCTTGCTTTGGCGAGTATTTCTCTTTACGAGCATTGATTCCCATCACGAAACCAGCAATGCACAGCAACTGGAATAAAAGTGGTCTAGTATGGGTTCTTAGGTGTTTAATGAGAGAAGAGGGTCGAAAAAAAGAGATAGTTGGAATAAAAAGAGATGGTCGGAATAAAAAGAGATGGTCGGAATAAAAAGAGATGGTCGGAATAATACCAGAAAATCCGGTTTGAACCAACGTCTTATGTCGTGTCGTTTACTAACACACCAATCCAATATTTTCAATAATTCCCCTGACTTTTCTAAAAAGGCATTTGACATGCATAAGTACAGCATATCAAAAAATAACTCGATCAGAGTACGCGCGTTTGAAAGGAATTTGAAACTTCACACCTGAAACCACTTAAGAGTTTCGCCGATTTTCAGAAAGGCGAAAACTGATCACGGTTTGGCCGTGAGACTCACGGATATTCACCTCTTTTTACAGTCTCGAGACGGAAGTTATTTTTCTCGCGGATTTCTGGGCCTTATTCTTCTTTCAATTCAGATCATACGAATCAGTGGTCGCTGAACACATTCCATTCCACCACATTGTTTATGACAATCACTTGCCCAGACCTGTTGCGTGAATGATTGTCAAACGCGTTAATGTATCAGTGTGATACAGTATTAGTGTTCATTGCTTCGATTGTTTATTCTTACGTTTAAAAAAGCCTGTTCTCTGTGTTATTTTGGAATGTTTTAAATGTGAAAAAAAAATGTTAAGGCATTCTGAATGGTCTGGTTTTAAGCCATTCACACTTTTTCATTCTTTTTTAAAAGCTCGCGCGAGAGAAGGTGTGCAGTGATAAAAAATCCTTAAAACCGCAACACCTGGATAAGAAAATGGACGAAACCTAACAAATTCAAATTTTCCAAGAAATTCCTGCAGATTTGAGAAAACGTTAAAAAAACCCAACAAGAAATCAGGACATTTAACACATCTATTAGGAAAGCACAATACACACAATGATTGGATATACCGGTGACTTTGAATTTAACTAGAATTATAAAGTAAAGTGTTTGATATGAAATACAGATACCACGCAAAACGCTTGAATCGAGGGGAACTCTTTCGTACCGAGACCTTTATACTATGTAATTTGTTCCTTATCACAACATCTAAAAACAATCACATACTCAGGAGCTTTTAAAGAACCCAAGATCGAATAGAAAACTTACCAGGACGCCTTTCATGTTGAGAGTTTTTCGAGATGAACTTTGGTGTCTGATCAAGCAAAGTCCTCACTGCCTAAAGCTGCAACAGAGACGAAAGCGACTAATTAGGTTTGTATTCAGACAGGCAAAAAATTGGCTTGGTTTAAACTGTAAATAACCCGTGTTTGTGCCTCTGAAAATTACACGGTTGGACCCCTCGCGTGACAGGTGTTATGCCTCAAATCTGAAACTCATTTATCATTGTTAGAACTCTGGTACAAGGAGATTGGTTCGGTATTGCTACAAACCGCGACAAAACGACGCGAGATTTATGTAATTCGCACTGTTCTTGTTTGGGTTGTCTCAGTACTCAACAAAGCTGCGTACGATTAAATTCATAAGCCTGGTAAGGTCTTCTCACATTTAACGCAAAAGGTCAACACAACCAGCAATGTTTGGAATAACAGTCCAGGTAACATTTCTCAATCATTGGCCTCGATTTGATAGAGGTTCGACATTTTCAATGAGGCCCAAAAAATTGTGTGTAAGTTTTCAACGAGCATGACCTCACGTGAAATCTTGCAGTCAACAAATAAGATTCTTTTTTTGTTTTAAGTCTAGAAAGTTAAGGGTAAGTTCTGATTACAGCAAAGAAACCTTTTTTTTCCGTTTCAGTCTGTTCTTTTCCAAACAAAAAAAAGGCAACACAAAATGTGAGGACAGAGTGACAGCAATTAAATTGGAGGTTAAAAACTGTCAAACTTTTTTGAATGCACGAAATGCTTCTGAAAATTAAGAAAACCAATTTCAAAGTCCTCTGAAAACATTCTTAATAACCACCTATAATTTACGGTATAAATAACCCTTCAAACGCTTAAAAACCTTACTAAGCTCTTTATCTATAACCTAACAAAAAAGTGTCGCAGAACGCATGGTAAGCTATATCTCAATGTGCCTGCATCCATTTTTCAATTTCTTTACATTCTACTAGCCGAGCTTTCAAGGCACACAATGATACCATGTTTCAAACTATCAGAGATTTTGAAAATTGAAGTAATCTCACGCAAACGAAGGTTTCCAAAACTTCTTTACCAAAACTTTTAGTTCAGGTCTGAAAAACTCTTGACCTGTCTAGCCGATTATCGTTGCTCTGCGATTGTGATCACATGTCTCATTTACAGAAACTAGTTGCAACCACATGGCACATCTATGTATTTACGAGTGTACCTGCAAGAGCGACTAGTAAAATCATGTTTTCTCCGGACTTACAAGTCCTTTAGATACAGGTGTACCCAAAGAACCAATCGAATGGTTCAGAAATTTGCACACGGCCAGGACAGATGTCGGGTAAGCAAAGCGTGTCTCAATTTTTTTGTATATGCTCTGGTCCGTCTTTTATAGCCAAATACAGCTATGAGAGGGGAGAAAAATTGTTTGCGGGTTTTTGGAAGGGTATAGTTTCAAGGAGAGGAGAAATTTGAAAAATCTGAGATACTCTTTGGTAGCTAAGGATCTGCGCTTTCTGCTAATATAAGTCAGATTTTGTTACCTCAAACGAAAGGGTACAAAATAGCTTTTGAAGGTTGTACACTTATTTAAGCAATAAATTTGACTGAAAAGTATCATTTTACAATATTTGCCAACTATTCTTATACGGTTGGAATCACCACATTCTTATGCATCGAATGATGTAAAGTTTAATCTGATTCCGTTAATAGCTTGGCTTTTAGAGAGAGAAAACCAAACATCGTGCCAAGAACATTTACCGTAACCTTAAAAAAAAGCAAAATTTAAACTGGATAATACTAGGAAGAGCTGAGTTTTTTGCTTCAGTTAAGTAACTTTTCCAAGACTAAAAAAACATAGATGTCAAGCTATCTTGGGGGCCCTTTTTGATCGGAACCTTTAGTGATAGGACTTAGGTCCCCTTAACCTTGTTGTGCCACTGACAACAAGTAGCATCCAAAAATCTCTAGACAATCGCTCAAAATACCCTATGATGAAATTTAAAACATCTATTGGCAAAGCACAATACATCCTATGATTGGATATGAAATGAAATACAGATACCAAGCAAAACGCTTGAATCGTGGGGAGCTCTTTTGTACCGAGACCTTTATACTGTGTAATTT
This sequence comes from Rhopilema esculentum, assembly GCF_057945365.1. Taxonomy (NCBI): domain Eukaryota; kingdom Metazoa; phylum Cnidaria; class Scyphozoa; order Rhizostomeae; family Rhizostomatidae; genus Rhopilema; species Rhopilema esculentum. The sequence continues at coordinate 8,701,723 of NC_142823.1, read as the reverse complement.
GTTCCTTATCACAACATCTAAAAACAATCACATACTCAGGAGCTTTTAAAGAACCCAAGATCGAATAGAAAACTTACCAGGACGCCTTTCATGATGAGAGTTTTTCGAGATGAACTTTGGTGTCTGATCAAGCAAAGTCCTCACTGCCTAAAGCTGCAACAGAGACGAAAGCGACTAATTAGGTTTGTATTCAGACAGGCAAAAAATTGGCTTGGTTTAAACTGTAAATAACCCGTGTTTGTGCCTCTGAAAATTACACGGTTGGACCCCTCGCGTGACAGGTGTTATGCCTCAAATCTGAAACATACTTATCATTGTTAGAACTCTGGTACAAGGAGATTGGTTCAGTATTGCTACAAACCGCGACAAAACGACGCGAGATTTATGTAATTCGCACTGTTCTTGTTTGGGTTGTCTCAGTACTCAACAAAGCTGCGTACGATTAAATTCATAAGCCTGGTAAGGTCTTCTCACATTCAACGCAAAAGGTCAACACAACCAGCAATGTTTGGAATAACAGTCCAGGTAACATTTCTCAATCATCGGCCTCGATTTGACAGAGGCTCGACATTTTCAATGAGGCCTACAAAGTTGTGTGTAAGTTTTCAACGAGCATGACCTCACGTGAAATCTTGCAATCAACAAATAAGATTCTTTATCTGCTGTAAGTCTATAAAGTTAAGGGTAAGTTCTGATTACAGCAAAGAAACATTTTTTCCGTTTCAGTCTGTTCTTTTCCAGTCAGTTCAGTTGCACTCTGTCCTCATGTGAACGAGGCCTAAGACTAGCAAATAAAAGTTTCTTTCGAGACTTGTTATGGCTCGGAATTAGAACAAAAAAGGAGCAACACAAAATATGAGGATAGAGTGACAACGATTAAATTGGAGGTTAAAAACTGTCAAACTTTTTAGAATGCGCGAAATGCTTCTGAAAATTAAGAAAGCCAATTTCAAAGACCTCTGAAAACATTCTTAATAACCACCTATAATTTACAGTATAAATAACGCTTCAAACGCTTATAAAACCTTACTAAGCTCTTTATCTATAACCTAACAAAAAGTGTCGCAGAACACACGGTAAGCCATATCTCAATGTGCCTGCATCCATTTTTCAATTTCTTTACATTCTACTAGCCGAGCTTTCAAGGCACACAATGATACCATGTTTCAAACTATCAGAGATTTTGAAAATTGAAGCAATCTCTTGTAAACGAAGGTTTCCAAAACTTCTTTACCAAAACTTTTAGGCGAGGTCTGAAAATCTCTTGACCTGTTTAGCCGATTATCGTTGCTCTGCAATTGTGACCACATGTCTCATTTACAGAAACTAGTTGCAACCACATGGCACATCTATGTATTTACGAGTGTACCTGCAAGAGCGACTAGTAAAATCCTGTTTTCTCCGGACTTACAAGTCCTTTAGATACAGGTGTACCCAAAGAACCAATCGAATGGCTCAGAAATTTGCACACGGCCAGGACAGATGTCGGGTAAGCAAAGCGTGTCTCAAAACTTTTTGTATTTGCTCTGGTCCGTCTTTTATAGCCAAATACAGCTATGAGAGGGGAGAAAAATTGTTTGCGGGTTTTTGGAAGGGTATAGTTTCAAGGAGAGGAGAAATTTGTAAAATTTGACAAACTCTTTGGTAGCTAAGGATCTGCGCTTTCTGCTAATATTAGTCTGATTCTCTACCGCGAACGCAAGGGTACAAAATAGCTTTTGAAGGTGGTACACTAATTTAAGCAATAAATTTGCCTGGAAAGTATAATTTTACAATATTTGCAATTGTTTTGATATGGTTTGAGTCACCACATTCTTATGCATCGAATGAAGTATAGTTTAATCTGATTCCGTTAATAGCTTGGCTTTTAGGGAGAGAGAACCAGATATCGTGTCAAGAACAATTACCCTAACCTTAAAAGAAAAGCAAGATTTGAATATGATAATACTAGGAAGAGCTGAGTTATTTGCTTCAGTTAAGTAACTTTTCCAAGACTAAAAAAACATAGATGTCAAGCTATCTTGAGGGCCCTTTTTGATCGGAACCTTTAGTAATAGGGCTTAGGTCCCCTTAACCTTGTTGTGCCACTGACAACAAGTAGCATCCAAAAATCTCTAGACAATCGCTCAAAATACCCTATGATGAAATTTAAAACATCTATTAGGAAAGCACAATACATCATATGATTGGATATGCCAGTGGCCTTTGAATCCAACCTGAATTATAAGGTAAAGTGTTTGATATGTAATACAGATACCACGCAAAACGCTTGAATCGTGGGGAGCTCTTTCGTACCGAGACCTTTATACTGTGTAATTTGTTACTTATCACAACATCCAAAAATAATCACATACTCAGGAGCTTTTAAAGAACCCAAGATCGAATAGAAAACTTACCAGGACGCCTTTCATGTTGAGAGTTTTTGGAGATGAACTTTGGTGTCTGATCAAGCAAAGTCTCCACTGCCTAAAGCTGCAACAGAGACGAAAGCGACTAATTAGGTTTGTATTCAGACGGGTGAAAAATTGGCTTGGTTTAAACTGTAAATAACCCGTGTTTGTGCCTCTGAAAATTACACGGTTGGACCCCTCGCGTGACAGGTGTTATGCCTCAAATCTGAAACTCACTTATCATTGTTAGAACTCTGGTACAAGGAGATTGGTTCGGTATTGCTACAAACCGCGACAAAACGACGCGAGATTTATGTAATTCGCACTGTTCTTGTTTGGGTTGTCTCAGTACTCAACAAAGCTGCGTACGATTAAATTCATAAGCCTGGTAAGGTCTTCTCACATTTAACGCAAAAGGTCAACACAACCAGCAATGTTTGGAATAACAGTCCAGGTAACATTTCTCCATCATCCGTTTTGACAAGGGTTCGAAATTTTCAATGAGGCCCGACAAATTGTGTGGAAGTTTTCAACGAGCGTGACCTCACGTTAAATCTTGCAGTCAACAAATAAGATTCTTTATCTGCTGTAAGTCTAGAAAGTCAAGGGTAAGTTCTGATTACAGCAAAAGAACTTTTTTTCCGTTTCAGTCTGTTCTTTTTCAGTCAGTTCCGTTGCACTCTGTCCTCATGTGAACGAGGCCTAAGACTGGGAAATAAAAGTTTCTTTCGAAACTTGTTATGGCTCGGAATAATACCAAAAAAGGAGCAACACAAAATATGAGGACAGAGTGACAACAACAAAATTGTAGGTTAATTTCATTTTATTCTTATTAAACCCATTTTGTGGACCTCTAAAAACGTTTTTAAGAACCACCTATAAGTTACTGTATAAATAGCCCTTTTGAAAGCTTAAAAACCTTAGTAATATACTTATCTTTAACCTATCAAAAAACTATTGCAACACACACGGTAAGCAATAGCTTATCGGGGGCAGCGTCGAGAAAATCGGGGGGGGGGGGGCAAAACCGAACAAAGAGGCTTGAATTGTGGTACACTTATTAACTCTTTTCTACTTTGGCAAAAAGTAGGGGGGGGGGTATAACTCCAAGCCCCCCTCCCCAACTCCACGTTGCCTACATTTGATGTAGTATAGCATGTTAAACAGAATTGCAAGATGTAGAAATGATAATACTGGGGAGAGCTGAGTTATTTGCTTCAATTGAAGAACTTTTCCAAGACTTAAAAACATGGATATCAAACCATCTTGGGGGCCCTTTTTGACCGGGAATGGCACTGACAACAAGTAGCATTCCAAAACCTCTGCACAATCCCTTGAAATACCCTCTTTATGGATAACATGCTAAAAACCTGAATTTTTCCAGCAGCCTTTATAAAAGCCACCAGTTTTGGCTCGAGAATCCTATACCAACATCAAAGTTGGGGCAAGACAATTCACCCGCATGCCGCCTATCTCGGTCTCCGTCTATGATAAGTGGATGTAGTCGCAGAAGATCAGTCACAAAACTTTTCAAGGCAGATATGCCATTATAACATTTGCACGCACCGTGATGTTTTGCCATTAACTTTATTCTTTTTGTTATGCATTTATAATAGGTGTGAACTGAATCCTGGGATACTTGAACCAGGTCGCAAGCACTGGTCTCAACAAGAAGACTGGATCGAACAACCTATTACTCTCCTACATCAGCACGAGGTCGTGATCGCGTCTCTCCATGTAAAGACATCTGGCGTTAGGTAAAATCGGTACACACACTGCTGTGCTTTTAATTGTGTATTATTATAATTAAATTCTTAAATAATCTAAGAAACAACAGGCCTAGGAAAATGAGTGAACATTGGATTTTCCCTGACATAAACTAAATACCACAGCAAAAAGGTTTCAAGTTCCTTACTGCCAGTTCTTGTTTAAACAGTTAATTTGAACTTTGCCATGAAAAAGCAAATTAAACTAAAATCAACATGATTGTTCTCTATTCTCAAGCAATACGGCGAGCTCCTAACATGGCACCGCAATGTGGAATCAACGCTGGGGTGGAGAAGCTCGATCCAGTCTTTTTTTAGATAGAGTGAGTCGCATTTCGCAGTAAAGCGCGTTAAGTAACGAGGATGAAGCAAAGACAAAACAACATTGTTTGTTTACGTACAGTTTGTAAGTGGCTGATGGAAGTTACAAAACCTGCATGAAGTTACAAAACCTTCATGAAGTTACAAAACCTGCATAGAAAACTATCATGCCTTCATACAAACATAGGCTACTAAAAGATCGAAAACTGGAGCCCCGTAGTAATATGAATAAAATACTGATAACAAACGCCATTCCAGTATAAAAATAGAAAATATTTCAAAAATACGAAACATGAAAAACATTTCTAAAAATGACACACTGTCAGCAATGATAATGGAATCAGGCAATCACAGTTCTGGAAAGAACTAGCTTACGATTTTTAAGCAATAGAAACAACGTTCTTGAACCTGGGCGATAAAATCAATTGACCACGTGCTGGTTTTGTACACTGCTTGAAGACGCCGCGCATCACTAGGTTTTTGTCATGCGCTGGGGGCGTCTAAGTAGGGCTTCAACTTAGGAGTTAACTAGCGGAAATAGACAAAGCAAAAAACCGAAAGGAAACAGAAAATAGGAAATAGAATGTGGCCTGATTGGATTTTATCGCCAGGCGATGCGTGGGGCACACAAAACGACGGTTAAACATCGATTTCAACTCAAATAAGTATACAACTTTTTAACGAGTATCAAAACATTTCAAAATCCTACTTTGCATTCTAAGCCGCATTCTAGTTTTCATATCCCAATAAACTTTTCTTATCCCTAATGTTTAGAATCAGTCTATTCAATTTAAGTGACCAATAGACGAAAAATCCTAGATGTGGAAGCTTCTTGTTTGCTAAAAAATAGTCCCCAGGAAAAAAATTACTAGTAATTTAACCCCTTTAGATGGTTTAATTCTCAAAGTTATGTAATTAGAAATTTAGGTCACATCCTTATCTATGTCACATCAACTGCACGGTCGCAATTTATGTTGCAATATTTAAATTTCTTGTTACTCACAGTGTGATGATTATCTAAAGTACTGTTGTGCAAATTAAGACTAAACTCCTTTCCTGTACCGTTTTTAAAAAAACTTTTATTCTGAAGATATGTTGAAGATTGACTCGTGTTAAGCCGAAACGCCCTTTAATTTCATTCGAAGATTTTTAAGGCATTAATGCCAAAATTTTAATATATAATATTTGATCCAACTTACCACTGTCATTTTGGCATCGGGTGTTTAACGCTTTTGCTAATCGAAGTAAATAAAGTTTAAAACTTGAAACTCTGAGACTCGAGTTACCGAGATAGTATTGTAGTTGCAACGATTAAATGCTGGAGATTTTAAAACTTTAGCTTGTTAACATGGTAAATCATTATGCAATTTTCAATATTACCAGTGTAGCAGGGCGAAGGTAGATAGTGAAGTTACCTGACACGAGCAAATGGATGTGCCAGGTTATTGAAAGACGAAAGTACTTTTCTGTTAGAAATTTTGCGCAAGGGCAATCGAAATTCTTTCAAAGTGACATCAAAGCGATACATGGAAGGCTAAAGTTTATAAAGTGACAGTACAGTACGAATGAGTGAATCTTGATGAGAACAGCATGAATAAATAGAATGAAAGAAAGTGACAGAAAGAATGAGCCACAGCGCTGAAACACAAACTTCTGATGTCAGCAAACCGCGGAGCCAGCGGTCAATGGGGTCATTTCGCTAGGAATACCGGAACTTCACAGATCTGCGCAGTCACTACAGGGATATTGCTTTTAAGGTTACGGTTAAAACTGGGAAAAGTGTTATGGGAAAATCATTGTTTAAGTTGTGTGACGCTTTAAACAAATTAATATTACATTGAAACTGTTTCGCAACAGAATTAGATTTAAGCAGCAATGAAATTTGAAGAAATTGGACACCAAGAGCTGAATCAGGAATACCAAACTTTTAATTCATGTAAAGTTATTTGTATGACATAATTTTAGGTATTTAACACAACACCAGCTATTTTATTTGTTCAATTTAAAGATACAATTTAAAGTTGATTGTTCATTTGAAGTTGATGATGTCAAAGTATTAAGTAACATCTATTAAAATAAGAGTTTAACATATGAAATAAGGTTGAGCGATATTCAGGTGCCTTTAAAATTGACAAGCGGTTCTGCTGGGGCAAAAACCTGGTTTTAACATGATCTTGAAAAGAGTAATTAGATTAGAAGCGTTTATAGATTCACGAGCCACTAAAGCATTAGCATTTATCTCCGTCTGAAACTATTCGTCTTCGACTGTCTAGACAAGTTTAAATGCAAGAATTTAGCATTTGAGAAGTATTATCGTGGACCCCGTTTTACAGCCTAACATGGTTATATTGAATTTATAACTGAAATTATGTGTTAACCTGGATTCTTTTAAAAGACGTTTTTGAGACGCAAAGCGCCAGTTTTCATTCAGTTCTAACTATTTAGATGGACTTTGTGTAAGCAGTTGCTATCTTGTCGATGCATACCTGTGGTTTTCTTTATGTCGTAGCGTTTATTTCATAATTAATATATTTTAAATCTGTCCTTTAGGGCCTAGTCTTACAAGTTAGGATATGAAAAGGAGCATCTGGTTATAAAATATCTACCCTTGACAGTTTAAAACGGAGGTTACACACGCTCTAGCAAAACTACATAACAACACTTAGAGTCCAGTCTTCTCATCATTTATATTTAGCTTGGTGGTGATCAATACGGATAAGTCGCCTCCCTAGCGACCCTCTTCATTTGTCTTACTGGCTGCGCTTTATACGTTGTTGAAGTTTGAAAACCCGCACTGCTCGTGGGAGCTGATAAATTGAAGAAAATTCAGTATTAATTAGCATATATTTAACATATTTAACAAAAGTTATTACCAATAATTATATTATTGCTGTACTAAAGAAAATGTGTGCTATCAGCGAGTTATTTAGGTCAATCGCGAGTGACAATGCAGGTGTTGCCAGTGCAGAATTGACAAAGTCAGGTTGGCTTTGACAATAAAGTGAAGAGGATATAATCTACCATTTTCAATGCAAGTTAGGCCCCAACATCACGCACGTACTATAACGAACAGTTTGGATCTCTAGGTGTCATGCCTAGGCCTCTTTTATCTATTTCGTGAGTAACCCTTAATCGAAAACTTCAAATTTCTAGAAATAATCTTTTCCGTCACGCATATCCCATAACCGTTAGGCGAGCGTTCTGCACCGAGAAGATCAATAAAACTGGCCAAGTTCTGCATTTTCACTCGCGAATGGTGCACATGATGAAGAAACTGTTAATACTTACCAGAAAATAATTTTATCTTTTGAGGAAATAAGAAGGCTCAATAGTAATAAAAATCAACTTGAAAGGCTTTGACGCAGTAATCAGTTTAGATAATAAACTTTCATTAATTGAAAAGCTGTAAAATAAATGATGTCCACTTTATGAAGGGAAAAATAAGGAATGCAAAATAATTTATGTAAATATTAGGCAATAAATATTAAAATATAGGCAATAAAGCACACAACTGTGGCTTGGCATATTAGAATAAGTTTGGTGCAACTAAAGCCAATGAAAAGCAAATATTTAAATTAAAAGTATTATAAGGAATATGTGATGAGGATTTTAACTTGAAAACAATTTTTACTCAGTTTTACACAAATCTAGGAGTGAATTATGCTCCCACAATGCGAGTTTTTTACTTGGTTTCTTTAAAATGAAAAGTCAAATTTTCATGCTTATTGTTGTTAATATGCCCGTTTTGGACATCCGAAAAAATCGTTTTAAATGTCATTACATTTTATATACTTCAAACACTGGAATACAACCTTAAAAAATAAAATTCTATTTAGAAAATGCATTATAAATTTTGATCACATTTATTTGATCCTTGCACAGTAATTTGAGCATTTTGTGAGTGAACGTGTGATTTTTTGAGTAGCAATTACATTATCTTGAGCTTTAAAGTTAAAATCCTTTACGCATAAACCTTACAAACAAATTTAAAATGAAAAGCAAATATCTACAGCCAACAGAGCTTTAAATCTTAAAAACAGAATTTTTAAAATTCTGTTCAAAACTTTAAAAATCAGTTTGGATTTATAATATAATATAAACTTTCCTATACCCAGAGTCTAATTTTGGGAACTTAGGCCAGCTGCAAACCTGATAACATTTTTACTATCAATTGAACAATAACAGACGCTGTGGTGCCATCGAAAAGGAATATCCGTCTAGGAATTTTCGCATTAACACCTCAACCATCGAATGGGCTAGGTGGTTTCAACAACAGCCATGAAACTTTGGGACTGGCACAAAAATCATTACAAAAATATATACAGTACCTGGATCCTAATGATAAACAGTAGCAAAATCAACAAGAGGGGAACGTATAAGATCTTTTGCAAAGCTATTTCTGTTTCCAATTACACAAAGACTGTGTGCGTCTTTTTGTGTTTCCTGCTGCACCTAACACTGCGATTTGCATCAAAGCAAACGAATGATACAACGAAGACTAACAAACTTTTAAAAAATGTGACGTCATCGATCAATTGCCAAAGTATTTAGAAGAAAGACGTTAAACCTAACTTAGAAGGAAGCGTTGAATCAAACAGACTTACCGTATTCGTACGCCTCTGCACCAGAGTAATCGTAGTAAACGCTTTCACTGAAATGAAACCAGGTCATTGACATAACACAAAGCACTCTGCACATGGCCTGGGACAACTAGAACTAAAATCTGACACAGATTTTGAAAAGTAAATCTACAGCAAGGCCGTTAAATTTTGATACTGCAAAACGATATGATATTCTATAGAGAAAGCTCCAGAACATACAAATCTTCAATTATAAAGAGAACGAACTGTCCCTACTTATAGCCAACCCTAAATCACTGTTTTGTCAAAAATCACCATCTTTGACAATTCACCTTCTAAAAACCATTGATGATAACGATTGCCCATTTCGAATTACTGGATAAGAAATCTGTATTCAGGGGTTCAATGATAACTCTTCACAACAAATATAGGCAGGCAGGGAAGAATTTTCTACTCACGTCGCTCCCTCTGCGTAGGCAGCATCATATGCTGAGTCATATGTTGGGTCGTACGTCTCGTACTGTTTAGAAAAAGGAACATTACAGTCTCAATTCATAAACATATCGATCCTTTAAAGACAGTGAAGCAACAATAGTAGCTAATCTCCTAAGAAGCACAAACTAGCAAGTATGTTGATAATCACTGCAGTGCTGGGCTTCTATTCAATTCACCAAAATCATGCCCACGTGAAGGCTTTAACCTAAGTTTACAACCAAAATCTAACAGAACCTACACTACTTTGCCTTTAATAGATGACCAAAACATAAACAAAAAATCCCCGAGCACCTAGAATAGGGGACAGATGGTGATGAGAGTTTGCACCCTTTCCAACTCATGCATTCTCTCGAATCAGTTTTCTGCCATTAAAACACAAACTAAGCTTTGAATGAAGTCAAAAGAAAATCTATAACTCCAAAGCTGTATGCGTGCCGGTTTTTTGCTTAAAAACGTTTGTCTGAACAGTCACCGATTGTCTAGGACTGGAAGCATATTTCGTGTACAAGTAAGTACCTCTGATGATGTTGTTACTGTGATTGGTTCGGCGCGCTACAAAGCAAAAGGAGCAATGTTAACTTGAATGAGTTCGGAGCATTCACGCCTAAAAGCCCTCATTAATTTGAAGGGTCAAACCCAACACTTAATAAATTCCCAGCGCTGGTCAATGAGATGCGGTTGCCCCTGGTAAACCACATATTTAATCAAAGTTTAAAATTACATCTTATCAGGCTAAGTGACCATTCTGTGTACAAGGCATCTGTCATTGCGTCTTCAATGGGTCATCTTGAACAAAAGAGGCTTGAAATGCAGTAAATCCAAGAACCTCCAGGCACTGTATAAATTTGGTTGTGGCTGGTATAATTAAACTGAAGACGGATTCTTATCGTCTTATGGTGGATTTCTGCACGACCTTACAGCTATGGCCAGCCTCCATTGTGACATCAGGTTTAATCCTTCAATACAATGTGGTAAAAGCACCCAGCGTTGATAGTATATCGAGCCCACCAACCCCTTTAACTTCTGTTGAAAGCCTCCTTATCGTCCTCAATGCAAGTTTCAAGAAATCTGACGCCGAACGACTGATTCAAGGCGGAAATTTCATTTGTTTAGCTTAATATGGAATATTAAAAAGGATGATAACAGGTGGGCAGCTGCCATGATAGGCCACTTCTTTGAGTAAGGATGGGACCTTCAAGACATAGTGTGTATACAGCACTCTTAATTGAACCTACGTGTCGTGTTCATTATCAATGAATAGAATTAATGGTAACGAAGAAGACGGTATAAACTCACATGTCCAGGCGCTTGCGCAGCATGGCGTGGTGCAGCCACGTGTGTGACGATCGCTCGTCCGAGGCTTCTTGAAACAGGAATGGGCATTCTCACTGCTGAAGGAAAACACAATGGCCATTAAAATAATAACAAATTTATCTAGCAAACAAATGAAGACCTATTAGTAGTGAAATGTGAACAGAGCATAAGTGAATTGAATCAGGAACACGTGAACATGGCAGAGGTAAACACGTGGAAGGTGAACATGGCTGAGGTTGATGCAGTGTTCTATACTTGGGCATGTCATGTGAACGCATAGATGCCATATCGACAGCCGCATAATATCGATACAATTTGGCCACCGTTGTACCTTCATTTACAGTCGAATGCGATAAATCGATATTTTATCAACTGCAGAAAAGCAGAATTATCGATAGGAATTGCAATACTTTTAGTTAATTACAAGTAGCATCGATTTCTTCGACAGTCATGGTATAACCTTTCAAGCTAGCTTGGGATTTTCCAGTGGTATCAAAAAACAGCCAAAAGCTTAAGTGCTCGTGAAAAATGACAACTTTAAGTCGGCTCGTAAACTGGCTGCTCGAATGACCCTTTATAAGAGACAATAAAGGTGCAAAGAGCTGGAGTCTGAATAAAGAATAACACCAAAGTTAAGAATCATGGCGGATTTCAGTGGACTTAAAAATGGTTTACTGGCTTTGTCTTGCATTTATTAGGTTAAACCCAGTTATTCCCGTGTCAAAGCCAAATCAATTTTACAGGGAAAAAAACAAGCCATGGTATCTTCGCATTACGCCCTACTCCATAATTCTTTTTAAATTTTACAGTTGCAAAATTTTAAACCAGCACAGATTAAAACTAAGCTCCTGTAATCTAATTCTAAAAAACCAAGTTTCAAGGCCATCAACACAATTCTTAGGATTGGCACATTTTAGAGAGGGTTCAATAAGTTTAAAGAAAATTAAATTTGTTCATGACCATTCGTCTGATCAAGCATTAATCATTTTGATCGCATTAACTACAAAAGTTAAAAAACATTTACATATTGAATAGCAAGAGAGCTTCATTTGAAACCTTTATAAGAATGAAGGGTAGCTAGTGTCCATTTTGCATTGAAGAGTCTCTATTAACATTAATCCTTTGCGCACCGCGTATGGAGCAAAACAGACAAACTGGACTAGAAGATGGCGAAGAAGGTTCATTTCTTTAGTTTCCTTCCAACGAGAGAAAATTGATCACCCATTTTAATGAACGTTGATCGCTCATTTCATCATTTTTATCACATGCAATTCTGCAGTATTTAGTTTTTCTGGGGGGGGGGGGGGGGCGCAGGGTACATTGAATAATATCGAAATGCAAGGTTGGATATGACTTTAACGTAAGGGCTTGATGCTGTTGAAGGCCCTTCACGCAAGTTCTTAAAGGGTTTGAATGAACCTAAAAATGTTGCATATTCATCCTTTAAGGGAACTATATTCCTGTCAAAAATCTGACCCCAGAATGCTTGTTAGAAGTGCACACAAGACAAGATTTCAAAAAAGTTAAAGCAATTTTAGAATTAGTGAGTTACTTGCTCTCCTTCCCACCATGAATTTATGTTACTGGAAGAGCAAAGAAACAGAGTGACGTCACGATTAGATATAAACAATTTGATATTTAATTCCTAAACTTAAATGTAGCGTTAGAATTGGCAACATGGATTAGAAGCTGACTTTAATAATGACGTCACTTTTAAGTCTTACCTCCGACCCATCTACCACCACGATGAGCAGCACTTGGAACTAAACGAAATAAAGTTTTACGTCAGCATTTATATATTAATAAATGTTAATAAATGCTAGAGCATTACGCGATTACCTGAGAATACCAGGGGAAATCATTTGGTACAAAACATTTTTAGAGGGCACTTAATGAAGGGTTTGGGCACTAGGAGGTTTACTATCGAAGATAAAACAGGCTGGTTAATGAGTTGTGAATCTTGTGAAATGAAAACATAACTGATTGGATTCATATCAACACATTAATTTTTAATTTTTTAATTTTTCTTATCAGTACCTACTCCGAGCGAATTTATTGCTTCTGAAAATTCCCTGGTTTTGAGGAATATCGATTTCCATTTCAGGAGCTTATCAGTTGTAATATTTATTCACACATGACATTAGATACAAAAAATATTGTAAATGTGAAGCATTTCAGTTTATAAACATGTTTAGACTGCAGTTAAAACACTTTAATGAATACTGGAGCTCAGATCTGTTTCTGTCTTAAGGGTCATTATAACCAATGTGGAAGCTTTACATGAAGTAACAAGTTGCATTTAGCATTCTATCTCTAAAACTGTACATTAATTGTTAGGCCGCTTGACTCTCGCTAAAAATAATTGCTTGTATAATCGCGTAAATGGAATATGGCTTTATTTCTCAAGATAGATGAATCGATTTGAAGGAAACTCAAGGGTATCAGGTAGATACCAGATGAACATCAGAAAAATTTACCTCATTTGAAATTCCGAAGATAGGAAAACAACAGAAAAAATTGTGGTGCAAATGCCAATTTGAAGACACCGTTTTAAGGGAGGACAATCATTACACTCCAGTAAATGCCTTCACAAGTCTTTACAAATTGAAATCCAAAAATGTGGTGTAAAGGCTGATTTCCACGAGGCGAATTTCGCAGCGAATTTCGCGGCGAAATCGCTGATGAAGGCATCAAGGCATGCGCAGTTTTGATTTTTGATTTCGCAGCGAATTCGCAAGAAAGTAGAACAGAGTTCTACTTTTTCTCGGCGAAATATTTCGCAGCACCTAATAACCAGTCAAAGCATGGTAAATTTGCTTGATTTGTTAAAAAATAATCTAGGAACATTCGTCATGCGTGCAGTTCTTAAAATAGGCGCCTTAAAGTTGAGTTTTGGAGGAAATTATTATATAATTTCGCAGCGAATTCGCAGTCTCGTAGAAATCAAAGACCATTTCGAAGCGAATTCGCCGCGAATTCGCTGCAAATTTCGCCTCGTGGAAATCAGCCTTAAGTCAGATCAAATATTGTGAAGACCACGCTAAGCCTAAGTGACGAGAGTTAATGTTCCAGAGGGGATAAAGTCCAATGTTACGCTTTGATATGATCTGTTGGACCGGGTTTTGAAATTCAGTCTGGAACGTTAGCTTGTTAACCTGATCAGTTTTTCAACTCGCCATGCAAAAGGTGAAACACGTCTAGACGGATATATAGTCTTCTCAGCACTCAACTTATATATGAAGTCAACCTCGCCACTTAATGTACGTCTGTTTCAGATGTCCTCTTTAAAGCGGGGTCAAACATATGCAGACAATGACGTCACTGCGGTACTGAAACACATTCCATCAGGGGTGTCCAACATACAGCCCGCGGATCAGATGTGACCCACAAGGACAGAAGCTGTGGCCCGTTCTTAGTCAATAAATTTTAATTATTTGGTCCTGGAGCTATGTCTACGGAGTGCAATCCCGGTTAAAATTTGTATGATTCATTTTTGGGCATACTCTCTAATTATTATAAGCAGACGTTTCTATTAAGAAGTTCAGCCGAAGAAGTCAAAGCTACAATGTAAGCATGCAGAGAAACATCTACATGAACTGCTTCTCACGTCAACTGCAAATATAATGTGTGATGTGAATAAACTTTCTGCAAATAAGATATGTAACATTTCACATTGATCACTTTTCATGTAACTGTTTGCGTAACTTGTCAAGTAATTTTTCGTGTAGCTGTTATTATTGATCCATTTACTGTTCAATACAAAATTCGCCGATAATTTGCTTTCCATATTCATCTGACGCAACCGTGAAGTAAGCTTTTGCCAATGGTCCACCCAAAAAACTAGTTGGACACCCCTGCATTAAATACATCATTGTATGCTCAGGGATGGGAATATTGTTAAAGTTTCAATATTTGTCAAATCAAGATTCCCCTTCACTATTTTACAAACGACTTATCAATCCAACTGGAAAAACATCTAAATTCCAGCAAATTTTATTTCCATAAACCGCATGCTTTTTAAAGGAAGGATGGAACTAGTCACTGTAATATCAACGTAAATGGATAAAAAGCCAAAGAACTGAGCAATCAAAGCTTTCAGACATGGCACAGTGACATTTCCCTACCTCTTACGCCTCGTATCCCCCTTGTCATCGCAGCAGGGGCGCCCCGCAACACGGGCCTCGCCCTTCCACGGACGACCGGCTGCGCAGCTATAGGGATCTGCGTCATCGTCATGGCTGTCATTTGTGGTGGTAGAGGTGGTACTGTGTCATGATTCTCAAGGCTCTGCAAGTAGGCCATCTCTTGCATCTGTTGTACCCTTATATCATCGTTCTCCTAATTCACGATATGGATATAAACAATCCGTGTTAGGAAAAAGAACTACGGCAAATACGAAATGGTTAGTTGAGAATGAACAGTCTGTAACGAAAAAGTACCATAAAGGTACTAAATCATTTTAGGTTACATCGTTGGAATCCAAACAATTGATGATTCGATGGTTTTTGCCTTAACTGATCAACACCACGGACCAACAAAACTCGTTTAGCATCATTTAAGAGCCTAGTCAAGCTAAAGTAATAGAGGCCAGCCTCTATCATATTATCAACAACCTCGTTTAGCATCATTTAAGAGCCTAGTCAAGCTGAAGTAATAGAGGCCAGCCTCTATCATATTATCAACAACCTCATTTAGCATCATTTAAGAGCCTATTCAAGTAAAAGAGGCCAAAGTAAGCTGAAATAATTAGAAGCAAGCTGAAATTACCGGCGTCATGTATTTTTTAATCTCCGATAGTGCACCTGCCAGCCTTAAATGTGCTTCTGACTGGACCCCTTCTACTTCGATTAGCACGTGTAACGGATCCGTTAAATGGGCGTATTTCGGATCACCGCTATCTCGTAATTCATCTTCCTGAAAACGAAGGAAGAAGCCTATAGGTTTCTGTGGAAAATGCTAAGCATTAAATAAGCGATTTTAGGGTTAATTCCGAGAGGTTCTGTTCCTTGAAAATTTCTAGAGTGAGAGTGAGGCAGCAAAGGCCCCTATGTAAACAACCCAATTCAACATATCGTCGTTTCTAAAAGGTAGCTTAACTCTCACTGGTACCTTAACTCCCACTGGTTCCTTTACTAGGTCGCAGAACAAAACCCCTTTTACAAAAATCATTAAACTATTAAACCAGGAAAGCATATCTAGAAACCTCTAACTGATGAAATCGCAACAGACATTCTTATAGGTTCTGAAACCCAGGGCTCTAGAATGCGGAATCCAAACATATTTTCAACATATTTCATCTCTATTTTGGGAGCAACTTTCACCAAGAATCTTAAAACGCGCGAAACTATCCATAATGAATTCAACATCATGAATTGCAAGGTATAATCGGTAAAGTTGGTACCTTTTCTTTATCCCTCATTGATCCTTTTCCCAAGACTGACATCTTGGTGCCAGTTTGCGCCTGCAGCCGCTTCAGTGTATTCCCTCGAGGTCCAAGTAATTTACCGACGAAGTTAAACTAAAAAGGAAATAACGCAAAATAATAGACTGTTGCATATGTTGAAATAAATATGCAAGAAGAAGGGAATGCTGATACAGGTTCAAAAGAAAGATTTTCCATTTTTTCTACTTTAACATTCCTTCTGCTAACTTGTTAACTACTGGTAAGAAAAAAGGACAAAGTAAAAACCCACAAGGTTTAATCTCCAAACACACAATGCTGGCGAAAATGCTGAAACACCCATAAAAAACAAAATTTACTACACATTAACCCGCCTCTCCCCTCTCCCTTAACCAATATGACAATTTATTGCTTCTGGACATATTCACAATAATAGTGCAGTCATATAGCTTGGGGGGGGGGGGGCGCGATTGGGTGAAACTAGCGCATATATTATCAAGATAAAACACGGAATTTTTTTTCAATAAAAAATCTCAGCAATTTTTTGTCATGACTGCAGACAGAGAGAAGCCCTAACGGACAAACCTTTGGGAATTCCTTCACGGGCACGATGACTTTTTCGCTCAACTTGATGACGTCTTCAGTGACATACTCCCCAGGCCTCCTGTATTTGCGACTACCAGGCTGTTTTCCTTGAGAATCTTGTGAAGAGTTTGGTGGCTCTGATCCTGCCATAGGCGATGTGGGTTTTCCATTATAACTAGTTGCTTGTGAATTCATATCGCTGCCTTCTTCTTCCGTTTTCACGCTGTCACCCAATTCTTTGACTCTTGATATTTCTGTCAAAACAACAAACGGTCAGTGGGATTTTTCAAAAGTGGAATACTGAAAAATTACCTTTAATGATTGGCGAAGTTGTTGGTAATCGACACCAACCCCAATGTTGTAGTTTTTCTAAATTCGTCAGTCATATTTAGTAAAAATAATAATCAAAAAAGCAAAATATTGCAGCTTCACTGATTTGGAAGATGATAAAAACGACACCAAGGAGGGAGATTGAGATGAAAATCCCGCAAGAAAAACAACTTTATCCAATCTTCTTGAAGAATTGAAAATTAAAGTACAAGGAAGTTATGGGGATGAAAAGGAGATTTAAACCACTGTTGTTACAGTAAATATCGTGTTTTGTGATCACGCGAATCATCTTTCATATGTTGAATTATTGTCCGACATGGTGGCAAAACTTTCAGACATCGCCACTGGCAGCAACTGTTACTGAGACTTTTCGACGGATAAGATGACCAGCGGGGCAAATATTGGAGGAAGATTTGGTTTTGAATAAGTTGCCGAAAGTGTTTTCCAGTTAGACCAATGCCTTTAGCTTTTCAAACTATTTTTTCGAGTTGCAGTAAATTAGTGCTGCAATACCCAAATTTTCAGGAAGCTATGGTCAATTTTGAAACAGTTAAAAAGATATCCCTTTCGGGAGTTCCAAATAAATGATACAGTAACTGGACTGGTTTTAAGATAGTGGTAAAACTTCGACCAAGTGCGTCTTAAAAACAAGTGACTTGGAAAAAGGGGAATCCTGAGGGTACAAGGAAGCTAAATGTTATATGTTGCCAGTCTATGTTCAGCGATAGACACGGCATTTACATATCCGACCAGGTCAACTTCAATCCTGATTTGAGTACGGACATCACTTGGAACAGGCAACTAATAATCGACTTGTCAGAATCAACCAGCAAACATTAGAAGAAATGTAAGTAGGTGAAAGCCGTGTAGTATCTTAACACGTGACCGTATGTGGCATTCCAAATAATAAATCACAAAGGGGGAACTTAGGATTATCTACACGAGAAGCTGCTTTTGATGGAAGAATCTTAAAATCGTATTTTGGTGACATAAGCTCGCAAATTTCAATACACAGTCTCGAGCTGATAGGCTTAACCTTAATTCAAACACATCGAGGATTGGTGCATTCAACACATAGGTTTGCTTTGTAAAACGATCTTTCAAATTGAGGAGTTGTCTCGAATTTTAAGGCAACTCAATCTGTGGCCAGAAAACGCCTTCTTGACATATATCAACGCTGATCAGTTTAAATTCCTGAGCCCGATTTCAAGTTAAATTCCACGAATTTATAATCCATCTCAATCCTCGCTGCAAGGATTAACCTTACTAAGGGAAATTTTTCCAAATAACTCTGTGTGTATGGTGAGCACTAAATGTGCCTAAAGTTGGTGAGCGAGACAAAAACATGTTGTAGTAAAGCTGTATGTTAGTTAATTCTTAAACTCTTACTTTGGAGAAATTAAATTACGACCAAAGACATTGACCTTTGACACTGTCTAAAAAATTAAACAAAATTGCCCGTTGTAATCTTGGCTACAGGTCGAATTTTCTAGAAGACTAATATTTCAGCTATAGAATAAAGCCTTATGGAAGTTGGATATCTGGTATGTACTCTTTTCAAACGGGACGCAGGCGAAAGGCAGGGGCTAAGCCAAGAAAAGTATTTGGAGAGGTGAAAAGGTTATTTTTGCCGAAAAAAGGGTGTGGTCAAACGGTGAATACTCTTACATGCAGCTTTAATGTGTTCCTCTTTCAAAGTTTATACTCTAGTGCCATACTTTGAAAGTGCCATACTTTGAAAGTGCCATACTTTGAAAGTGCCATACTTTGAAAGTGCCATACTTTGAAAGTGCCATACTTTGAAAGTTCAACTACACAGAAATTTCATGCTTGGCCTTTTAAAAGCGAGAACGCAGGGACCAGGCAAGATTGCAGTTGGCTGAAGTGTTCCTAACATTGGCTTTCGTAACGAACTAAGAAATTCATGAATTTCTGACGAATTCATAAATTCAGAAATTCATAAAAAGCACGCACACCCTTCGTGCACCAAAAGGTATCGCATTTTTAGATACCTACGGCAGATTGATATAAGAATCGGTGGTGATTCGAAAGGAGGGGGATGTTGAGATGCTATTGGCCCCGTTATCCCATGGTTGTTGCTCTGGCCATCCCGCTTTTGCGCAATTGTTTTGATCCAATATAAGGTCTTGCCACGCCCAAGGAAGCCTTGAGAGGTTTTTAAAAGGAAGCTGAAACGGAATCCAATAAAGAGTAGAAGTTTGACATTAAGCACCTTGACATTTTTGTGAATACTGTATCACATACATCATATCGATTGCTTGAAAAATGCTTCGGCTTCCGGATTTCATTTATTAATCCTTCTTTTAATCGCAAAATAGATTAGGTTTTTTAATCCTGAAAAAAATATTCTGATCCAGGAATTGAAATCTCTCGAATCCATCATGCTTAAAGCTTCAACTTCAAAGGTGTCAGCCGTACAAGGTATGTCTTTCAATTTTCTTTTCAGGAAAAACATAATGAAATATATCCAACACGCTCAGACATGTGATCCCCAGCTGCTAAGGAATTCTAAAGTTTCACATCCATTATTCTGCTTTCGAAAAGACAAAATTTAACAAAAGTTTCTACAAATTCAGAAGGCCTCACGACGAGGGGCAAGTCACTCTATGAGAAGCTCATACACTATTTGTTGAAATCCTTTGGTTTTATCTGAAAATCCCTGGAAATCTCATATACAATTAGCAAGAGTCAATTGCCTCTTGCCTAAATGGATGTCCTATTACAATAAAGTGCCTGTGTATATGTTATTTGGCTTTAAGATAAAATTAACTGTTTTAGAAACATAAAAGGTTACTATCCTTGGCAATCAAGGGAATTTTCCATTTGATTCTGTAATACTCTCTTGACCTATTAAACTTTTCAGTATTGGGTATACTTTCTTATTTATTATAAACAATTATGCAGAAAATTACTCCTGGTTTTCCTAGAACATAAAGCTGTTTGTCCTTTTGTACAAACAGTATTGTAAAATTTTCCAAAATGGAGTGAACTTCTGCCATATTTACTTTATTTTGGAGCAGCAAATAAGGGTTTAATAGGTCAATTATAAAAAACGCCATCAGGTTTTCTTTAGTCATAATACACATCCAGTTACAGACTGCACAGAATAACTGTTAAGAAAAAACTGAATGTGCAAATTCAGACCAAATTCCACTATAGTCTGTAGTGGCAGGTGTTTTTGTAGATGAAATTCACTCACAAGTCACAAAGGTTGAAAAGTTTCGGTTGAGAAACTTTAACGGCTCTGTAATTTAAAAAATTTGCAAAATTGTAAACAATTTAAAAACGGTTTTGCGAATTAAAGTGTACTGCGGTAGGATTATGTTGAATCAGTTTACCAAAAAGGCTTCATTAAAACAGTCTAACCAATCTAGGTTGGCTTAAAGGTCGCTCTGGCATTACAGGATTAAGGAAAAATCAGGAATTGTCATCAGGACACTTTGGTCGTACCAATGACAGATAAGAGAAACCTTTTCTAAATTCAACTCAAAATTCAACTGGTTTCAGCGTTATCTGGTGAAAACTGAGATATGTTAATGCTCAGAACAAAATATTCTAGGGAAAAGATTGCTTTTGGTTGTTAACTCCTTTTTGTGGTTATTCGTTTCCTGTAAACTGGCTTATTCATAGAGATTTATAATCATAAAGCTCTTGGTGATGATAATCAAAGAAGACAAAAAAACCACTCAACAAGGCTATAAGGTAAGATGATCCTGAACTTGCATTGGGTCTTGTTTGTTACACACTTTTCTAAGGCTGACTCTATAAAACCCTGCAGGGGATGTTCTCTGAACAATAGAACACATACGCTGAACATTCAAGTAATGGTTTGGGAAAAGGTACAGGTAGACATTTTAATAAGCATAACGTTTTGACCACAGAAAGCCTTTTGCAATTCTAAAACCACAACATGTACTTAATACATTTCTGAGCCTCCATATGTAACAAAACTATAAACAAAAAAGGATGAACAAAATAATAGGCTTGAAGGTGTGATAAAGAAGCCTTAATTGGAAGCCACAGCAAAACCAAACTCTGTATGCTAAGGGTTTCATAACAAAACAATTAATGTTATTCTGGTAAGTTATATATCAAGTTTAAAGGGGAATAATTATAACATTTACTTGCATCATTTTGTATTAACTGGCAACCAAAGCACATTAAAAATAAACCTCAAAAGCATTCCTGGTCTGCGGAATGTAATAACCCATATAAAAATGTGGTGTATCCAATGTGTCAAAATTAAAAAAAAAATGAACTTGAATATTTTATTTACTGTGAATCTATGGTCTGAAGTTATAAGAGTATAACATTTTTACAGAATTCATGGGAGCATCTTTTTAGAAAAGTTAGTGCTGATATCACTTATGACAATACCACTTATGATGACTCTGATACAATGGTTATGAATGCTATTAGAATAACATTATTCTTGTGTTGTTAATTGATCTTTACAAACAAAGCATTGGGCATACTTTAGTTAATTTTTGTGAATTAGACAGAAAAAAGATAATATGACTTTTTGGCATTCTTGAACTTTAAATACAGTTTAGAGATTAAACGCATTTAATGTTTTTTTATATGTATATTTGTAATGTAAGCTTGCTATAAGTAAAATTACAGAATGTGCTAGAGTGCTTTAAAGTATTCCTACAGTGTAGGCATTTTGAATTCATTACTACAAATCATATTTAAGATTACTGTTAAAATTGGAAGAGAAACTTCAGTGAGACAAATGTCACACAAATGTCATTGATGATTAAAAAAGCTGATGTTAGGGTGCTTTTATGAATAGCAAACTTTGTCCTCTTCATGTCAAAGAACAAGGCACTTGCCTTACACTCCCACTCTTGCATACCCTTGTGTTAGCCCCCAATCTTTTATTCTGTCCTTTGTATGGGAACTCTATTACATTAAACAAACAATTGCATAGCATGGATGCCCTCTGAGCATGGGCTACTAGCCTCTTATTAGCCACAAACACCCCCCTCCCCCCCCCCCACCACCCAAAGAGAAGAGAATCATTCAAGCATCTCAAAGAGGGCTTTCTGTAAACCATTGTGGTATCTTTTCTTAATTTTCAGTTACTAAATGCACCAGGATTAACTTTTTTGTCCAATCCTCCATAGAAGTAGAACGGAAGATCAATTTCACAAAAGGAGAATTTAGAACAATTGTCCTATCACAATCAAAACAAAAGAAAACATGGAGAAAACGATAATTATCCGTCGTAGCAATAGCTAGGTATGGCAAGCAGTCACAGCTGTAATCATCTGAGTATGGTACAGCAGTTGCTATTCCTACAATCTCTTGACCTTTTCTACTGTTATTTTGACACAGAGCAATGAAATGATCATATCAAAAATATTTACACATATCACAGAGCTTCGACACTCATCCCCTTTGACGGGATATCCGAAAGCCAATTTGCTCCCAAGTGCCGATCCGACCCCGAATTAAACTCAAAACGAGAAAAGAAAATCTCATTTATGATACGAGATCTTTCACAGAATCATACAGTAGCGGTATTACGAGAAAGAGAAGACGAGAAACTCTACAATGCACTTGCGATCAAAAGCTAAATTAATAATTCATCATTACTGATTGAAACTGACTTTGATTTTGGTTGTTCTTTGTGCTCGAGGGAGAATGCCTAGAGACAGTCAAACGGCAATAGATATATTTTAAAATCTCTTAGAAATTTCAAAAAAATCTTTTTCTAGGACCAACAATACAGCCTACATAAAATTGAGAATTTTTTCCGAAATTTCTTCATCCTAAACAGGAATTGCAGTCAATGACGATAACTAGATAAGACGAAAGCGAATCACTCACTCGCCAGCGGCAAAATTTACAACCAGCTCACAAAACCGAATGTGAGTAAGCTGGTGAGCCATTCCTGTTTAAATTCATGATTATAAACATGCCTTTCCCTTAACTAAAATGGTTGTACGGCAGAATGAGATTATCATAAAAACAAATGCTTCACAATTTCTTTGCGAAATGGCTTCCTCTTTTAAAGTTCCGTTTTGGTCCTGCAGAACTACAGGGGAATATGAATTTGTTTGAGCCCTATGCTAATTTGCGGAAAAATCAAATCTAATCGCGGTTTCTATTAGTTTTTCTGAATATCTTCAGTGCAACAAAATAATCCACACGGCCATTATTGTTCGAGGTCGGGCCTAAACTCAACAAAGAACTCACCTCTTGAAAGAAGCCTTTGTGCATGAACAAAGGCAGGATCCAAACTATCTTTCTCCACCATAAGTTCTTGTAAGTAGGAGAGTTCTTCCTCCATTTTAGTTGTTTCAGACTTCCAATATCAATCTACCTACAACCACAGCCTCTCCTCACCCGTTCACAATCCACAGCTCCAAATGAAAATATGAACATGCAGCATGTAAAGTACCCACAATCCAATTCGTTGCTCCGCAATATTCGCCGCTGCGCATGTTACCAAGGATACCTTAGCTCTTTAGAAACTGCACAACTCATTTTTTCCTTTCATTATTTAAAGTTGGTACAAAGTCTAGCTATACTGAAGCTAATTCAAACAAACTAATTGAAATTACCAACGCTAAATATAATGTAAATCAAATATAACCGATGTTGCATATGTATTCCTTTCCTTGCAAAGATAACCAGTACAATTCAACGATGAAAATTCTGAGATTTTTGTTTGAATATTTGTAAAGTTGGGGAGTACACTTACGTGACAAAAGTATTAGGACGATCGCCTGGAAGCAAATGTGGTTAATCTTTGCCCAAAGAACAACTTAGAAAATTGGTGGAACATAACAAGATTGCTAGTTGAGATTTTCGATTGAAATTTTACCCAATAGTAAAAATAAACATAAATTTAATAAATTGTGGAAAAGTAAACTTTTTAAACAAGTAACATTTGCTTAATTTTATATTTTGTCAGATGACCTCCAAGAATCTAGGCAGCCGCCATTTGCATTTAAACTTACTGAAACAATTTTCCAACGAAATATCTTCGGATACAGGAGGAAATCTCAGCAAAATTTTAAAATAGCTTATTTTTGGTCTTAGAAGATTCCATTTCTGCATTTACATCAAACTTTCTTGCAGTTTCAGCAAACAAATGAAACGCTAGACCCAAATTTTTTATTGCTTCTCATTCTCTTTCTGGTCGCTTTGTGTTTTCGGCATTGAAACTAAAACATTTATTTTTTCCATTTCTCCTTGACATTTTGTTACTTTTCTATCGTAGAAAAGTAGGAAATAAATTGACTTTGCTAGGATTTGCATTTTTGTTGACGCCATTTCTAGAATCCCGCCAAAACAGCGAGATTTGTTCAATCAATGTTAGAATGCTAGTTTCGGTTCGGAGACGCCATCTTGCTATTAATCGTCCTAATACTTTTGTCACGTAAGTGTATTTTATTTCGTTTGGAACCGAGTTCCATCTTTGGCTACATCTGTATGATACGGTATTAAATCGATATATTTTGAAATATGGCTCTGCTGTTTTGAATTGGTAGTTTCTTTCGAATATTGGCATTCATTTATGGAAAATATTTGTCCATAAAAGGTGTATTCAAGCCGTTAAATGTTTTATAAATTTATATCGCAAGATAAGATCATGATAAGATATTGTAAATTTTCCTTCTGAGAAGTTATTGTTTTATTCTTTATTAAAAGTTGTACAAAAGTTGATTCAGTATTATCATGAGCGATATTTTCATTGCTCTTTCATGACTCCGATTTATCCGGCTGTTACTTTTCCTACTGTCAAACATCCAAATAAGAGGACAATAATTAAAATACGATAAAATGAACGTTTTTATTAAAAGAACTCGCTTAGATTCGTCCATATACGAAGCAATTCTGGCTAGAGCGTTTACCTTTTTGCCAGCTTCTTTACAAAAACTCTAATATACTTTTCTAATTTAAGTTGTTGGTCCAGTGTTACTCTCAATAGCTTAACATTCTTACTTTCTATCATAAGAGAACCAATTATTTGAATTTCAGATTCTTCTAAATTGGATCGGTTGCCTTTAAAGTTCTAAGCTTGCTTTCATTATCACCATTGAGAATCAAAACCATTTATTAAGAATAGCTGCTTCCGATTCTAAGTCATCAGTTAGTTCATTCATATCAGTACTTGACAGCCAAATTGTATTATCATCTGCATAGTTGCATAAGTTGCTTTTGTTCAAATGCAGAAAAAGACCGTTTATGTAAATATTGAAAAGCAACGGGCCTAAAATTGATCCTTGAGAAGCCCTTTGCTTTGTTTCCATCCAATCACTAAAACTTGGGTTTACTTTTACACGTTGTACTCTTTTATCTAGGTAACTATACATAAATTTCATTGCGTTGTCGCTGAAGCCATAAGATTTCAATTTGGCTAGTAGAAGTATATGGGGTAACAATCAAATGCTTTTCATAAATCCATAAGCACTGCACCAGCCACATCTTTTTTATCCAGACACTTTTTCAGGCCTTCAATAAGTCGTAATAAAGCATGTTGTGTGCTATAACCTTTTCTGAATCCACAAAGCAAAGGAAACAGTTTAACAATGATGTAATTGTAGATATGATTGAATATTATTCTCTCAAATATATTTGAGGCTGAGGGCACACATTAACTATTTTTAATTCTTATTGCTTTATAATTCTCTTTACTAGTTGAATCTCTTTTTTTGAAGATAGGGCACACATTAATTATTTTTATAAAGAAAGGGAAAAGTGTTATCAGAAAAAGATCGATTAAATATTTCAGCTAGTGGTTCAGAAACAACGTCTATTGCCATTTGAAAAACTTTTTGAGGGGATGTTATCGGCTTCTGTTGATTTTTCTTGCATCTTTGGAAGTTACATTTTCAAAATTAAACTTAGGATATTGACCAAAAATTTCCTTGATTATAAAATACTACGGTGGTTATCAAAGCATTTTAATTTAGCTCATAGTGACGAAGCTGTGCTTTCCTCAGACGTTTGTTAAACATTCTCAAATAAAGGTCGGGCAATATTGAGGCTCTCAGTAATATTTACGAAGTGATTATTCACCGTTTTATTGTCAGACAGGATTTTATCATTCTCTATCAGTATGATTTTATTTGGTTTTGTATTTTTATCTTTTAATAATGGCTGGATAGTTTCCAGAAATTTTTGTTATTCTGAACGAATTTTACATCTTATTTTTACAAATAACTTCTTTTAGTGCCTCTAATTGATTTAACACAATTGTCTCTAATTTGTATACTTCTCCCTGTTAGAGACTTTTTTATTTTTGTTGAGCTCTCTGTTCGCCTTAGATTTCAGCATAATTTTTTTTATATTCATTTTCATGAAAGGCGCATTATTTGCTCTCACTAGCTTTCGCTGCGGAGGGGCATGTTTATCGAGAATAGAAATCAGCGTTTGATTGAAAACATCTTACGATACATTTTCTTTAGGTTTTTCAGGTAAATCGAATTGAAGATCCTCGTTAAATTTATCGGCAGACAAGGATTTATAGCATCTGTATGAAATAGAATTGGGTTCAGATTTTACGAATTCAGTTTTTAGCACAGTATAGGCTAGTTTATGGTGGTCAGACAAACCTGTCTCATATGTACCCGTACGGCTGTATCTCTTGTTTGTTAAGATCAAGTCATAGCATTTTGGCGGATTACGTCTGTAGCATGTTGGCTCCTTCATCAGATTATATAGATCATAGTTTCCCATCAAGTATTAGAATTCTTTCATGGCTTTGTGAATAAAAATCCAATAACTTACATAAATCATCAAGAAAAAAGATGTCGTTTTGGTTAGGAGGGTGATAAATTCCAATAATTAAGAACTGTTGGGGTGTAAGCTTAGGTAAGAAATTTCAGTGGAAAGAAACATTTTCGTTGGGTAAAGAATAGAACACTTTATGCAAGTTGTTTTGACCTTCATCATAAAATTATCTGGAGCGCAATCATGAAAGTTATAGAAATCGAATACTTTGATGTCAACCCAATAAATGGAATTGAAGAGTAGGCAAGAATGTCATAACCGCTTATTTAGAGGAGGTCTTTTTTATTTCATTTTTTGTAACCCGAGGAGAAAAATTGATTGAAAGCATTCGCTTCATTTTTTGTAACCCGAGGAGAAAAATTGATTGAAAGCATTCGCTACATTTTGGTTTGCCAATCGCAACGACGTGGTTAGAAATTATGATTGATTGTGGTTTATAAATTGAAGGGTCTTCGTTGAAAACGCTGGAACGTCAGAAAAAAATAATTCAGAGAAATTATGAAGTACCAGTGGAAGTACAAGTAGATGCATCAGTTTAGCATATAGAGAACTTAAATTTCTTGGCAGCGATATGTTATCTGTTGGAATTCTTCGGACAAAGGTGAAGAAACACATGTTTATAAAAGTATAAACAGCCCTGATTCAATTCGTATCACAGCGTTTGAAAATTTGGTTAAGTTGCATTCTAAGATGCAAATGAAGGCCACTTTTAGCAAGGAAAAATCTAAACGAGGATTATTTTTACTAATATAAATTTTAGCCTTAGTATTCTTCACTATTCTTTATAACTATTATTTGTTAATATATTAATATATCATTAATCATTTAATTTCTTTATACTGAGAAATTCAGTTAAAATTATTTAATATTTCGGGAACAAGTTTGATTTCAATGGGAGTCGTGCATTACAACAACATAAAAGCTTTTCACGCGTTCAGTTAATTATAAATGCGTGAAATTCTGCGTTTCTGCTTTTTGACACAATTCTACACCTAAACTTTAACGCTTCGAAAACCTTTTGCATTACGTCACTTGACTATGTATACACATATACTCACAAACTCACAATTCAAATACTCACCATACATATACTCATATATGCACACTTCATAAAATAATCTTGTTTCAGTGATGTGTCTCTTAAAGTGGCTTGTCTTCTACTAAAGTTTATTGCCTATATTGGTGGGAGGCTCTCTTTTGGAAGGTCGCCCAGGGCCAGGGCCTATTTGGACCCACCCCTTAATCTTGCTTGGAAGTAAATGCAGTGAGTTATATCAAAATAATGTAAAACAGCCCTTTTTGATGGAATCAAATCAATGCTAGAGAAATGAGGGGGATAGTTATTGTCATAAAAAGCGAAACAAGGCCATTTTCACTCAAATTTACTCGAAAATCTACGAGCTCTATGTCCTTTCATGGCCTGCACAAAGACCTAACCATAATACAAACGAATATTTTTGGTTACCAATAAAACTATTGTAAAAGCGACTGAAACAGGGTACCAAAAGGCGAACTATTATCTACAGATAATTATTGTAAAGTTTAATAAAAATATTCGCAGGTATATTCATTTTGATTAGTAGACTTCAAACTGTTATTGGCATTTCGTGTTTCTTTGGTATGGTTTTGCAATGCAAAATGTTCTTTGGATATGTCACAGATGTACATGTTCGATGGAAAAGGATATTTGTTGCGGACTGAGATTAACGAAAGTGCAGTCGCAGAATATTGCTGTAGAGTTCTCAAGTGTGACGTCACAAAAAAATATATTTTTAGAATTTTGAAATTTCAACCACATAACATAAAAGAACACCATGAAATACTCCCATAAATGCAAAATCAATTAAATTTGTCAAAAATCGGGTGAGCTATGGTCAATAGAAGATTTAAAATTGCCAACGGATTACTGTTATATTTGGCTCAGTTCATAAAGTTATGAACTGAAACCAAATTGCAGAGGTTTGATGGAGCCAGTGCTTGTGTTCATGTGGTCATATCTCAGCCAATTCGTAATACCTTTAACTGATTATGCAGATTTAGAGGAATCTCACGATGCTCTTTCAGGTTATGGGAAAAAATTTTAAAAAATTTAAAAATAGATTTTGTGACGTCATCACTTGACAACTCTATTCTGTGGTGCAATGTAGGGCTTACTTGATTCTACAATACCATAGCTTGGCATTAACTCGTGGGCTTGTCTATTAGCTTAGCATTTATGCTGCTTCAATTCGCACAACCATCTATTCTAACTTTGATGACCGTTTACGATGCATCTGCCTCATTTTCATAACAATTTATGCATCTGCCTCTCTTTCAACTTATATTTTGCAGCGAACCTTTAATAATAGATGGTCATGAACACAAATCTATTGGGAAGACGATCTTTTAATGTTTGATGTAGCCCCCTTCTTACTGACTCATTAGAAGAATGTTTCTTGTTTCTCTCCCCAACAAAAATGAAATTTGCAAACAATCTTGTAGTGGTACAAAACTTGAAAATTGCTTTGAAAAAGCAAACATTTGAGTAAACTAAAGCTTTAATGGCGACATGTTTCGGATAATTGGTAAAGCCCGATCGTCGTTCCATCTAGCAGTTTAGGAATCTATTTACATAAGCACAAAAAAACCTCTATAGTGTAGACAAAAGGAGTTCGTTTTCACCTTAGGACTCCATTGGTAACATTCTCAATAGGCAAGCAGCACTGATTTGTCAGCCTCAACAGTCATGTGCTCGTGTTTCTGATTTGCCTATTTCGATCCACGACTGGGTAAATATATTACCTAGCGTTGAGTTTTCAATCTATGTTCTGACGTTTTCAACTCTGAAGAGAGTCAGACAAAAAGCTTTAGTTTACAAAAATGAAATTATAGATGAAATCGGAATAGCAAGGGTCGTAGCACTGAATCTTTCTTTTTCATATTTACTCCACGTTACCATGTCATCCAGTTCAGATTGAAATTCTTTATCTGTCTACTCAAAATATCATTGCTAGCCAGGCACCATGTTGTCATCGTTTTGACAGAAAATTAAATTCGAGAGAAGTATGATAAAAAAATTGGCCTGTATATGAAAAGCTGTTCTTTTAGAGGGTAAGGTACTTTGCCATGTCATGAAGAGCAAACAAAAACAAAAATTGTACTAAAGCAATCTGGCATCGCCTAATCACTAAGAAACGGGTTGAAGCCAATCCAGCATAAAAAGTTATTCGAAATCGTGTAAAAACAGACAAAGTGTACGAAATCTATAAAAAACTTAGACGGACGTTATCCAAACAAAGGCCGTTTAGCTCACAATTGATTTCGGCCTTACCAGATTTGAGGCAACAGCTAATTTCCACTGTTTGTTAGGTTTATTTTAATAAACTCTAAAACTGAAGCATCGTTTGTCAAATCTTGAGTAAAATAAATACAGCAAGATGTTTAACAATTCCAAAATGATTAATTATGCAACTGACTTTGTCGTCTCTGCTAACCTGCATGATTCTAGAAGCATTAAACGATTTGATCCCAGAGCATACTGCAGTGGTTGTCTGTCTTATTGCAGAAGCTGTTGCGAGGACTGCTGAATTAGAGCTTCTTACTAGCGGCCATTTTGCGAATAGGCGGCCAGGAATCATGCGAAAAAGAGGCTTCTTGCAGTTTCTCATGGTTGTAGGACTGCTCTATTTAGAGACCGTTCAGGAGATTGGAGCGGACAACAGTTTTGAAGATACCGAGAAAGAAAAGCCGGGTAAAGCAAAATGCAAGCACAAGGAAGAGCCATTAATCTCTGGTTACAGCATAGCAGTCAAAAGTTGCTTTAAGATTGACCGTTCCATAAAATTGTTGAAGACCAAGTTGGTGTCCTCAGCCATACAATGTCAGCATCAGTGCTATGCCAGCAAAGAGTGCATCTATTTCGCTATTAGGGAACAGCGAACGCCAAAAGGGGACTATGAATGCAATGTATATAAAAAAGGCAATGCACGCAGAAATCATTGCGATGAACTTGAGGGTTGGAGTTTTTACAGAAAGGTAATTTGTTTTATATTTGTAACGTAATGTGAATCATAAAAAGCCAAAAATCTGCATGAAAGAATACATTTTCACTATTAAGTAGTGAGACTGACGAGCAAGGGAAAAACTTGTTATGTTTAAGTAAAGGATAAAACTTATGTTTAACGCTATTCTCAATGTCCCGTGAGTCAAACGTTCAGGGAACAATAGGCTTTGCAGTGCGTTTATGGCCGAGAAAAACATTGAGAATCAGCCTTACGTCGCCGATTGGATACGTAACAATTGGTTCATTGTGTTGTCCAACCAATGGTAAATTTAGATGGCCAGCGAAATGTGTCTGGGAATAGTGCCTTAAACATTTCTATAAATTTGCCGAATGATTGAACTTCTGTTTATCATCATCATCATCATGTACCATCTTCTATCAAAAGGTTGGCTACCATGACCCTCCAACTATCCCTATCCTCAGAATGTCTTTTAGCTCTCCCATTGCTCTCACACCCGCTCCATTCCTTGACATCGTCTCCCCATGTTCTTCTTTGTCTTCCCCTGTCTCTTTTTCCGTCAATCATACCTTCCAAAACAAGCCTTGCCAAGAACCCGGATGATCCCCTCACAATGTGGCCAGCAAATCTCATTTTCTTTTTATCATTTCGTTGACTAAAACTCTCTGATGTTCAATTGTTTCCAAGACTTTTTTGTTGGTTACTCTTTCAGTCCAGCTTATTCTCAGAATTCTCCTGTAGCACCACATTTAAAAAGCATGAAGTTTTTCTTTTATTACTTTGCTGTATGTTCATGCCTCGCTTCCATATCAAATTAAGGTCGATGTTGCTTCTAAAAAATGTCTTAAATTTCCAAAAATTACTTTTTGCTTTTCCTATGTTTATCGTGTCGTCATAATGGGTCATTTAATGCACTGATCATCTGATGATTCCCAAATTTTTTCAAAACATTATTTAATAAGACAAACGTTCACGAATGGTAAGATAGAAAAGGGAGAATTGATACCAAGGCAAATTCAAACACGTTGTTTCTGATCTAACACAACCGGTGCTCGACTGTTCCTCTTTTCACATTAAACATTTCTCTAAAAATTAAACAATACTTATCTTTTGAAGGATACCATTATGGTAATTTTGTCCATACTAGTAGCTGTAATCTTTTTTAGGATGCCTACGACGAAAAAGGAAAAGAAAAAAACAGCAAGGGGAAGAAGGAGGTTCGATAAAAATATACCTTACTCGGTGACTTGAACCATATTTTTTGACTCCAAGATTAGAAAAGTGTTTTTAACTTGTTTGAAAACTTCCAGCCCGGTATGAGCTTTGATATGATACCTCTAAATAGTAGAGTGTTTAGAATTTTAGAGTGATTTAATTTTTTCGCAATCCTTATCAATTTCTTGTTACTGAAACCACATTTATATTGCACAATTGAACCCGGGCTTGTCCCGGATTACAAATTACCCGGCTTTGCTTCGCTCAAATTGTACCGTAAGTGTTGGTACGAATCACACCACGTTTATTTCTTGATTCGATCGGGATAGTTACACTACCAAAATCTAACCCTGGTTAGTTTAATCAGAGGTGAACCCAGACTAGAAGGGCCGGTACACAAAGAACATAAAGTCAGCCTGCATAGAGAGAATCATTCAAATAACTTCGTCGATCAAACGCAACCTATCGATGTGTCAAACGAAACAACTTTTGTTTCGAGGTGTCAAAGTAGGATATCCATCGTACAAAGGTTCCAACTTCGAAGTCACTTAAACCTGCAAGCAACCGATGCCACCTTCTAGGCTACTAGTCTGACAGTGCGAAGGATAGACGCTTATAGGTACTAAGTTTGTTTACACTTTGCGGGGCTGTGATTGGCTCAACAGCACGAAAGGCCATGTGACTTGGCACAAACTCTTAGAAGACCTTGTTACCAGGTATTACAATTATATCGAGCTCTAGACAGACAGAGGAATGAACAAAACTTGGTCGCGTAGTGTCCCAATTCTAAACATCAATAGACGGAGCATGGGATGATGAAACAAAGGTGAATAAACACAAATTCTTGAAGGCTTTTCGCTCGATGAGACATTTCAGGGTCCGTGATTCATAAAAAGCAACTAACAGAGATCACTGAGCACCGTAAAAGCATCTGCAAAGCAGAAATTGTAAACGCAATTGTATAAACCCATAGATAAGAACATAAGATATAAAAACCTGTGGGAAGTTGCGATAAGGCCAATTTGATAAGGACATTATTTATCACGTTATCCTGGAAGGTTTCCTATTCAAATAAAAGAGGTTTTAATTTCTATTCAGCAATGCAATGTAATAAAAAGTT
Organism: Rhopilema esculentum; assembly: GCF_057945365.1. Lineage (NCBI taxonomy): Eukaryota > Metazoa > Cnidaria > Scyphozoa > Rhizostomeae > Rhizostomatidae > Rhopilema > Rhopilema esculentum. Next base: position 8,668,434 of record NC_142823.1, on the reverse strand, counting down.
AATTTATCCAGAAAACAAGGATTGGAATCCCAAAACGATAACAAGCAAGAAAAGTGAAAAGAGAGCTTTGGAAGCACAAATTCTATAACCTAAACCCTGGGAGTAGCTTGAAAATTATCATGGAACAAGAATCTATAAAGGACTGAAAAATGTAGGTTCATATAGACAGGTGTTTATTGTAATACGGCCCAGTGTAAAATATGTACTAAAACGTAAGCGGTGATCAGATAACCGAAATGTGATATGTCAGGTACGCTCCTTATTGCAAAAAGAACCTCAACACTGGCTGTCTCTAGCTTGCGCCAATACAAGCTATTATTTTATGAGTATCTACATGCGAAACAGAGCAAAATATGACATAATGGGCTTTCTATCAAAGCAGATCTGACACAGAATTATTCTAGGAATCCTGCCCACATCTTCGAACTAACATTCGCCAGTATTCCCCTGACATAAATGTTTACAAATGTGTTCTATTGCACAAACGCTGTTCTCTATACCTTTATTGAGCTTTTTCACAAGACAAAACACCCAAAGATGCATTACTTTAAATGATATGTTTTATTGTCAGCTTTTTACGCCTAATTTTAAAAGCGATAAGACAACGCTTGAGTGGCACTTCCGTGTCAAAAAGGATTTCGCAACAAAAGAGGGTTGAGTTAGAAAATGAAAACTTATCGATATAATCTGATATCATCTTCAATACACTTTAATTACCAGTCCTTCATTACTTAAAAAACTAACTAGCAAATATCGAAAAAATTCATATAATACAAGTCATGGGACGGCGATCAACCTTCTGCGATCTACCGTGATTAATGCGATCTTTGATCATTATAAGCACGAATCAAAGCATTGCTGTGACGTAATTCCGAAAGTGATCTTCGATCGCTGTGATTTCAATTGCGACTTACTTCAGTTGCAACAGGTTGTGTTTGATCAATAAAAAGCTGAATACGATTAAAAACTAAGGGCTGACGGCCTAACTGTCACTTGCAAGCCTTGCTTAATCTAAACAGTTTTTGTCAGTGTTGGAAACGACAAAAAGGATCATTGTGTTAGCATTATCTTCACGTTCTTTGGAGTCGATTCATCGTTCAAATGCTTCGTTGTATACCGCAAAGCATTTAGCAAGCCATCTACTGTTCCATGCGTGGCCCCATGCGGGGATGGTTGTTGATCTTTCAAGATTTTTATCGAAGCTCTCATCTAGAATTCATAAATAAAACTTCAATCAAATCTTTTTTATCCAGAGCAGATTTAAAATAACCTTTATATTTCCGTTATCTTAACTACGACACAAAAATTAGGCCATTCTCCGACAGCATCTGACTGTAAACTTCCCTTGTTATTAAAAGTTAGGTTATTGACATAATTGTCAATTACACGAACATACTGAAGACAATAGGATTCTTTGATCTTTAACAGAATATGGACAACAACAAGCAGATAAGAGGAACTGTCTAGGAAACAAAAAGAAAGGAGCCGAGAGGGACAAAAGGGAGGGACAACTCTATAAGCAAATTTACGATATGCTTAAAACTGTCTCAGTCAGTTCCACTGATCAATTAACTGTCACAGCCAGTTCCATGAGCAATGGGGGTAGTTTCATAGGCCGGGTATCTAGCCTATTCTGTGTCTTGATCAATAATATATGCTGATTTACCAGGCATATTTTATACCTTGAGCGATCAAACAACTTCACAATATCAAAATTCAACGCTACAGATGGTGAGTGCAATTAGTTAGGCTGGAATTGTTAGAGAGACAAGACAAAGATGTGACTGAGTAAGAGAGGTCACAATGAGGTAGAGTTTGAAGGACAAAGTTGGGGTAGTGCTTGAGAGACAAAAAGTGGCAGAGTTTGAGAATCAAAGGTGATATAGTTTTGGAGAGACAAAGGTAAGGTAGAAATTGAGAGACAAGTATGAGAAAGAGTCAAAGGCAAGCCAGAGTTAGAGAGAACTTAGGTGAGGTAGTGTTAAAGAGAGACAAAGATGAGAAAGTGTTAGAGAGGTCACAATGAGGTAGAGTTTGAAGGACAAAGTTGGGGTAGTGCTTGAGAGACAAAAAGTGGCAGAGTTTGAGAATCAAAGATGATATAGTGTTGGAGAGACAAAGGTAAGGTAGAAATTGAGAGACAAATATGAGAAAGGGTCAAAAGTGAGCCAAAGTTAGAGAGAACTTAGGTGAAGTAGTGATAAAGAGAGACAAAAATGTGACAGAGTATGAGAATCAAAGATGACATAGTATTGGAGAGACAAGTATAAGAAAGAGTCAAAGCGAGTAAGAGTTAGAGAGAACTTAGGTGAGGTAGCGTTAAAGAGAGACAAAGATGAGACTGAGTTAGAGATATAACAATCAACTTACGTCAATAGCTGCATTTTTAGCAAATGCGCCAACAGGATGCACATGGTCATACAAAATGATAACACCAACCTGAAAACAGACACGACTTGATAAATAAAGGCTATCTGCTGTCAGAATAATATATAACTGAAAAAGTGTCCAATATTTGCTTTGAGACCAGCTTCATGACCAGCGTGGAATATAAGGTCTGTGTATTCTGTGCCTAGAGGATCTTTGGTAGAGATGGCAGGCTATTCAAACATTGATGGGTGACATAAACTGCAATTTAATTTTCCTAATACGTTACCGTATGTGAGCCAAGTTTTTGTCGCTAAGCGCTTTGTATTTTGTCAAATTTGCACTGTAGTAAACATTTTATGTACCCCACTTTAACACATGACTCAAACTTTTGACAAATTGTCACATATGATAAAAAACTCCATGTTACAATGAACACAATTTCTCACAAAAGTGCATTGCAAAGCAAGAAATTTTATTTCTGATGAAATATATGCTTGGTTAAACAATTGTCATGATAACAAAATAAGAGAAAACTAATTGTCTACATAAAGATTATATATAGCGAAAATTAGTAAATAGAAAAAGCAGAGTATGTTTTTGCTTGGCTTGAAAGGCAGGCTGTGGTGCACAGAGTCAGGCATCTGGCTATGTGGATATTTGTTAACTAAGGTTGACCAGAAAACAAACACTGAACAGCGCCAAATTGAATATATATATAAAGATTTAAAGAAAAACAACATATACATACAAGAAATGGAGAAACACTGAACAAGGACACAGTCACACAATATCTTAGGAAGTTTGAAAGACAAGACCTTCTAACAACAAACACACATGAAAGTGTTACACTTGAAGAGCACTGAAGTAAATTGGAGGAAGAGGCTTACCATAACTCGCAGGCAGAAGAATTTTGTTTCTTCATTTTGAAACCTGCATGCGATTGCCCTGAAAACAGAAGATTGTAAATGTTACTGACTTTGATAAAAAGGCAACTGTACAGCTGCAATTGACTGTAATTTTCCTCAAAGCTTTTATTGTCTCATGTCAAATATTTTGCAGTCAAAATTCCAGTCAGTTGCCAACTTAAAACTACTTAAAACTTAGTTTGCCAACTAAGACAGATTAGGTCAGACTAGTAAATAATTTCTGCAGGCCAAACCATAAATGTAGGGATCACAATTCCACAATTCCGACCACTGTTTTCATATTCATTCGTAACATTCTCATTTTGTGTTGGTTATTAAGTTTCCTCTTAAAAGTATGATGTCACAGCCTCTAAGTTTCGCGAAAATTGGAATAAGATGCTCCAAACAAAAATACAAGTTTCTATTAAACAAATACTTCTTGTTAGATGACAAATTTACACACATTGAAGCCCTTTCAAAGTATTTGAATTAATGTACTTACGGATTCTCTATCATCTCCCTACAAAGTTTAGCTAAAGTACCAAGCATATCTGTCGTATTTTCAATTGGTAGACTTTTATTCTGAAAAAAGAGAAGAACTAAGTAAACAAGAGGAGGTAAAATTATTGCTTTGTGTCGTAAATTTATTGCCCCATCTGTGTAAAAGAGAGGAAGAATTTTAATGTAATAACTGTTAACCCAAGTGCAAACTCTAGCAAGTGTGAAAGCTTTTTTGCAAATATTTCAAATGTACCATACAAAAAGCAAAGCATAACTGCATAGTTTTTAGGTTCTTGTTCTGATTCTGTATTGATTTTTTCTTGCAGAACCGTCTAAAAAATTTAGGTTGAATATCCCATTTTCACGTTTTGACTGTCACAAAGCGCCGTTATCTGTAACGTCACAAAGTTTGCAAACACGGAAGCAGTTGATGTTTAGTACACGGAGGTCGTTAATTGAACTACCATTAAAATAGTCATAGGGGGCAATTTTAAGTCAGGGTACATATCCAATCTTTTTAAGTGGATCAAACTGTCCTTTTTTGCAAAGTTTCAAAGTACCAAAGTACAACTGAAATACGATAATACAGTCTATTAACATCTTGGGCAGTGGACCCCAGTCTAAAAATAGAAAAAGGGGACAATTTTCAGAGCGCGTCTTTATCCTATCATTTCCTGTGTATCAGATTGCTGTCTATTGCAATGTTTTCTGCTATTGTACCTACTTTCCGCAGAGATATCAAAAGAATGTTGTTTGTGGAGTCATGCCGTAAAATACCCTAGTCTAAAAATAGCCCAAGGGGCAATTTTCTGTTGGGGTCTATATCCTATCATTTTCAGCGAATCAAACTGTCCTATTTTGCAAAGTCTGGCGCTGTAGTACTAAAGTACGATTGAGATGCAATCAAACCATCTTTTTAGGTCTGGAGCAAAGAACCCCAGCCTAAAAATAGAAAAGGGGACAATTTTCAGTTATGTTCTATATATATCTTTTCTTATGTACCGCATCAAACTACCCCATGATGTAAAGTTTCGTTCTACTATACCTACTTTCAGGAGAGATGTTGTAAACACACCATACAGTTTTCAGTTGGGTTCCATATCCTATCTTTTTCAGCGTATCAAACTACCCCTTTATGCAACTTTTCATGCTGGTATTACAATTTGCACAATTGTTTGACTAACAGCCCTGACTAAGTGGTATGGTGTGTTTACTGCGAAGTTGGAACCAACTGCAAACCTTGTGACGTCACTGATTCTTATGCTTTGTCACTCACATTCATTGTTTTTTAAAAACCCCAAAAACAAAATTTCCCCTTTCAAATTTTCGAGTTAATTTTCATTTTATATTGCAACAACATATAGAAGTTTCAGTTTCTTACAAAAAACTATATGTGAAATTTCATTTCATAGGCACATTTTTTATGCACCTTTGTACTTTTCCTTAAATGAATAGGAGCATTGATAGAGGCTACCACAGCCATTACCTCAATTGAGAAAAATTGCTTACTTCATGAGTTATAGAAGAAAAGAAAGTAAAATATAGTAAACTTAAACAAAACAAAGAGAAACTACTCACATCAGACACAAACTTTCCAGTAGCATCACTCAGGGTCTTTAGAAATGGCGTTGGATAAGCATAAAACAAGGACATTCGGTTGGCCATTTCTGTTGAAACTTGCAAACAGTTTTCTTCTGATCCATCCTTGGGTTTGAAAATGATTGAAACAAAATTAGTTAATAGTTTAAACACATGGGCATATAATTATGTATCAAACATCTGAAATAAAAAGTAAAAATATTTTCACTCTCGTAAGTTGAAAGAAATTGATGTGCAATAACAATTTGCAAAATACACAACAAAAATTTCAAAATGTATTGTCTGTAGCTAACTCACCATCCGTTTTCGACTTAGCGTTCTTCTGTAATAACTAAAGTCATTCTGAATAGAAGGGTTGCACATCTACAAGAAACACCTGAGTATTAAAATATTGTAACAATAAAGACAGTAGCTTAAATATAAGAAACCCAATAATAAATAAACATTTGATTATCTCACAGATCTTCCTATTTATCGATAGCAGAATTTGTATGTGTAATGTTGCACTTTAATGGCTTCACAGGAACAACTGAAATGAAAGCAATTCCAGTGAATAGCGTCGACCTAGGAGACATTGGGACCAAGAACTGCAGCCCCTTTTATCAGGTGTACCTTTGTCACACATCAGGCTCAACCAGGCAGTTCTATCCCAATGTAGCAATGATATTCAGTCATGGTGATAATAGGTGTAGGATTACATGCATACACCACCACACACGCCCAATATTCCATAGGTGCTCTTGATATTACATGCACAGCATCACGTTTTGACTGACCATTCTTTCATCTCTTTCTCTTATTTTAATTTCTTTTAATTTTTCTTTTAAATTAATTTTTGGATTCTTTGAGTGCCTTATCTTGATAGCATATCCAGAGGGCAAAGATCCATAATAAGCCCCCCCCTCCACCCAAAAAAGATTTGTATCTGCTCAACCATGATAGATATCAAGAAAATTAACTTGCATCTAACAGTTTTTTCTAAATCATTTCTAGAGACAATAAAATGAATTAACAAAGGAAACACCCCAGCCACTGGATGAACACTTTCTTTGTAATTTTGGATCTGCTTAATCATACTTCCTCAATTATTAAGCTTTTACTGTATATACATTTCATTGGTAGATAAAGGCGGCAACAGACATAAAAACTGACATCTAGGCATTGAAATATAACCAACCTTCAAATCATCAAACTTTAAAGTATAATGTAATATTTCAGCAAATTGTTTTGCCAACGCTTGGTGGCTATCTAGCTGCAAAAGTGGTTCATTGCGACTGCCACAGAGTGAATACAGGAGCTGCGGTAAAACATTTTCTGAAAGAGAAATGTTTCATTACATATATAAATAACATGTATTGGTTTACAATTTGCATATTATTGTCATTAATTTGTTCCTTCATTACAAATATATATTTAAAATATAATATATAATATAAAAACAAGCATAATCAAAAATGACAAATGATAGAACTGCTACAAATGAAAATTTCAGTATCAGATGAAACAATGAAAGTCTTAAAAAAGAATAGAGAAAAAAAGAAAAGGCTTACCTAGCTGTATAGAAAATTCATAGAAGCGCTTTAACTTGGCAACTAACGGAAGGACAGCAGCCCAGGCATACTCTTGCAGACCATCATTCCTTGGATTAGCAATTGCTTCCCTAATTTCTTCACTTGCACCTTTGTACTCTTCTAGTTCTTTCAAAATCTCTGGGGCAAGCCCTAAAACCTCTCTTACGACTTCATACACTTCTCTTTCACTTTCTGTTGGTGAAGCATCTAGAATGGAAATTTAAAAAAGCAAAATTATTTTATATTAACAAACAAAAGTAGGCAAATCAGGATGGAATAATACAATATATATATCTCTTTTCATACATGTCAGGGTTTTTTTTCTACTGTAATAATGAATCACAGGTCGCTTAAGGTCATGGAAGGCTCTTCTACCAATATGACATCCAGCAAAACACGATCTCTATCGACATTTGTTATGTCCCCCAAAAGGTTAACATAAACAGTGGCCCATGATAAGTATTATGACATATTATTTGGCTTTTGATGAGTGCTTGATTAGAATGCTTAAAAATTGTGTTAATACAGGAGTTTATTGAAACTTGCTCCCTGAACTTGAATCAACAACATCAAATAAAATCAAATCTTAAATCAAGACAACCAGTCAAATTATACATGACATCCTCTATCCATTGCCAAGTAGCTGACAAGTGACAAATTTGCATGACAAATATGCATGACAGCTAAAAGTATAGTATGTGATAAACAGAGGTTTCACTGGCATGCAACATAAATAATATACATATATGTATATAAATATAAATGCGAGCATATTAATTGAAATAACTAGAGAGAAGTAGAGCAATGCAATGACTTCAAAATGATGAAGATCATCAACTCACTTTCAAAGTCAATGAAGATATCAGTGTTGCCTGGTTCTGACTGCCTTGTAAGAACTTTTAGAAGGTTACCCATCCCACCATTGGTTTCAGCTGAAAATGATGTATACAAATTGTTCATTCATAAAATGATAAATGTATGAAATATTTCTTTAGTGTATATAGAGAAGTTAAATTAAAACATTTTTAAAGTTATGTTTTATCTAAAAAACAAACAAGGTGTGTGGATTCATTCAAATTCCCATTACCAAATGTTCAATGCTTCTTTAAAGGAAATTTGTCAACTTTTTAAAAATGTGTGATATCTGTCTGTTGCTCAGCTTGACCACTTGATTTTATTTCTCTTGTCCTTCTTAAGTGTGCTAGACCTGCACAACACCCATGACACTCAGTAGATGTAATGGACTATCAAAAGGGAATATCAAGCATTTCAAAATCCAATGAGCACAGGTAGGAAAGGGTAGGAAAAGTAGCAATTTTGCAGAGATGTTACCTTACAAAAAGAGCAGATATTAGAAAGCAATAATTCAGATTTGTAAAATGCTAACTGCCTTTCTAAAATTACTTTGAAACGAATGATGAAATGTTATCAACAAATGCATTATCAAATGTTAACAGGACATGTTATCAACAAATTAAATATAATATATATGTAAGTAAAGCATCACAATAAAACACTTTTAATCTTAAAAGAGCAGAAGCAAACATAGAAAAACATTGAACAAGAAACATAAATGTTTAAGTGTTATCTAATAAATTCAAGAGTAATGCAGTATATTTGCAGCAATCATTCAAAATCAAGTTGGTATTTTAAAGGAAGACTGGAAAAAATCAAATTTGTGAGAAATAATTTTACTTTGATCAATTTTACAACTTTAGAGAGGCAACAAATCAGTAAAATATCAGACTTCACTTTTGGTTTCACCATTTAGTGACACTGAAGTACACCAAAAATGTTGGTAGAAATATTAGGACCAGCGGTGAAACAAAGGGATGGTAAATTACCCATTAAAGAAAAGGCATTTATAAGAAATAGAGCTTTTCATTGTGAAAGTAACTACGACTAGTGTCTTTTTCTGAGTGGCGGTTTAGCTCAAAAAAGAAAATTTTATCATGAATTCGAAGTGGAAGTGAACCAGACAGAAAATTGTACAGAACCAATTAAAGGAAAACGTCGTAAATGAATCTAAAGCCGATTGCCTTCCAATAGCACGACAGAGCTTTGCAGCAGTCGATAAATTTGAACGGACCTCCAACTTCCTTGTGTTAACAGATGTACAGATACCAGGCCATTGACGATTAGGTGACTTACCTCGGAAGCTAACAGTCCATGAAGTTTGGGCCTAGACCTCTTTGCAACTTCACTTTAAGTCAAAATGTACAGCCAGCTTCGAGCATAGATTAGAGAATGAGTTTATCACGATTTTAAAATGACCTGGAAATGCACAAAGCGTGTATCAATATCGGCAACTCTTTTGAAAGTGTATGGATCGTGGTTCAACTCTGCAGCCTTCACATACGATACGGGTGCATGGCGGAAACTCGGCAACAGGAACACACCCCGGCTAATATCCCACAATGCAATAATATCCTTCGCAGCGACGTTTGGAAAAGAGAACACACCCAGAATGCACCCGAGGATGTGGCAATACTTTGAGATCCCCGAAACAGCCCCCCTGACTAAATTTATGTGAAAGTCACCCATGTAAATGACTAGTATTTTCACAATTTTAAAGTTCATCTTAGGGAAACGAAACATTTTCTAAGCAATATTGACAACACAAACGTTGCTGTAAATTTTTGCATGTTCATCTATTGAAATCACGAAACTGCCTTGGATGTTAACGAAAAGTGAATTCATGAAACAAATCGTGAATTAACGAAATCATGAAACTGCCCAGAAGCAAAATCAAGACCTTAGCCCAGGCAGAGAAAGGTAGATTCCGAAAACTCACCAATCTTTGGAAAAAGGTTGTATCTGCCTGGATTTGAGGAAATTTCTGGGAATTTGAAAATATTGCTGGAAAATATGTGGAAATATGTACAGAAATTTACTTTTACATGTGTAAGTAAAAAAATGATTTTTAAAACAAATTATTTTCTCTGTGATAAAAATCTAAACCGAAAATACAACAAAAACAGAGCTGTGTTTATCCAAATAGAATGTAGACGACTATGTTGACTTGCAAACATTTCAAAACACAAGTGAACTTCACTAAAACTTTTCAACATAATAGGAGTCTCTGGTCCGATGTCAACCATTATACGGCGCAAAACAGATTGCAAATTCGCTATATGTTGAAAAATAGCACTTTCTTGCACAATAAGCGAGCAACAGGTAATGAAAACTTGCACGGTTCAGGCTGCATCATGCTACCTGGAGAAGAAAGGTTCGTGCTATTTCCTCTTTCGGTTGTTGAACCTGTAATGAAGGTTATAGAAGCATACGAAGAAACAATTTGTAGAATTTTCCTGATGCTGCCAAGGGTGAGTTTCGATGTAAAAAAAATGAGAACTTGAGAATCCTTGGCTGGTTGAACTACAGAGCAGTTGAAATGCAAAGAACAAGCAGGGTTATCGTATATATATAACATTTTGTTACTAGATGAAGTGCAAAGTTAGTCAATTAAGTTTATTTGCGACTTCGTATCGACAAGTTTATTTAAGACACTTCGTATCGACAAAGCCTACGAGAACAACAAGTCCATTAAATGTTGTTTCATGTCAATAATACAAGAAATGACAAAATAAATCATTTATCCGTCACCGAATCTAATAAAGCGCACTAGTCAGTTTAGAACTGGTATGATACAAGCTTCTTAAACTATATATAAAATTAAATATAACTATATATATTTACATCATTTCTAAGATATTGCAACGAGCAACAAACATGTAATAGACATTTTTGTCTTTTCTTTTTATTTTCTATGGAAGACATAATCAAATCGACATAACAACTCGCACGGCCAAGACACAAGGTCCCACAAGATATGTACAAAGAATTTCCTAGCCAATGCCACCTTTGATTTTCAACACACTAGCATTCGAGCAGGTCAAAGGCCACCCAAACTCTGTCATCTAATCAGGTCAAAACAATCCTAAAGACACTTTGCTACGCTATGAGCACTTGGTAACTGATGCAGTTTTCATACGTGTTTTGCCTAAAGACTTCTTTAAAAATGGCTGATGACAGTGAGATTACCTGACTTATTGATTTACCTTATTGCAGTTTGAGACAACAGTAAGAGGCAACGACGTAGAACAAGTAAGCGTGTAAAATATATGAATTTATGGCTCTCAGGCTTTATGAGTAGCAATTTGAGCTTGCTACTACTGCTGTTTGTTCACATAATATGTTAGCAAAAATCCGACTGTATCACTTCATTGTGATCTTTGTTATGATAGAACAGAAAATGAAGTTTAGGATAACTCTTAACCAAGTCATATTGGAGTTTATGGTATAATCTTGCCATTTTGTCTGCGGACATTAAGCGTTAGGTTGAAACTTCACTTGTAAAGCTTTGCTTAAAACTTCTAAGCGCGTTCTGTTACAAGAAACAAGGAGCTTACATCTAGAGGAAATGGATCAATTTTTCCTTTTTAGGAACTATATTATAGTTGGAGAAATGGTTATGTTACGTGGCTAAAAAGGAACATTAAAATAAACTGGTGTCGGGAAACGCTTCATAAGATCTGTTTTCTAACACTTGAAAAGATAGCTCGAGAATTTCTATCACTATTACACTTCGAACAGTTTTAAAAATGCTTAGGCCGAGGTGTCTTCTGCCATAACATCGACCAGTTTTAAACTGTTTTTCTTTCTTTTATTCTTTTTTCTATTTAGATTCTCTAAGAAAGCCTCTTCTACTTTTATTCTCCCAAGAATATAACGATCATCTGTAGTGCCATATTTTATCCACATGGGTAGGCCGAATGGAAGTGTCCCAAAATGCTTGTGCAGTAATCGAAAGCGATCAATGCCCTGCTTCTCACTAAGTTTCTCCACCGTTTCAAAATTAGACATAAAATTGTCTACAATCTTCAACATTTCACCACTTTTTTGGTCGTAGCTTTCTAAAAGGCAAAAAGTACAGAGCTTAAAAAAAGCGGTTAAAAGGGAAGCTTTAAAAAACAAACTTTTGAGAGCAACGCTCAAATCCAGCCCTCTTTTCTATGTTAAAGGAACAAGTCGACAGCTTGAGGGTATAGGGTGCTCACAAAAAGCGTGAGGATGCAGAATTTGCTGTGTTCCTGGTAGATGACGTAGTTTCAATTGAAATGCAAAAAAACAATCAAAAACCTCAACAAGTTAGCAAATGCTCTATAAAAAGTATATGGCATAAAAAAACCAATTTTTCTGAACATAAAGTATTATTCCTGGATTTCTTTATATCTAACTAAGCACCAAAGAGCGTTATAATTTTTAAACTAAAGAATTACATCATGTTCTAGCATTCTGAGTGAAATAAGAAATTGCAAGCCAGGTAAAAAATAAAAACGCACGATTTAAAAACCACTCACTTTTCACAACAAAAGAAGTTAAATGAAAATAAAAGGAATTTTTATAAGAATACCTTTTAATATTTCGTTAGCTGTCTTTTTAGGGAAGACCCGGTTGCGTCTGAGGAAATAGAGTCGAATCAGATAGTTCCATGCCATGCCCAGGATCATAACTATTGCAAAGGTAACAAGAAGTTGCTGCAAAAGAACTCTGAATTCAGTTGAATCTTCATCAAAAAGGCCACTGACACCGCCATTGCTCTTGGTCACCACAGGGATCTGAAATGGACAAAGTCGATTGCTCATGTCTGTAAGATCACCATTGTGAAATACACGCGGTCCTAATAATGTGGTTCATGTTCTTTCAGCGAGTTTTCAACCCAAAATGTCGCTGAATTTTGGAGCCATCTTGAAACCAATGACCGAAAGCTTATTTTTAGAATATCATGGCCTTGAAACACGCTTTGCTGTGAAACGATAACATTAAAAGTTAAAATAAAAACAACATTTGACTGCCTGATCATTCGAATGATCCTTGATCGAATAATAACCTCGTCATGATTTCCTTTATAAAGGCCTACTTTTCAATAATTTCAAATTTGAAGATTCAAACTTTCGACGATACAAACAATGTGTCTTTAAAATTTCGATTATTCCTGCTTTTGATAATTTCAATTTTTGATGAAATCAAACTTTCGATAATTTGAATTTCTGGCAAATCAAACCTCTGATAAATCAAACTTCTGATAACGCAAAGTTATGGAGTTGCTGCTTTGGGTTTTTCGAAAAGATTATCAGGAAAAATACTTCCGAATATTTGAAGAATATTAATAATAATACTATAGAATATTGATGATTTTTAAAGAGACTGCTGCATGAATCTCAACATGGTTTCATGGAAGGTCGATTATGTCCCACAGAGTTGATAGAGTCAGTTGATGTGCGGACAAGACTTTAAGAGGACGGAATACCAGTTGATGCTGTGTACTTGGATTTTGCCTTCTGATTCAGTACCACACAGGAGGTTACCGATCAAATTGGAGAGCTATGGCAATCAAGAGAATATTCTAAACAGGATAAAGGAATTTCAAACATAAAGAAGGCAGAGAGTTGTTCTGAATGGTTCACCCTTTAGATGGGCACCTGTGAACAGTAGTACTCCTCAAGGTTGCATCCTTGGACCATTTTTATTTATGCTTTGTTAATGTTATGACAGAAATTGTAACTAGCATGATTAAAATGTTGCTGATGACGCAAATATATTTGCAAGGAGCAATAATGATGAGGACAGAGAAAAGTTACAAAAGGACATGGAATCTTTGCAAGAGTAGTCTAGATTTTGGCGATTACAATTTAAAGCAGGTAAGTGTAAAGGTTACTGCATTCAGGTAGACGAAATCCGAAGCATGAAAATAACATGTTAAGAGAAGATCAACAAGAGAAGATTCAATCAACGGATTGCCAGGAAGATTTAGGAGTGTACATAGACAAAGAAATGAAATTTTGACAAAGGCAAATCACATATAGACAAAGCAAATGTGTTCAAAAGTTCAAAAAATCAAATGGTATTGTAGAATCAGGCGATCCTTTGATGATATAGACAAAGAAATATTCAGAACCTTATTCAAAAGTTTGGTCAGACCCAATTTGGAATATGGCAACACTGCAAACAGGACATAGAGGTAAAGAAAAGCGTTCAGTGAAGAGGAAGTAAGATGGTACTGGAACTAAAAGATCCTATATATGAAGATAAATTGAAGCCATTGGGTCTTTCAAGATTGGTTTACCATAGGCTACAGGGTGATATGATTGAGACAAACAAATATCAAAATGTTTGTTATGATGTTAAGTCTGGGTTGATAATGAAAGCTTATGGAAAAAGACATAACACAACACATAGGATATTACACAGACATTAGAAAGCGTGTTTATTGTGACAAGGTTGTGCAAGGATGGAGCAATCTTTCAAGAGACATAGTAAATGCCAAATCATTGAAATCTTTCAAAAAGATTACTATGAGGACACGAAATAGTTCTGTGACGTAGTATTTCTTAGTTAGTAAGAATATTTAATGTATGCGGCTGCAAATGAGCATGTATAATGTATTTGCAACTGATTTGCAGCCGCATACCATGCTAAATAAAGTTAAGTAGTTCAGTGTAGTCCCATTACAACATGCTCAGGCACAAGATCACCGGTTACATTATGTCCTTCTTTTAGGCGAATGTTTCTAACATTTCTACAATCTAATCTTGCAAGATCCATGCTATAATTGAACAATACATTACTAAAATGATAATTAAAACTTTGTATCAAATTAAACTGTAATTGAATCGAAAAGAACAGAATGCAAATACGTATTATGTTTTATGTATAATTTCAAGCTTTCATAGTTTGAACTTTCAACTCGTTTGAACTGATTCTTACTTTGACAATTCAAAACTTGATTATTACAACTTTTAATGATTCGAGTCTTTCGAGCTTCCGAAAATTCGAAATTCTAATAATGCGAACAAATTTTGCATGCTTTTGATAGCCTAACTAGCAGGCGCTGAATGTTTAAAAAATTCGCAGAAATAAAAGTGTTATGAAGGAAAGATAGCTTTCATGTCTGAAATAATCGAGCACTCACCTCCACCTCCTTGGTGAAATTTTTTACCAAACTTTGTATAAGATTGTAATTGACTGCAACATATGATCGAATTTGGGTATGAAAACTGGCAATCGCTCCTGACAATACGAATCCGATACCCGAAGTTGATTGGAATGTTTTTGAGATCTTCAACCCGTTTGAAGATATTGTACTTTCCAGATTAGCTGCTTCGTTGAACTCAAGGAGAGCACCTTGTACCTCTCTTCTTATGAGTGCATTGAGTGCTTGCATAGATGTATTATACAATTTGCCTATAGAGAATCACAGAGCATACTTATGGACGTAAAAGCGTTTAAAGACGAATCTTAACGAGAAAATAGATTTATTGAAAAAAGAGTGGAACTAGAATGACGGAGAGGACAAAGTGCAAGGTTTAAGGGGCAAAGGTCAAAGTTGACAGGGCAGGGTCACAAGGCAAGGAGCATCGCTTTATGGATAAAGGTTTACGGAAATAGAAAAGCTTTTACCTGTCGAATTCATGTTTGCATTTCTCCTGGCACCAAGGTAATACTCTGGACTCTTGTGGACAGCTGACACCTGCATGATAACAACATTTTGTATTCTAGCAGCAACTGAAGTCAATCCATTTCTCATCTTTGTACTTCAAGTAAATGTTGGACCCACAACGTTGTTTATGTTAAGACTTGAGGTTGAAATTTGACCAAGAAAGGCAATGGTTTCCTATAAGATGTCCTAATGTGGCGAACGCTTTGCCATTTACCATCCGCATAGTAGGTACTCAGGACAGGGGGAGGGGGGTTCGTCAACTAGCGTATGTTTGCATACAGGGGAGGGAAGGCTGATGGAGTTAAAGTTTGTATGCAAAATACATTTTAGATGATGTTCTCTAAAAAGAGTTTTGATCACCGATTTAAAGCTACAACCATTGAGTGGGGGTATAGTTCATTGGCGCAACCTGGGCAGACAACAAGGTTCATTATCACAATTATCACCGCCTATTATGGACCTTAGTGTAAACATTTACGTCCCACCTTTGTGTCGCTGTTTTCAGTACAAAAAGGTTCCTTTCTTCCAGTTGGGCCTAGCGTATCGTGTGTTAGAGTCAAATTGTAAATGGAGTGGGGGGGGGGGGGGGGGGAGGTCAGCAAAAAGTGTACGTACGCAAGGGGCGGAATTAATGACCTCTTTTTCAAAAAAAGTATTTCAGGACCACAAGAACTAACAAAGTGGATATTTTCCAGATTTTGAAAAAGTAACTCACGTTTGCACCATACAGCAGCGTCTGTTCAGATACTGAAATAACAGTAAGTGCGGTAGATAGCGAGCTCACAAGGATTCCATTGACAACGAGGCCAACAACGGTCCACGTGATAGCAATGCTTCGAGCAATCTCGCCTCGGGGAGAAATATCGCCATACCTGCCGTAGAGAAGAGATTAAAAGCACGTTAGATGAAGATAACCAAGAAAGAGCTATGGCCTGCTTAGGAGGTGATTATAACTTCTCCTCAGCTATGGGCACGATGTAGAAAATGAATCAAGAAAGTCATTATTCGCCGCATTATTCGCACATGGATAATTAGTTCCTTTCAACTTGGAACACGTTAAAAAGTTTTTGAACAAACAATTTGGCATATATGATATGGAAAACAATCAATGAATTAACATCACATAGACTCACATCACGTGAGACAGAGAAGATGCGAGCCTGGCCACTAGAAGTTCTTGGCGATTTCATGCGATTATCGTACACTGTACTGTTAAGATAGTAGAATGCAAATGATTCCCTTCTCATTATACAGCCAAAAAAGCTCACCCTACAGTTGTCATGGATACAAAAGCCCACCAAAACCCTTGAAATGTTCCATAAAGGAACCGACCAGTTGGCATTTCTTCAGGATTGGCAAATTGATCCTAAAGAAAGCAAGAAAATTGGACGTTGAGTTATAATAGTAAGCTACAAAAGGTCAAAAAACTAAAATTACGCTTTGATTGCATAGAACATTGCATTGTATTGATGAATATCCGAAAGAATTTGAAATTTTAGAATACAATCAGATCGTTATTCGAATGCACGAAAAAAGAATCGAGGACGAAACGATCACAGAACGAGAATCATTAGGCCATAGAGGGACCTTGTGTCCATTCCTAGCTGAAATGAATAACTGGTTAGAATAAATTTGAATTTCTCGAATTGCTGCAATAAATTTCACGGTGTATGCGATAACAAACTTTGACATTTGACCTTTGATCTAGCACCTTTTGACCTTTCTAAGCCTAGTGACAACAGCAAATGAAATGCTTTCATTATCATCGTTATGACCATAAATTTCAAAAATAGTGTCACTGTTGATGTTTGAGTTACACAAAAGTGAGAACATGCATACCGCCATCCAGATGAGAATACCAGCCAACACAGTCATCAAAAATGTAACAACCAAGATGGGCCAACATTGTAAAATTGATGCTGTTATTTTGCTTGACTTTGACATCTTGGCCGGATCAACGACGACAAAGGCTGACACAGTGCCGTCTATCAGATTGACATACTGGTACTCTCCCTCAAAAACTGTCACATATTTCTTGCCGCTGACGGGCCCATGAAAGTTGGCATTGTCTGAGATCTATATCGAAAACAAAAGTCCCTATACTAGAAGTTTAATGACAGTGCATTGAAGGTGAATATTAGAAAAAGGGGCGTCGTTCTTGTGAGGGGGCGCGAGGGGGTATGCAAAAATTCGTTTCAAAAACAAAGAATTTTGTTCCATCTAAGGGTGCTTTGTCGGTAAATTAAGGCTAGCTCACCCACTTTGTCGGCAAATGGGATCTGGATTTATGGCAAGGTGATGTCATAAATCAGCAAAAGGAATCAAGCGTGTAATATCGAAAAGACTGCATCGAGAAGTTCAACCCCCCGTCTTTCTTGCTAGAAAGCCTGTCTCCATTCGGAATATCAACGAATTCCTGTGGCACAGTATAGTGTTATACAACTTGTTTTGTCTGTCGTGCATCGTGTTTGTGGTTCGTTTTCGTTAATGAGGATGTCTTTCGATGTTTGCGTCGGTCCATTTTGTTTGTCATCGTGCCATCTCTATTTTAGTTGTTATTAGTCCATTTGCCGTTAATTTGTGTCATTAGGGTTTTGTGTGCGTCACTCATGTTGTTGAAAGCGTATGTTCTTTGAGTGCAAGTCCAGTCGAGTCGAAGTTGTCGTTGAAAGAAGTCGTTATGTTGTAATTCGTTGGTTGTTGCTAATTTATACTTTCACTATTGAAGAACCTTGGTTTAAAAAAAGAAAAAAACGTTATTTTACATTGGTGACCACGACGTGACCAATTCGCAGAAAAAAATGGAAATGATTTCAACAGAACAATTCAGAGAAATTCTGTTGGATATTATAAAGACCGTTGTATCTCACATGGCCGAAAGGGTGAGGTTGGCAGAGGAGAATGGGAGAAATTTCTTCGTGAATCGAACTAATGTCTATCGTGCTGAAGATGGCCAGCCCATTTGCTATTGTTGTTTGCGCGTTGGTCACGTTGCCAAATATTGTAGGGACAGGAAATTTTCTTTAGCATCCCAGGAGAAGTGTGATCAAAATGAACCTGTGATTGTTGCCTCGGTAGCTGAAGAGCGACCTCGGGTTACCTTTATTGGCAACATCAAAAGAAATGAGCCACACTTTCAAGATCTTCAAACTCGAGTTAAGAAATTGGAGGAGATTGTCAATGAATTGGAGTCACATAAACTATCACGACCAATGGTGACGCGACTGCCTTCTTCAAAACCAATGGAAGTTGACGAGGGTTTATTAGCCACAACATATGAAAAAAATTTGATTGACACTAAAAGAAGAGAAGGACCTTTACGTGTACATAATGTTGTTATAGCCTCGGGTAGAGAACCGTATGGACGGAATAAACTTGGACAGGGACATTATTTCTTAGATGGTACTTGATTTACTCATTTCAGTAAAATTATTTGATTTGATTCTTCGTGCTGCCTTATAATACTTTTATGTTTCTTCCCCTTCGAGAGATCAAGCCAGGAGGCTTGTCTTTCAAAGGGGGGAGTAATGTTATACAACTTGTTTTGTCTGTCGTGCATCGTGTTTGTGGTTCGTTATCGTTAATGAGGATGTCTTTCGATGTTTGCGTCGGTCCATTTTGTTTGTCATCGTGCCATCTCTATTTTAGTTGTTATTAGTCCATTTGCCGTTAATTTGTGTCATTAGGGTTTTGTGTGCGTCACTCATGTTGTTGAAAGCGTATGTTCTTTGAGTGCAAGTCCAGTCGAGTCGAAGTTGTCGTTGAAAGAAGTCGTTATGTTGTAATTCGTTGGTTGTTGCTAATTTATACTTTCACTATTGAAGAACCTTGGTTTAAAAAAAAAAAAACGTTATTTTACAATAGCGCCACACAATTTCTTATCACTATCTTTTCCATTCACTCAAAAAGACGCATGAATTTTACAGTATTTTGATGCGTGAATTTCTCAACTTTTTGAAAACATGCAATAGTTTTAAACCAATAAAAGTTACCCTTTCTTTGAGATCTTTTTCTGACGTCCGTTTAGATGTCTGTCCGTTTCTCGTTCGATCGAAATGCACGATCGATTTGCTGTACGCTGCACACGTTCCGCATATGGTTGAAATCATGGCTGGAAAAAATTCCGGCAAAATTCCGGCCACGGACTCTGCTTGAACGAAAACGTACGGGTTTTTGACATACCAGGTAGCGTAGAGGTGTTTGTTACAGAGACAGGTTTCTAGAAGAAAAAATTTGGTGGAAACTGTGAAGGAGACAATCGTCAGTCTTACACAAATTTTAACAATAGGCCTTAAACAGTTTCACACAAACAATTCCACATTTCTATCTCTCACACAGTTTTTAAAGTCTGTTAACAAACTCTACTAAAATTTATCTTAAAGTTTGTTCGATTTGTAATTTGGCTACCTTAATCAATTTGGTTATCGATTAGTACCCTTAAGACTGTTTGGTAATCAAATAGTTATTGGGTAACAGATATCATTTAGCTTCCTGCTCAAGCCATATCTTTCGTCCGCATTCTAATAAACTTGATTAGAATATTCTCCGTTTGTAATACTTTGTACTAATCCAGTTGTGAAGTATGCAAATTTTGCACAGAACAAAAGCTTATTGAGTTTTTGAACGCTCTCTGAAAGCAACAGACGGCGCAATCGACACTGTTAGCTTGACGCATCTCAATTTTTTGCATATCATTTTCACTTACCCTACAAGCTACATCACATTCAGTGTTACCATTGAACAAATATCAATAGCAGGAAAAACTCATTGTATTTGCAGCATAAAAATGTGTCGCTATTCAACTCCAGAACCACAGATTCGCCTAGGTTGCCTTATTGACGAAGGTGTTGTGTGGTTTATTTCAGGAACCGCGCACCAGTCTAAATGTGGAAGGGCTGAAAAGGGTGTTACCGAAATTTTTTGAGGCCACGCCCTCTAGAACACCGGAAAACGCCCCTTTTAGAAAATACTGGCTTATTTCTACTGTCGTTTCATAAACAATCTGGTTTAGAGAAGATATCCATAGCTATAAAAGTTTATAGAATTAGCTTAGGGATAATAATACATAAAAAAAACACCTAGAAAACGAACAAAAAGGTTTCCCAGTCAAGAAAACCTGCTACTACTTAGGAGTATACTATTCAATGTTGCGTTAGACCATAGTTGGAGTAAACTTTCAAAAACGTTTTCTAACGTATTATCGCAAAAAAAGTGGAGGGGCTATAGCTCCTGATAGCCCAATGGCTGCGCGGTGCCTGGTTTATTTTCACACATTTTTCGGTCACTCGACGGATGGCATTCATGTCTAAACTGCCCAAAAAGATGTCCAAAAGGCAACCAAACAACAAACCTGCAACTGTGTCCGGACTTTTGACTCCATCGCCAGCCGACGTGACACCCTGAATCGTCATCGTCACTTCCCAGTTGGCTTCGAGGCCAGTTACTCGGTACCGTCTTCTATCGCTGCCCAGGCGCACTACCGTCTTTGCCCCGCCTAATACTGCTTGCGAACCTTTTCTGGTCACCGAGTACATCAACTTCAGAGACGAAGGCTTGCCGTTCCAAGAATCAGCGGGGAGATCTTCCCAAAAGAAATCAACGTACGCTTCGGATATTCGTCCTTCTCCTCGTACTTTCAAAGGCGCTGAAGATGGCACTATTAGAAAGGCATCAAAATTTGAAGAAACGCAGTGCCACGAAAAGAAATCTCTGGAGAACTGGGTTAACTGTCATAAGATCGGAAAATGTTAAACTGATAAAATATAGAATAAAATCATAAGGCAAAGGAACCTATTTATAGTTTATGTTGAAGATATGGAACAAAAGAAGCATCTTATCTTAAGAAGCATCTCATCTTAAAATATTTGATCTATATTTTATAACTTAGGTCTTAGAGACATCATATCAGTTAAAGTTAAAATTTTACCGCAGCTTGTAAAAGTTGTGTTTCTGGTTAACTCTCTCCTAGCAAATGCCGCTACATCTAGATAAGAAGTATTTTCTTACAAAAAGCATTATTGAATTTAAATATTTGGTTTTCACTCAGGCCTCTTCACGCTTAGATCCTCTGTTTCATACCCAGCCCTTATTAAATCAAAATTCCTTCGTTCTAACCTAGGGTTACTGTAAATTTTGATGTTCAAACAGACCTCTTTACCCTAACATTATCGGGTTTTTTCCCAGGTCAAATGTTGTGGTTCGTATACAAAGCACTTTAAAATGGCTTTGAAAAAAGCAAACATTTACTAAACTAAAGCTTTTGGTCTGACACACTTCAGAGTTTAAAACGTCAGAACATAGATCGAAAACTCTACGCTAGGAAATATATATACCCAGTTGTGGATCGAAATAGGCCAATCAGAAACACGAGCACATGACTGTTGAGGTTGACCAATCAGTGCCGCTTGCCTATTGAGAATGTTACCAATGGAGTCCTAAGGTGAAAACGAACTCCTTTTGTCTACAAAATAGAGGTTTTTTCGTGCTTATGTAGATAGATTCCAAAACTGCTAGGTGGAACGACGATCGAGCTTTACCAATAATCCGAAACATGTCGCCATTATAGTTTTTTGCACAATCTGGGTTTTCCAGTTAATGCTGCCCGATAGCGGAATCGCAGGTTTTAGTTGTAATTTTAGATTTGCAAGACCGAGGTGGCTGTTTTTAAAGCCATTTTCAAGTTTTGTACCACCAAAAGATTCTTTACAAAGCACTTTATATTTAAACATGTTGGCTTTACCAATGCCTCTTTCCACTAGGCTTTCCACTGGTTGTATCCTAAAAAGCACCACTTACCATCTTCGTCGGTCTGTAAAGTCTTCCACTGGAATGGGCCTTCTCCTGCTTTTGTTGCCGCGCTAATCTTCAGCTCGTACCTTGTATAAGGCTTTAAATCTTTAATATCAGCATATGTTGTAGTAGATGGAATCTTCAAAGTTGTCCAAGCTTTCCCACTTTCGATTAAATTGCCTGGCTTATTGTACACTCGATAAAGAACTGTGTAATGAGTGACGAGGCCATTCTGAGACGCGTATGGAACTGCAGTCCATTCACAGTATATACTTTTGGCAGATGTTACTTTGCACTGAATGTTGTTTGGCGGACTGGAGGGTGCTATTAAAGAAATAAAGACACACAAATAAAACTTGTATCAGGCCCATACAAAACATTTTACACCACCATCACAGGTATATCAAGACACCGCTATCCGCAATCCCCGGTGGGGGGGGGGGGTGTGGGGTGCCTCTCAATGCAGAAAAGAAATGTTAAAGTCGTAAAATGTTAAGGTTCTGTAAGACCAAGCTAAGCACCATTCTATCAAAAAAACAGTTGGCTTATTTTTAGTCCAAAATTTCGCACCCTTCACCTCCCCAAAAATATACGTCAATCTACGTCCCTGCGTCTTATCCGAGTCATCATGTCAGATATCATTGCTACAAATGACATCAGAATCCTGAACATCACCACACCAAAAACCACGATGGCGAAACATCTTTGTATTGCCATGCTGATGTTTAAAGAGCACACTATGCGGTATGGCTATTCTTATTGATCATTGCTGCTCTTTGGTATTGTCTAATGCATGCAGTGCTTTACTGTTTAGATCACGAAATTTAAAGTTGAATCGTTGAAGAAGGTGACTGCCTCAGTAGAAACAGCCATATGGTTATAGCAGTACAGGTTGCACGCAGGTTGCACGCAGGTTGCACGTAGGATGCACGCAGACTAATGCTTTGAAGATACTCACCACCCTCCATTGTACTAACATCAGTTAGGCTGCTGGGGATACCAAGTGCATCAATTGTTACTGCAGTCACCCTTATCGTGTAGAGGGTGAACGGTTCTAGGCGAGTCAAATTTGCCTGCGTGGTCGTGTTGGTGACAACAAGCGATTTCCAAGCAGATTCGCTTGTCTCCCTGGTCTTTCGATACGTGATACTGTAACCAGTGATTGAAAATGATGTGATTGTCTCACTGAAATCAGACAGCTCGATGAAAATCACTGACTCACTGATTGCAGTGCAGTTGACAGTTCCTGGCGGCTTTGGAACTAAAATATAATCAGTAAGAAATCACTGCAATGAACAATGATTGAAATGATCATGATAGAATGAATAAGTAGCGAAATCAGTGTTTTAACTGTTTGTATTGATACAGGTTTCAGCTCTGCGATCTAAACATAAGGGGCAACACAAGTGAGGCGGGGGCAAATGGGTTAAGTGTCATGAGAAGGGACCAAAGCCAATAATCACGCGAGATCAGAGCGCCAAAGTATACAATAAAGGAACATGTAAAGATATTGATGCCATCAATGCTTAGAAGCAAAACGAGAAAAGACTCACTTTGGTCAGTTTTGATCTGAAACTCCGAAAGAGGCATTGTGGTTAGAATTCTGTTCTCCTGTAATGACGTAAGCAGCGTCACAAGTTCAAGACGGGTTATTTCAGTGTAGTTGATTGTGAAGTTTGCAATTACGCTCCCGGGCCTAAAAATCGAATTGCAAATATTTATAGCAAGCCACCTCTTTTACAAAGTTTCTCATTTCAAGGCAATGACTTGATGGCAGGAAAATGCGAACAAAAATTCAAGAAGACACTTTCTAGAGTATAAAATATCAAATGCTGCGAACGGTGATATCTGAATGCAGTTAAAGGAAGAGAGAAAAAGTGAATAAGAAGAAGAATGACACACTGATTGGTTAATTGTGGCCAATCGGTGACCTCTTGCCATCTTCACATGTAAACAAAGAATCCACGAAAGAAAGCGAAAATTTTTTTTCAACACGATCAGGTCTTTTCGTTTTTATGCCGAGAAATTTCAAATGTGAAACATTGTAGAGCAACATTTATTTGAAAACCAGAGGGCAACTAAACATAGCGACAGCCATTTGTGTGTCATCAAAGACTAGAAAAATTTATTTCTTAAACTCTTAAGGTTATGAATTTATTATAAACATAAAAACAATGATCAATGGAAAGAAATCACGTTTCATTAGGACAAAAATGTTTTTGCTGGGGAAAAAATTTGTTAGGGCAAATTTGTGAAATCTGCTGCTATTTGACAAACTAACCGTTGAAGATAGGTCATTACAGATTTTAAATGAAACAAAAATAGAGATCATGCGTTGAATAAATGTGTACACAGTTTCAACAAATAGGCTGAGGCCAAGAAAGTATCATGTATCAGTAATGTTGACACAGTAGCCTGAAAAGTGGGCTCAGCTGTTGCAAAGTTTATCGGCAATAATCATTTTTTTTATATGGTTTTATTGTAAACGTAAGAAAGTTACCACACTCATAACAGAGCAAACTTTGGCCGACTACTTCGGCCGACCACCTAGGCCGACCACCTAGGCCGACCACCTAGGCCGACCACTTAGACCGACCACTTAGGCCGACCACCTAGGCCAACCACTTCGACCGAGCAGCTAGGCTGACCACCTAGGCCGTTTAAGGGACCGCAAACAGGAACATAAATGGAACAATTCTCTTTTATGTAAACGAGGTCTTTAGAAATCATAGCAAAAAACTTGAGAATCATAAAAAGAATTTGCTAACCTGAAAAAGTGAACTTCAACATCAAGCACGTGGTTCTCATTCTCCGGATAAAGCTTGTTTACCTGCAAAAAAGTTAATGAGAGATTTCAAATCAAGTTAACAAATACGCGAACAGCAAAAGGATAAATGTCAAAATTATGCATAATTGGTACAGATGTTACCTGGGTTAGAACTTGGTGTAGAAATGTTTCTCGATTTTAAGCTTCCCAATATTTGATACAAAGCAACAAGGGTTAGCGACGCGTTATCAGATTTAAATTGTGGCACAGTGCCAACTCTTATCAGAAAATAGATTTACAAAAATTATTCTTAATTTCAAATCAAAGCTATCCTGTCTGAAATAAGGCTAGCGCATGCGCAGAATAGAATGGCCAGTATGTTTGTTGAATATAATATTATACTGACAAAAACAACGCAATCAATTAATGATAAAATATATAAATATATTTATATGTAGTTATGTTTCTGTAAAATATATGTAGACCATATATGTAGATTTATTGAAATCATAATTGCCAACTTAGAAAGTAACCAATTAAGTATTTTTAAATATTGACGTCATTGTTAACCTTTTGGCCTCATGTGTTATGCTATATTATGATAAGACAGCGTCACAATCAGCTTATAAGTAAATAGCCACACAGGCGGGTGTAACGTATTTGCATTCAGTTACGCTATACAGCGGACCACTAATTAATGAAACAGATGTTTTTTTCAAAAAATATGAAAATTATGCCAGAATTATGCTAAATGACGACTTTTGGCCAAAATCATGCTAAAAGCATAATATTATGCTAGCTCTTGTCGCACTGGATTAACATCCATGTTTAAACAGCCAACTTGGATTTCAACCCGGAGAATTCTTGATAGGAGCTATGAAGAACAGTCCAGGCAAAAGGATTTCAGTAATCACAAAAATAACACAAATCATTTCAGCTCTTTATTGGAAGATTTCAAAACTTCTGTTCATGAACAAGAGTGATCACATATCTTGACTCTAGGCTACTACTCTAGACTTTGAATAATAAAAAAATGTTGATCTGCTGTCTTAAAGCTTCCAGGCATACTTTTGAAACGATGATTGCTGGAGTCCAGTTGCCCGTTTACATAGCTGTATCATACGTATTGAGATGTTGATGTCAGGTTAGAAATTCACTAAATAAAGTCTTCTCGCTTCAGTATCACACATCTGTTCAAATATTTATGACATAAATATGCAGTTGATCTGGTTCTTTACATTTGCAAGTTTTGAATTAGAAAAAGTAAAGAGCAAAGGATTATGAATGAAGTACTTACATTGTCGGCTATCTTTCTTTGCAGCTGACCATAGGCAGGTGTAGATTTATTCCGAAGATCTTCAGTGAATGTTTCGTTAGTAAACTTGATCATAACCCCTAAACTGACAGCTGGTGGGAAGAATAGCACGTGGATTAGAATGATAAGGGTGAGCTAAATGCATAGTCAAAACAGAGATATGATAGACGCAGTCCGACAAACGAGACAAGGATGAAGAATAACACAGGCACCGCGGAGCAGAGTAATAAACCAACAATAAACCTCTTTTACACGGTTCTAGCCCCCCTTCATTTTTTTAGACCCCCCACTTTTCTGAACGCTCCGCGGTGCCTGTTAACAGTAAATTAGAAAAGGGAAGATTACGAGGCACTTACGAGGCGTTTATCGGTAGGCAAACAGCTACAATGCCTGCCAAAAATTATGGAACACTGACATAAATTTTGAATGTCAAAGTCAACTATCCCCCCGCCCCTCTCCAAAGGCGCAATGTTTGTTTACCATAGAAAAGCGTAAAAGGTTTTGAATTTTCTGCTTTTGAGTTACTTGTACGATATTGGTTTACACAATCAACATTGTTTAAGGAGGGGAGGGGGGTAGGGTTGGTTTACACAATCAACATTGTTTCAGGAGAGGGGAAGGGATTTGAAGTGGCGATATTTTCTGGATCCAAAATGAAAGATACATGATACAACGCTAACTTTTGGGTGTTTCAAGTCTTTTTGGTAGGTATTGTATAAACAAACAAAGGATAGAAGCAAATAAGTTTGATCCTCGTCGCTTGTCATTTAAAACGTGTATCGATAGACAAACAACTATAAACAAACAAATAGAAGTTTTACACAGCAGACTTTATATCTCACGTTTGCATGGATGTGAATTGCAAGCTCTCTCTCTTTTCCGTTCCCCGATGCAGTATGTGCCGTTGTACTGTGGCTTTGGATTGTCACAAAACCTGATCTTCTCCTCTGTCCCATTGTTGCATGGTCTGTTACAAAGTGACCATCTCCCCCATTCACCCCACATTCCGTGAACTAAATGAAAATAGAAAAAAAATTATTTTTCATATCTGTTATTCATTTTAGATAAATCTAAACAAATCAAGTATTGAAATTTTATTGGCTTAGTTCACAAAATTATCCTAGTCTCTTTAACTGATGATAGCTATTTCGGTTAAAATCTGATCAAATTGGACAGAAAGAATGACAAGTGAGAAGTATAACGAAGGATTGGAGAGAACAGAACATTAATCTCAATCATGTATAACCGGCAGAAGAAGTGGATTGGTCACATTATGAGACACCAGAGACTACTATGGGATTTCATCGAAGGGAAGATAAACGGCAAAAGAAGCAGAGGAAGGAAGGGAATGACATTGTTCGATCATTGGCGTAAGAAAGAAAATGGCAGAACAACATATGAAGAAATCAAACGTAGAGCTGATGATCGTGATGGTTGGCGCGTGTGGCGCTGAACCTGCCTCGCGGCAGACAACCAAGAGGTAGAAGAAGGAGCTACATCAGAATTCAAAGCAATGCAAATTTCTAGAATCAATATTTCATGCTTCTATTCATACTTTTATTTATCAAACAGATACGATTCATCTTCACATTACTCAGTTTATAGGTTGGCTATTTTTCTCTGAGCAAAAATAAATCACTTTGGTTGGAAAAAATGTTGCTTTATTAGGCACAAATATTTTCATAGTTAGTAAAAACTGTTTCAAATGATCTCTTTCAGAAAAAGAAAGAAAAGGTTGTATCGAATTCGAGGGCAATTACCAGACTTTGAGAGCAGCTGATTTGACACATTTGATTTTGTCCTTGGTGGTTTTGCATGTTAACTAAAAGCTTATTAAAAGTCGTTCTGAAAGAACTTCCAGTTTATAGGCGATCAACAAACACTAAAGTAGCTTCAGCCTGGCGGGTCCACTTTCGTTGTCAAGTGTTAGCACCCGTGTCTTAAATATCTTCGAGAAAGGGGTACAATTTTGTCATATATCTAGGATAAAGAAAATAGAAACAAGGGTGCATGATATGGGAATCCTAATAAAGTTTCTAATTTTCCTTTGTTTGCCTTGTTTCAACTACCTGATTTCAGGGAAAAGGGTATAAATTTTTCTTTGGCTTCAAAAAAAGGGGGAATCAAATTGGAATCAAATATCAGAGATAAGTGTCAGATTTCTAGACCCCAAGACACGGGTGCTTACACTTGATAGTGTGAGATGACCCACCGGGAGCTTCAGCCATTTGTCGAACAACTACTGGCCAATCAACAAACGTGCAAGTATTCTGCTTAATGATTGGTTAATTTTGATTGACAGATGTCAAATATAGATTGACAGATCTCTGTTGACTGCCTTCAAAATGGCGTTACTAATGATGCTTTTGACATTTGGCTTTCTCGGAGGCAATGAATAAGTTTAAATTTGGTTCGGAATACAGAATGAGTGGTATGACATTTTTGACAACTTATTCATGTAGAATAGTTTTGACAGTTATGGAAATTCAATTTCAACATTCGGAATCATACCTGGACATATCTGAAAACTGCAACCCTCAGAGGCAAAACGTTTCCCATCGCAGTCCATTCCACCGTAGCGAGGTTCGGGGTTTGTGCAGTAACGGTAGCGAAACCTCATTCCTCCTCCGCAGGTTACGTTGCATTGTGACCAGTCAGTGAATTCAGTCCAGCCACCATTGACTTAAAAAAAAGAAAAGACAGTGTTACAAACAGTCTATCTAAATAACGTCACAACACATAATTATGATAACAATAAACAATTTGTATTTACAATTTATGATAAAATATTACAATATATTACAAGAGATTAGGTCAAATGAAATCTAATCTAGAAAGAAATGGGTTTGAGGCACGGAGATCATCATTTGTGCCATCATTTAGGGGTACCTTATTTGTGAAAAGTGCAGGACTATTGGTATCAATTTTTGAAATATGTGCGGATTTATGGGTACCAGAATTTACGGTAAATATTGAAGACCGTGAAACTTACCTGGACAGTGCTTGGTGAAACAAGACGTTGTGTCAATATTTTGACCAAGACATTGCTTCTTACAGGTTCTGTATCTTGATTTTGTGCCAACACCACAGGTTGCTGTACATTCTCCCCAATTTGACCAGGCGCTGTACCCTATGTCACCTATGGGCACAACAGAATCCTGTTAAGTTGTGCATACGACAAAGTTGTGCATGTTGTGGAACATAACGTTTGCGACATGGTCTTATCATATAGGTATCTAAATATCAGACGTTCACAATGGTAAAATGAAAGGGGGTATTAGAAAGAAAGTTATTCTGTCCAGTCAGAAGAAAAAAGACCTGTAAGAAGCAAATGGGAAGTGTTGGTACTTCTTAAAAGAGCCATTTCACTTATAGCACTTAACACTGTGCAACAAATGTACATCAAATAGAGAAATAGGCCGTTACAATATATTTTGATATAGACAACTTTTAACTGTGAAGAAATATAGAGCAAAGAGATCAGAGACAAGGCAGAAGCTTTGATATGAAAATCACTATGTCTCATGGGTGTTTGGGACTCATTAAAAATAGGCCCTGTCGCATGCGTGGAATATCAGAATCAGGCAACAAGGACGCAGAAATTACGCATTCACTGTTATGAATCTGCAAAAAAGGGCCAGACGACAGCTCATCGAGCTTTCAGTTCCTTCTCTCAAGACAGTAGGACATATTGCCTTCAAAACTGAATCACCAAAAAGCTATCTCAGGAAAAATCATACTTCAAGTATACAGTTGGCCTAATTGAAAGTTGGCCTAATTGAAAGTTGGCCTAATTGAAAGATCACGAGAAGATGAAACGTACTTTCGTTCTGACAGTTGCACATTCTAGAGACGCCAGAAGGAATATCTTTGATGTCTTCACACGTCAGCTGACTAGGAACCTGTTTAAAACCCTGGCATTTTTGACCAGTCTTTACGTAACTCGGATCATAATCTCTTTTCCATACAGCATTGTTGATATCATTACACTCTAGGCCTCGGGCAGTAAAGATGTCTGTTCTGTTGTTTGTTTCGAAGAAAGGATAGCAAGTAAGCTGTTTCCATCGACAGGTATCATTGCACTGAATGCCAGGGCTGGATAGATAGACTCCTAGTTGGAAGATGAAAGTCACAATTAATTATTGGAAGTATTCTGAAGAAGAATCTATGTTACCGATGCAGCAAAAACTTCAAACGCTTTCGCAAGGGTTCTTGTTGCAAACTAGGGCAATAACGCTGTACCAACTGTAAGGATAGAAATTTTCGGAATTTCTATCGATTGGATACTCCACTTTTAGTATAAATTAAACTGTCTAAGGAATTGGACAAATGAGAGGAAGATGGGGTGATGCTAGTGAAGAGGATATTATCAAACTTATGACCGTGAGCCAGGCCATCAGAAAAAAGATAATTCAACATACCACACCTATACAAACCACATAATGTCTCTATTGCTGTTTTGAGGATAGCTTTAGCTATTTGGTCTTAGAAAATACTTTTATTTGTTGGCTTTTCAGTTCCAAACACGTTTAGTTACGCTAAAAGAAGCTAAGCAGCGAATAGGTTAGCATGATGTTGATAAAAATGTTTTATCCAACCTGAACAATGAAATGTGTTGCAGGGTCGAGTTTCATTGTCCCCTGCTATGGTCCGATTGCAGTCGTTCCCGCCATGTGATGGTGCAGGATTAGTGCACGATCTGTATCTTGTAGTGGTACCATTACCACAGCTTTTGCTGCAAGCAGAGAAGGTTCCCCAGTCGGTCCATCCTCCATGAACTACAACAGATGATGTGATAATGAAGTGGGGTGAAGAACTCCTAAAAATTTCGTACCATATTAAATCGTATCAAGAATATTAAAGATAAAATAATAAAATACATAAATGTGCCAAGTACCAACCTTTACAAGGGACAGTATTGCACATCTTAGACTCTAATGAGTGCCCAAAACACAATGCCTGATCATTGCATGTTCTGCTTCGTTTTGTAAATCCAAAATTGCATTCACTTGAGCAAGGAGACCAAGGTGTCCAAGATGTAAATCCAAGGTCATCTGATAAGAAAAATTACTCGTGGTAATGCAATGCTGACAAAGTAGCATTAACAATTAGAATGAATAGCAAGTAAGTATATTGTTGCTGATGGGTGAAGAGTATGTGAGCGTCTAATGAACAGTATGCAAAAAAGATGTGGATGGAACAACATGAAGAAAATCATAAAAACAGAATTTGGAAAATTATCTCATAGAAAGACATAAACAGTTTAAACGAAGAATGCATCAAAACTCCTGGTTTTCTATTCTGATTCCTTTTAGGAATACAATTTCTTCACATTGAAAGCCTTGCCTATTCATCTAATGCTATAAGAAATAAAATAATATTGACTTCTTAAGTTTCAACTTGTTTTAAAGAGTATCTATATATTTTGATTCCATTGCCAATAAAATTTGTTGACCATTTGTTGACCATTTGTTGCATAAATATATTTTATATCTTTGAAATAAAAGCAGACTTTTCTATCTGAAAAGCCGAGAATTTCAACGAACTATGAAACATAGCACATTCGATCGCCTTTTTGTTCAGCACCACTGGAAACCGCAAATGTTTATAGTGCTGACTTACCTGGGCACGTGGGTAAGTTGCAAGTGGTATTCTGTGTCAAAGCATTCTCATTGCACTTCGATGTGTTTGTTATAACGCAGCGTCTTTGCCTTTCCTTATAGGCACTGCCACAGGCCTTAGAGCAAGTGCTCCACGCCGACCACTCACTGTATACTAAATCCTCTGCAAAGTAAAGAAAAAATATAGAGTAACATACACTACGGTACAAAGTCGTTGTTCTTTGTTACTTGTGACAAACCGACTGTTACTCGGGGCAGAACATGGCTAAACATATGTTCAAAATTAACCCTTGAACTAAACAAAAAGTCAGGGACAAACTTTTTGACGTTCAAAAGTGACTAGGGTTTTTGCGTGGTGGGGCGTGGCACTGACGTCAAATTAACGTATAAAGAAGGCAAAAGATGGGACATGTTTGCAAAGCTGTCACAATGAAACTAAAAGAGATGCAGAGGAACC
This sequence comes from Rhopilema esculentum, assembly GCF_057945365.1. Classification (NCBI taxonomy): domain Eukaryota; kingdom Metazoa; phylum Cnidaria; class Scyphozoa; order Rhizostomeae; family Rhizostomatidae; genus Rhopilema; species Rhopilema esculentum. Next base: position 8,636,036 of record NC_142823.1, on the reverse strand, counting down.
AATTTGCTTGTGCCGCAAGGGTCACTAAGGTGGATATTAATGCATCTTGTCTCGTCAAACGAGGCCACGTCCTATCGAAAAATTCCTCCAAGCACCTCCTTGGTCTTTTCCGCAACTCTGATTTCACTTTTCAGAAACATGAAAAAACTATGATCTAAGAAATATTTTCTAGTTCTCTATCTATCAAAGAAACATCGTGCTAGATAAGTTTTTCAAAACTTCTTCCAATTCATATCAAAATGAGTTTTGGCTAATAGAAAAATGTGCTCTTATTTATTATTAATGTAGGTAGTGTGCACCAAGCATCGATAATCGTATTGATTAATGGTAGTCTACAGACTTCTCTTGAGTGACCATAATTATCTAAATTTCGATTGCTTGTGTAGACTATGTAAAAATATGTTTTACGTTAGTCTTCACTGCAGAAATCATCAAAATCTTCACAAACCTGCAAAAATGCAGTGACAAAGCCTATTTATTGTGCTATTCAGATTTTCATGGCTTTCACATACACTACTGCCAACATCCGTGAAGCCTAAACATAATTTCTTTTCGTTGGAGTACGCTGGGTGCCAGCTGTACTTCCACGGCTGCAAAGGCGTCGTTGTCGTTTGACACGTGATTCCGACGGTGGCAAAGTGTTTTCTGTAGTCTCTGTGATCATCGTCGTTGTTGTTGTACCAGTAGCAGACAAGGCCCTTTTCACGACACGCAGCGGTGCAGTTCTGCCCAGCCCGGCCAAGAATAAAACCTGCAATATGAAATGGTTTGTAAAACAGAAAAATGAAATGCTGCTAGAAATTCAACTGATAAATAGAAGAAAAAAGCGCCATTATGTAAGGTAAAATGTTGAAGAAGATTCCTATGTAAAAAAGATTAGAGAAACACACCAAAATAGCTTGTAAGGTTAAAATAAAAGGTTTTATTAGAATGTGATTCGCAACGGGATAGAAGAACAATTCTGTATTCATTTCTATGAAAAATAGACATGAGACATAAAGGAAAGCAAGAAGTATGTTACGAGCTTCTTATCTTGGTAGGCTGAAGTTGTAGCATGTCAAAAATTTTTTATGTTTCTTAATTATGAGAACAGGTAAACGAGAGGCTTAAGTTTCATTCCAAGGAAAGCTTCTAGTAAGATTCCTTTGTGGTGCATATTACGCTCCTATTGAAAGTCGCCCTTGTTACGCAGATGTAATCTGGAGCAGCTGTCCAGCGATAAGCTCCCTAAAGATTCTAGTCTAATCTAATCTAAATATTTATAGTACAGTCCCAATAATGGATATTGCGTACTAGCGGTTAGTAGGTTAGTCTTAACAATAGAAAAGCTATAAAATTAGAAAATAAACTGGTCAGGACTGCCGGATTGGTAAGCGTTTATACACTGAAGAGCCTAGTCGAAAAACGAAAGTGCCGGATCGTAAGATCACTGCTCCAGCGATTGGCTGAATGTCGATAATTTTACTACGTTTGATCAGTCAGTTACGGCCTACAAGGTTTTGAATGAACTTAGCCCTACAAGCCTTTGGAATAAACCTCAGCTATACAACTTCTCACGCTTAACAAACTCAAGCAATGCAACAACAACCTGCCAAAATCCCAAGACTAACTACAGAGCATGCAAAAAAGGACTTCAAGTTTTCAGCTCTAAAATTATGGAGCAATAAGTCTGCAAATATACGAAATGACGCCACATTCGGTTGCTTTACCAAAAATATGAAAGAAAATCTATTAACAGCCTCTACTGTTAATGCGGAGGAAGACGGAGGGGAGGAGGATCTCCCCAGCGCAAATCATTGCGCTCTTTCCTCCTCTTTCCTCCTCCCCCCCGTCTAACAATAGAGGCTGCACGCAGGCTAAAATCTACTGGCTGATCGAAAACTTTAACTTCAAAATACAACCCAATGGAAGAACAGGATAACTAACAATCTTGCCTTCGATTTTTCTATTGACTTGTATATCGATTTTTTATAGGTATCAAAAGATGCTGAAGGGTTTAAATCCGTGCACGTAATTTATTCATACCATATTCTACTTTAATTCAATAGTAAGAAAATGGGTCTCACGACCGCTATTACACGTTGCACTGAAATCCCTTTTTAATTAAACAAAATACGACCGGAAAGTACCTGGGCAGGGTCTGCGACTGCAGTTCTCGTATTTGACTGCCTCTCCAGGGCATTCACTGTCTGCAACTTGCATATTTTTCTCATTGAAGCAAGATCTTCGATACTCCTCCAAACCAATGCCACATGTTTTGCTGCACGCGGATGGAAGAGACCAATTGCTCCAATATGTGTCTGTTAGAAGATACAAAAATATGAACAATTTTTTTGCGGTACGGAATTTGAAAATGGCTTTGAAAAAAGCAAACATTTTACAACATGCTAAAAGCTTTTTCGTCTGACACTCCTCAGAGCATAAAACGTCAGAATCCACAACTGGGTATATTTTTCATCGTGTTCTTTCGGACCCTGATTCTGACGTTTTATGCTCTGAGGAGTGTCAGACGAAAAAGCTTTTAGTATGTTGTAAAATGTTTGCTTTTTTCAAAGCCATATATAAAAATATTTTTGATTGGAATGAAACATGGTTCAGAAACATGAAATGTAAAAATTGCAGACAAGATCTAGAAAGATATTAACAAAAGGTGTACGGGACTTCCATTGAGTGATTTGTCCCTTGGCGAAAGCCTCATATGGGGAAGGCAAGACGACTTAATAGAATGTAAGTAAAACCTGTATCATCAAGTCAAGAGGTGACTTACCCTTCGTTTAAAGTACACCGATTAGACAGACTTCACTTCAAGTTTTTGGCTATACCATTTCATATTTTTGGTTTAAGATTTTGAATCGCTCTTATACTGGATTAGCTTATTTTGGAATGTGCTCGATCTGGGTCGATCCGAGGATAACATTAACACAAACAACGAAAGCCTGGGTTAAAACCTAGGTTGGATTGATAATATCAAGGGGGCAGGGGGGGGGGGGGGGGCAATCAGCATGTTCAAAAAATTATAGATTTCACTGATGTTTATTGCGGTATAAAACAAGTCAATATCTTCAGATGGTGGAAATATGAGCCTGGCAGAAATCATTAATAAGAAATAAAAAAATATCAGGCATTTACATGACAAGCTAGGTCTTGGGAAAAAAGCAGACGCTAGAACGTTTGTAGGGACCAGAAATTTGCAGCAATGAAAAAAAGTATTTGCCTAGGCCATTAGCAAAAACCTTTAGGCAGGTCTGATAATAACTAGCACTCAGTGGCGTACCCAAGGGGGGAATAGGGGGGTCCGGACCCCCCACTTTTCATAAATATGATCCTCAAGATTTGTCCAAAAACGATGTAAAACCCATTGGGGGGGAGGGGGGTGTTGTATACTGTATGCTTATGTCAATAGCAATTGTAAAATGCTTTGCTATTTACACTAGCTAACATAAAGCAAATAATGGCGGAAAATTTTGCAAAAATGGCGTTTCCCCGCATTTGCGCATGTTTGAAGGGCGTGGTTCAAAAAAAGTCCGGGGACTACGCCCCAGACCCCCCCCCCCTCACTACTCCGGCCCTGGGTACGCCATTGCTAGCACTTTTACAAGCTTCTAGATCAATCTAGATCAATAACAGCCATGAAGACTCTATATATTAATTGGTCTTAACACTTACCTGGCGGACAGTAATCCATAGTGCAGTTTCTGTACTCTTCCACGTCCGCGACAGTGCATTTTGTTCCTCCGTACAAGCCGTCTATACACTCTCTTTCGTATTTCTGTTCCTGCACCTTACAAGTTCCTTTCTTTTGGCACTTTCCAGATTTGAACCATTCACCCAACGTTTTGTTGATTGGAACTATGTTTGAAAGAATAAATTATTGAATTTTTTTTCCGCAGAGAGGTTGTCACAAATAAGTTTTTTTGTAAGAGAGCGGGATGCCAAATGTTGAATGGGAAAAACTAGTTCGAGATTACCTACATTAGCATTTTAAGAGATAAATATTATTTCAGTGAAGAAGACTTTGTAATTCTCAGGGAGCTACATGGAAAAATTCCCATTTAATAAAATATTTGTATAAGAAAATCAATAAAAGAAATGCAGGTGAAAGGTTGCCTAGAAAGCTTATTTTGGTGACTGGAAACAAACCAGAGTATTTTAAAAGCTAAAACTCACGACAAATTCCTTGTTTTCGGTTGCCTCTGTCAAGAGGACAAGTCCAATTGCCGCCTTTGAGGTCACATTGGTACTTATACACTGCTTCATTGCCGATGTCGGTATAAACAGGAACACCAAAGGCACAACAGTGTACCTCATTATTCAGAGTTGCATTTGTGCAATTCCTTTGGTCTGCGGATAAATTTGCAACAAAAGAAAGAAAGTTAGAAAATGAAACAGGCTAAAATTTTAGTGTATTTATGGAAGTCAATTACCTATCGATTGAAAGTTATTCGAAAAAGTCACAGCTATTCGATCAGTCACGGTTATTCTAACAATCATTGTGACCTCCAACAGTGAGGTTATTCGCACTCATCGTCCCCAACCGAATAATCGTGCTATTCGAACTAGTCGCTTGTAACCGAATATTCGCTTTGGGCTTCAGCTAACCGAATAGTTCAACAGGTAACCGAATACCGATTATTCGACCTTCGGTTGACAGGCCTAATTGAAACAGCTTCTAAACCTCTCTGTTTCAAAACGTCTGGGGCTCACTGTTTTAATTTTCCATCATTGAGTTTCCCGCGCATATTTCTCACGTTTATGGTCCCATCCCAATTATCAAGGTCTCTCTCACTTAATCTGTGTAGAAATCCCACTCCCTGCGATAAACAGCTAGACGACTGGTCTGCATTTAAACTAATGTACATTATTCCCACAGCAGATTCGCCTGAAAACAGTAATGTGGAAAAACCTGAAATATGAAGACGTACCGTAACAAGGGTGCTCGTTGCAAAGCTCTGTTCCGTTATTTTCCCCAATGCATACTCCGAAGTACTTTGGAAGGGGATTAGTACAATTTCTAATGCGATGCCTACTGCCTGTAAAACATCTATCTGAACAATTAGACCATGCTCCCCATTCTGTGAAGTTTCCATTAATCGGCTCTGTGGACGAAAAAAGTTTTGCGTTAACTTAATTCCAATGCCCCCATTTCTTTTGGAATTCTCCCAAAACAGTTTTCGTCATCAGCTAAATACCATGTTTAGGCATTAAATAAATACTGTTGTCAGGCAAAATAGTTGCAACCAAAATACGCAATAAAGAATAAGAAAGTTGGGTTTAAGATCCAACATTCGGTTTCCTGGACCATATATTTTCACGAAATCATTAATATGTCAGAACAAATAAACAGCATATTCTAAACAATCACGAACAAAAGAGAAGTCACAACCAACTGTGAAAGACAAAAGTCGTCCTTTCTCGCACTTGGCATTTTTAGATCGACCAAAAAATAAGGCCTAATCGAAATATTTCTTTTATATTTGATGCTCATGATAAATAATTGTCTTATTAGCTATAATTATTTGATTTGTTGTAAGTTCTTTTTAGTCGTTTCTCATTTCAAAGCCTTAACGATAAACTGGATATCTAAATCAAAATTTTTGTTTAAAGCAAAGTCATGTGGATGTTGTCTCGATCGAGGGTCGATGTGGTCTATATGAAACTGCGCAGCATAAAAACTGACATGAATCAGCAACTAAACCCGCTTTCTTAGCAGTTCTCAGTGGTAAACAAATTTTTCTGGTTTCTCCTTTTTCTTTTTCGTTTCATCGTTTGCCAGACAGGAAATATTGAGAACACACGGTGAAAGCGGCGAAATTCTGGAGATGTTTAATGTTGGCTGGATAGAAATTCGTGCACAGAACTTCATTCTATCTTCTCTTAACGCTATATATTGTTTCTAAGTATTTTTAGAAGGACAACTTTTTGAAGCAATGTTTTATATTAAACCTAAAGAGTTTTGTTTAATAGCATCTAAACACAACGTTAAAAATAGGCATGTTATGTACAACTGTGTCTTAATGTTTAAATGTCCCAATGTTTACGTACCGCATTTCCCAAAATTGAGTCCATAACGATCAAGAGGGCACTGGAACTCTGTCGCATTGAGAAGGCATTCGCTAAAATAATACCCATTGTGCATTGTCATATTCAACATACAACATGTTGTCTGTCCTGATGCATTGATTGCTTTTGTGCAATTCTCAGATGCCAAATCTAAAACGAACGTTCAGTAGCAATGTAGTATGAAATGCTTATGTTGAATCTTAAGTATGAAAACATAGATTCGCATGACAATCGAGGATTAAAATGGCTGATGATAATGATAGTTGATAATAATGATGCAGTGTGTTGATGTTGACTGAGTTTGAGCAAGAATAAAACAAACAAAATAATGTTTTCTACAGCAAATATCTTGATAACGCATCAATGGACTTTATCCTAAAGATTTTTACAGCTGACCAAAACATTTAAACATTTCCCAAGATTTGCATCCCTCCACAAAACATTATGGCATTCGACAGTATTCCCAAAACGATATACCATTGTTGCATGAAATACAAATGGCGTATACCCGTGTAGCAAGCACTAAGTAAGAAAAATCCAATTCCATAACGGGAGAGCTCCCTTTATTTTAAATACGACATTACTTTCACAATATAGGCCAAGTAACAATTATTATAGTAGGAACTTTTCAATTGATGTGGGAATAGCTAATCATACAGAGATTGATGAAGAATCATGATGATTATGATTGACAATGATTTGTGATAGACTGTAGTCAAACTCACCATAGCAAGACTGATTGTTGCAAAATTCCTTTTCAGTATCATTACCAAAGCAAACTCCATGATATTGTGCAGGGGGTGAGTCACAAACCCTTTTTCTCTGTCTCATGCCAGTAAAACATGTCTGATTACAATTTGACCACGGCTCCCAAGATGAGTAATTACCATTGATAGGTTCTAAAACACAATTCTATGATGTCAGAATCATATCTAGACACAAACTTGAACCGGGTTAGTTTCGAGCATGAGTAAGCTCATAATCCCATTAGCTATACCTTAAAACTTGGGTTTGCCCTTCAGTCTGGGGTTCATCCTCGGGCCCCCTAGCATTTCACCCTGGGACACTTCACTTCCACCTACATATTGCCGTGTGAAGGTTACTTGAAAGGGCTTTTATTGCTCAAGGGTGGTTGTTATTCAATTATCTCACGATCACACGATCTCAAAATTTTGTGTCCACAGCCATTGGAAGGAAAGATCGAGGAAGAAGAATTACTCGGCAGGGGTTTCTTTGATGCTATATATTTAGGGAAAGAGTCATTAAACTTAAAAATGGTACGAGATAGCAGAAAAATACACGCACGCTGAAGTACTTATCCAAGTCAGGATCGAAAGAAACGTGAGAGAAATCACTAATATTACCAATTAGCAATCACTAATAAAGACGACCCAGTTTTAAAAGTAAGAAGAAACAAACTTGCTATCATTCCTTCCAACAAGATCTTAATCTTAGGCTAAAAAACCAAATTCATCTCTAAAGGCCAACTTTAAAATAAAATCACACTACCTAGCAGCCAAAATTTAGTACATAATTGCGCCCGTTTAAAACTCAAGACCCATTTGAAGTTCCGATAGTATTAGGGGCAAAACAACCAAACAAGAGAATCCTTAACCGATAATATTTAAACAGTTAGCTGGTGATCGTGCTATGCTTGAAATTTAAAAAACAAAATTCACATCATAGAGTTTCTTAGAATACTTGCACACAGTCATCTCCCTAGCAAAACAGAAAAGAATTGGTTGGGAAATAAAAGTCTTATAGACAGGATTATAGCCGTTTATGGAAAGAACTTTTTTGGCATGTACAATTATCATTCTTATGATGCCCAATCATCAAAGGAAGGAGGCTAAGTGAGTTGAAGGTTTGACTTCATAACGTGCTCAATCAAGGCAAAAATAGCAGAAAATTCTTTGACATAAAAGACTTACATCTGTACGCAAGTATTTTCACACACAAATTGATTACTCACCACAGATTCCTTTACGCTCATGAAATCTGTCCAAAAAACACAAATAGGTGCCTGTATCGTTCAGAAAGCATGAAGTATCAGTCGAAAAATCAGTAGAATCAAAGTAACAGTTGGTTATATTGCTCGACAGCAAATCTTTTGCCAAGATTGGATCTAAAACAAAAACATTGATAATGCAAGCAAAGTGGTTATTAAACGAGGCTATTGATATTTTCGAAAAAAAATCATTCCTTTGAAGATTCGGTATTTAAATAATAAATGCGAAATAGAAGTTTTTCCAAGAAGCTTCATTCATATTCACTTAATTGATTTTTCCGATTGTAAAGTCAATGCCAAAGTCATGAAAATCCTTCAGCAGTTAGAGCCAAAATCAAAATCGCTCTGAAAAAAGGAAACATTTCACAACATATTGGCTAAAAGCATTTATTTAAAAAAGAGCTCTGAGCCCATTCGTTGTAAAATGTTTGCTTTCTTCAAAGCCATTTTCAAGTTCTGTACCGCCAAAAAACTTCATGATTTGCCTGTAACAATTTATGTGTCCACCTTGTCCATCCACTGTTTGTGCTGGGCCGTCAACCTTTAACAACACTCAAAAGTCCGCATAATCGCAATGTACAATTTGCAAGTCATATCTACCCAAATGTTTTTAGAGCGAAATTCGAGCAAGACTAAAATGGCATGCCCTTCACCATAAAATTAGGGTATTGAAAACTACCTTTCAACCCTGCAAGTAATGTGCATAGTTTTCATGGTTGCTGTAGATATTTCAAATTTCACGTTGCATTGAATAGTTGTAAAATTGGCTGCGGAGAGGTAAAATGCATTGCTCTGCTTTATTGAATAATAGCGAATCAAGCACTGACACTGTTGGCTATCAGGTCGAATAGTGCCACAGAAAGTTTTAACAATTTCGAGGAATTACCAGTAGAAATCTCAAATATTGTAGTAGAAATGGCCGAATAATGTCAAATATTGTAATAGAAATGGCCGAATAATTTCAAATACTGTAGTAGAAAAGGCCGAAAAATTTCAAATAATGTAATGGAAATGGCCGAAAAATGTCAAATGCTGTAGCAGAAATGGCCAAATAATGTCAAAGCTGTAGCAGAAATGGCCGAATAATGTCAAATATTGTAATAGAAATGGCCGAATAATGTCAAATATTGTAATGGAAATGGCCGAATAATGTCAAATATTGTAATAGAAATGGCCAAATACTGTCAAATATTGTAATAGAAATGGCCGAATAATGTCAAATACTGTGGCAGAAATGGCCGAATGATGTCAAATATTGTAGTAGAAATGGCCGAATAATGTCAAATATTGTAATAGAAATGGCCGAATAATGTCAAATATTGTAATGGAAATGGCCGAATAATGTCAAATATTGTAGTAGAAATGGCCGAATAATGTCAAATATTGTAGTAGAAATGGCCGAATAATGTCAAATATTGTAATAGAAATGGCCGAATAATGTCAAATATTGTAATAGAAATGGCCGAATAATGTCAAATATTGTAATGAAAATGGCCGAATAATGTCAAATATTGTAGTAGAAATGGCCGAATAATGTCAAATATTGTAGTAGAAATGGCCGAATAATGTCAAATATTGTTGTAGAAATGGCCGAATAATGTCAAATATTGTAATAGAAATGGCCGAATAATGTCAAATATTGTAATGGAAATGGCCGAATAATGTCAAATATTGTAATAGAAATGGCCGAATGATGTCAAATATTGTAGTAGAAATGGCCGAATAATGTCAAATATTGTAATAGAAATGGCCGAATAATGTCAAATATTGTAATAGAAATGGCCGAATAATTTCAAATACTGTAGTAGAAAAGGCCGAAAAATGTCAAATATTGTAATGGAAATGGCCGAAAAATGTCAAATGCTGTAGCAGAAATGGCCAAATAATGTCAAAGCTGTAGCAGAAATGGCCGAATAATGTCAAATTTTGTAATAGAAATGGCCAAATAATGTCAAATATTGTAATGGAAATGGCCGAATAATGTCAAATATTGTAATGGAAATGGCCGAATAATGTCAAATATTGTAATAGAAATGGCCGAATGATGTCAAATATTGTAGTAGAAATGGCCGAATAATGTCAAATATTGTAATAGAAATGGCCGAATAATGTCGAATATTGTAATGGAAATGGCCGAATAATGTCAAATATTGTAATAGAAATGGCCAAATACTGTCAAATATTGTAATAGAAATGGCCGAATAATGTCAAATACTGTAGTAGAAAAGGCCGAATAATGTCAAATATTGTAATAGAAATGGCCGAATAATGTCAAATATTGTAATAGAAATGGCCGAATAATGTCAAATATTGTAATGGAAATGGCCGAATAAGGTCAAATATTGTAATAGAAATGGCCGAATAATGTCAAATATTGTAATAGAAATGGCCGAATAATGTCAAATATTGTAATGGAAATGGCCGAATAATGTCAAATATTGTAGTAGAAATGGCCGAATAATGTCAAATATTGTAGTAGAAATGGCCAAATAATGTCAAATATTGTAATAGAAATGGCCGAATAATGTCATATACAGTAGCAGAAATGGCCAAATAAGGTCAAATACTGTAATAGAAATGGCCGAGTAATGTCAAATGCTGTAGCAGAAATGGCCGAATAATGTAAAGTACTGTAGTAGAAATGGCCAAATACTATTAAATACTGTAGTAGAAATGGCCAAATAATGTCAAATATTGTAATAGAAATGGCCGAATACTGTCAAATACTGTAGCAGAAATGGCCGAATAAGGTCAAATACTGTAGTAGATATGGCCGAATACTGTTAAATACTGTAGTAGAAATGGCCGAATACTGTCAAATATTGTAATAGAAATGGCCGAATACTGTCAAATACTGTAGCAGAAATGGCCGAATAAGGTCAAATACTGTAGTAGATATGGCCGAATACTGTTAAATACTGTAGTAGAAATGGCCGAATACTGTCAAATATTGTAATAGAAAAGGCCGAATAATGTCATATACTGTAGCAGAAATGGCCAAATAAGGTCAAATACTGTAGTAGATATGGCCGAATACTGTTAAATACTGTAGTAGAAATGACCGAATACTGTCAAATACTGTAGCAGAAATGGCCGAATAATGTCATATACTGTAGCAGAAATGGCCAAATAAGGTCAAATACTGTAGTAGATATGGCCGAAAACTGTTAAATAATGTAGTAGAAATGGCCGAATAATGTCATATACTGTAGCAGAAATGGCCAAATAAGGTCAAATACTGTAGTAGAAATGGCCGAATAATGTCAAGTACTGTAGCAGAAATGGCCAAATAATGTCAAATACTGTAGTAGAAATGGCCGAATAATGTCAAGTACTGTAGCAGAAATGGCCGAATAATATCATATACTGTAGCAGAAATGGCCAAATAAGGTCAAATACTGTAGAAGAAATGGCCGAATAATGTCAAATACTGTAGTAGAAAAGGCCGAATAATGTCAAATATTGTAATAGAAATGGCCGAATACTGTCAAATACTGTAGCAGAAATGGCCGAATAATGTCATATACTGTAGCAGAAATGGCCAAATAAGGTCAAATACTGTAGTAGAAATGGCTGAATAATGTCAAGTACTGTAGTAAAAATGGCCGAATAATGTGAAGTACTGTAGTAGAAATGGCCAAATAATGTCAAATACTGTAGTAGAAATGGCCGAATAATGTCAAGTACTGTAGCAGAAATGGCCGAATAATGTCATATACTGTAGCAGAAATGGCCAAATAATGTCAAATACTGTAGTAGAAATGGCCGAATAATGTCAAATACTGTAGTAGAAAAGGCCGAATAATGTCAAATATTGTAATAGAAATGGCCGAAACTGTCAAATACTGTAGCAGAAATGGCCGAATAATGTCATATACTGTAGCAGAAATGGCCAAATAAGGTCAAATACTGTAGTAGAAATGGCTGAATAATGTCAAGTACTGTAGTAAAAATGGCCGAATAATGTCAAGTACTGTAGTAGAAATGGCCAAATAATGTCAAATTATGTAGTAGAAATGGCCGAATAATGTCAAATGCTGTAGCAGAAATGGCCAAATAATGTCAAAGCTGTAGAAGAAATGGCCAAATAATGTCAAGTACTGTAGTAGAAATGGCCGAATAATGTCAAATGCTGTAGCAGAAATGGCCAAATAATGTCAAAACTGTAGCAGAAATGGCCGAATAATGTCAAGTACTGTAGTAGAAATGGCCAAATAATGTCAAACATTGTAATAGAAATGGCCGAATAATGTCAAATACTGTAGTAGAAAAGGCCGAATAATGTCAAATATTGTAATAGAAATGGCCGAATAATGTCAAATGCTGTAGCAGAAAAAGCCAAATAATGTCAAAGCTGTAGCAGAAATGGCCGAATAATGTCAAATATTGTAATAGAAATGGCCGAATAATGTCATATACTGTAGCAGAAATGGCCAAATAAGGTCAAATACTGTAGTAGATATGGCCGAATACTGTTAAATACTGTAGTAGAAATGACCGAATACTGTCAAATACTGTAGCAGAAATGGCCGAATAATGTCATATACTGTAGCAGAAATGGCCAAATAAGGTCAAATACTGTAGTAGATATGGCCGAAAACTGTTAAATAATGTAGTAGAAATGGCCGAATAATGTCATATACTGTAGCAGAAATGGCCAAATAAGGTCAAATACTGTAGTAGAAATGGCCGAATAATGTCAAGTACTGTAGCAGAAATGGCCAAATAATGTCAAATACTGTAGTAGAAATGGCCGAATAATGTCAAGTACTGTAGCAGAAATGGCCGAATAATATCATATACTGTAGCAGAAATGGCCAAATAAGGTCAAATACTGTAGAAGAAATGGCCGAATAATGTCAAATACTGTAGTAGAAAAGGCCGAATAATGTCAAATATTGTAATAGAAATGGCCGAATACTGTCAAATACTGTAGCAGAAATGGCCGAATAATGTCATATACTGTAGCAGAAATGGCCAAATAAAGTCAAATACTGTAGTAGAAATGGCTGAATAATGTCAAGTACTGTAGTAAAAATGGCCGAATAATGTGAAGTACTGTAGTAGAAATGGCCAAATAATGTCAAATACTGTAGTAGAAATGGCCGAATAATGTCAAGTACTGTAGCAGAAATGGCCGAATAATGTCATATACTGTAGCAGAAATGGCCAAATAATGTCAAATACTGTAGTAGAAATGGCCGAATAATGTCAAATACTGTAGTAGAAAAGGCCGAATAATGTCAAATATTGTAATAGAAATGGCCGAAACTGTCAAATACTGTAGCAGAAATGGCCGAATAATGTCATATACTGTAGCAGAAATGGCCAAATAAGGTCAAATACTGTAGTAGAAATGGCTGAATAATGTCAAGTACTGTAGTAAAAATGGCCGAATAATGTCAAGTACTGTAGTAGAAATGGCCAAATAATGTCAAATACTGTAGTAGAAATGGCCGAATAATGTCAAATGCTGTAGCAGAAATGGCCAAATAATGTCAAAGCTGTAGAAGAAATGGCCAAATAATGTCAAGTACTGTAGTAGAAATGGCCGAATAATGTCAAATGCTGTAGCAGAAATGGCCAAATAATGTCAAAACTGTAGCAGAAATGGCCGAATAATGTCAAGTACTGTAGTAGAAATGGCCAAATAATGTCAAACATTGTAATAGAAATGGCCGAATAATGTCAAATACTGTAGTAGAAAAGGCCGAATAATGTCAAATATTGTAATAGAAATGGCCGAATAATGTCAAATGCTGTAGCAGAAAAAGCCAAATAATGTCAAAGCTGTAGCAGAAATGGCCGAATAATGTCAAATATTGTAATAGAAATGGCCGAATAATGTCATATACTGTAGCAGAAATGGCAAAATAAGGTCAAATACTGTAGTAGATATGGCCGAATACTGTTAAATACTGTAGTAGAAATGGCCGAATACTGTCAAATACTGTAGCAGAAATGGCCAAATAATGTCAAATACTGTAGTAGAAATGGCCGAATAATGTCAAGTACTGTAGCAGAAATGGCCGAATAATGTCAAATACTGTAGTAGAAAAGGCCGAATAATGTCAAATATTGTAATAGAAATGGCCGAATACTGTCAAATACTGTAGCAGAAATGGCCGAATAATGTCATATACTGTAGCAGAAATGGCCAAATAAGGTCAAATACTGTAGTAGAAATGGCTGAATAATGTCAAGTACTGTAGTAAAAATGGCCGAATAATGTCAAGTACTGTAGTAGAAATGGCCGAATAATGTCAAATACTGTAGTAGAAATGGTCAAATAAGGTCAAATACTGTAGTAGAAATGGCCGAATAATGTCAAGTACTGTAGTAGAAATGGCCGAATAATGTCATATACTGTAGCAGAAATGGCCAAATAAGGTCAAATACTGTAGTAGATATGGCCGAATACTGTCAAATACTGTAGCAGAAATGGCCGAATAATGTCATATACTGTAGTAGAAATGGCCGAATAATGTCAAGTACTGTAGTAGAAATGGCCGAATACTGTCAAATACTGTAGTAGAAATGGCCGAATACTCTCAAATACTGTAGCAGAAATGGCCAAATAAGGTCAAATACTGTAGTAGAAATGGCCGAATAATGTCAAGTACTGTAGTAGAAATGGCCGAATACTGTCAAATACTGTAGTAGAAATGGCCGAATACTGTCAAATACTGTAGCAGAAATGGCCGAATAATGTCAAGTACTGTAGTAGAAATGGCCAAATAAGGTCAAATACTGTAGTAGAAATGGCCGAATACTGTCAAATACTGTAGCAGAAATGGCCGAATAATGTCATATACTGTAGTAGAAATGGCCGAATAATGTCAAGTACTGTAGCAGAAATGGCCAAATAATGTCAAATACTGTAGTAGAAATGGCCGAATAATGTCAAGTACTGTAGCAGAAATGGCCGAATAATGTCAAATACTGTAGTAGAAAAGGCCGAATAATGTCAAATATTGTAATAGAAATGGCCGAATACTGTCAAATACTGTAGCAGAAATGGCCGAATAATGTCATATACTGTAGCAGAAATGGCCAAATAAGGTCAAATACTGTAGTAGAAATGGCTGAATAATGTCAAGTACTGTAGTAAAAATGGCCGAATAATGTGAAGTACTGTAGTAGAAATGGCCAAATAATGTCAAATACTGTAGTAGAAATGGCCGAATAATGTCAAATGCTGTAGTAGAAATGGCCAAATAAGGTCAAATACTGTAGTAGAAATGGCCGAATAATGTCAAGTACTGTAGCAGAAATGGCCGAATAATGTCATATACTGTAGTAGAAATGGCCGAATAATGTCAAGTACTGTAGTAGAAATGGCCGAATAATGTCAAATACTGTAGTAGAAATGGCCAAATAAGGTCAAATACTGTAGTAGAAATGGCCGAATAATGTCAAGTACTGTAGCAGAAATGGCCGAATAATGTCATATACTGTAGTAGAAATGGCCGAATAATGTCAAATACTGTAGTAGAAATGGCCGAATAATGTCATATACTGTAGTAGAAATGGCCGAATAATGTCATATACTGTAGTAGAAATGGCCGAATAATGTCAAATACTGTAGTAGAAATGGCCGGATAATGTCAAGTACTGTAGCAGAAATGGCCGAATAATGTCATATACTGTAGTAGAAATGGCCAAATAATGTCAAGTACTGTAGTAGAAATGGCCGAATAATGTCAAATACTGTAGTAGAAATGGCCAAATAAGGTCAAATACTGTAGTAGAAATGGCCGAATAATGTCATATACTGTAGTAGAAATGGCCGAATAATGTCAAGTACTGTAGCAGAAATGGCCGAATAATGTCATATACTGTAGTAGAAATGGCCAAATAATGTCAAGTACTGTAGTAGAAATGGCCGAATAATGTCATATACTGTAGTAGAAATGGCCGAATAATGTCAAGTACTGTAGCAGAAATGGCCGAATAATGTCATATACTGTAGTAGAAATGGCCGAATAATGTCAAATACTGTAGTAGAAATGGCCGAATAATGTCAAATGCTGTAGCAGAAATGGCCAAATAATGTCAAAACTGTAGCAGAAAAAGCCAAATAATGTCAAAGCTGTAGCAGAAATGGCCGAATAATGTCAAATATTGTAATAGAAATGGCCGAATAATGTCATATACTGTAGCAGAAATGGCCAAATAAGGTCAAATACTGTAGTAGATATGGCCGAATACTGTTAAATACTGTAGTAGAAATGGCCGAATACTGTCAAATACTGTAGCAGAAATGGCCGAATAATGTCATATACTGTAGTAGAAATGGCCGAATAATGTCAAGTACTGTAGCAGAAATGGCCAAATAATGTCAAATACTGTAGTAGAAATGGCCGAATAATGTCAAATGCTGTAGCAGAAATGGCCGAATACTGTCAAATACTGTAGTAGAAAAGGCCGAATAATGTCAAATATTGTAATAGAAATGGCCAAATACTGTCAAATACTGTAGCAGAAATGGCCGAATAATGTCAAGTACTGTAGTAGAAATGGCCGAATAATGTCGAGTACTGTAGCAGAAATGGCCGAATAATGTCATATACTGTAGTAGAAATGGCCGAATAATGTCAAGTACTGTAGCAGAAATGGCCGAATAATGTCAAATATTGTAATAGAAATGGCCGAATACTGTCAAATACTGTAGCAGAAATGGCCGAATAATGTCATATACTGTAGCAGAAATGGCCAAATAAGGTCAAATACTGTAGTAGAAATGGCTGAATAATGTCAAGTACTGTAGTAAAAATGGCCGAATAATGTCAAATACTGTAGTAGAAATGGCCGAATAATGTCAAATACTGTAGTAGAAATGGCCAAATAAGGTCAAATACTGTAGTAGAAATGGCCGAATAATGTCAAGTACTGTAGTAGAAATGGCCGAATAATGTCATATACTGTAGCAGAAATGGCCGAATAATGTCAAATACTGTAGTAGAAAAGGCCGAATAATGTCAAATATTGTAGTAGAAAAGGCCGAATACTGTCAAATACTGTAGTAGAAAAGGCCGAATACTGTCAAATACTGTAGCAGAAATGGCCAAATTAGGTCAAATACTGTAGTAGATATGGCCGAATACTGTTAAATACTGTAGTAGAAATGGCCGAATACTGTCAAATACTGTAGCAGAAATGGCCGAATAATGTCATATACTGTAGTAGAAATGGCCGAATAATGTCAAGTACTGTAGCAGAAATGGCCGAATAATGTCAAATACTGTAGTAGAAAAGGTCGAATAATGTCAAATATTGTAATAGAAATGGCCGAATACTGTCAAATACTGTAGCAGAAATGGCCAAATAAGGTCAAATACTGTAGTAGATATGGCCGAATACTGTTAAATACTGTAGTAGAAATGGCCGAATACTGTCAAATACTGTAGCAGAAATGGCAGAATAATGTCAAATACTGTAGTAGAAATGGCCGAATAATGTCAAGTACTGTAGCAGAAATGGCCGAATAATGTCAAATACTGTAGTAGAAAAGGTCGAATAATGTCAAATATTGTAATAGAAATGGCCGAATACTGTCAAATACTGTAGCAGAAATGGCCGAATAATGTCATATACTGTAGCAGAAATGGCCAAATAAGGTCAAATACTGTAGTAGAAATGGCTGAATAATGTCAAGTACTGTAGTAAAAATGGCCGAATAATGTCAAGTACTGTAGTAGAAATGGCCGAATAATGTCAAATACTGTAGTAGAAATGGCCAAATAAGGTCAAATACTGTAGTAGAAATGGCCGAATAATGTCAAGTACTGTAGCAGAAATGGCCAAATAATGTCAAATACTGTAGTAGAAATGGCCGAATAATGTCAAATACTGTAGTAGAAAAGGCCGAATAATGTCAAATATTGTAATAGAAATGGCCGAATACTGTCAAATACTGTAGCAGAAATGGCCGAATAATGTCATATACTGTAGTAGAAATGGCCAAATAAGGTCAAATACTGTAGTAGAAATGGCCAAATAATGTCAAATACTGTAGTAGAAATGGCTGAATAATGTCAAGTACTGTAGTAAAAATGGCCGAATAATGTCAAATACTGTAGTAGAAATGGCCAAATAAGGTCAAATACTGTAGTAGAAATGGCCGAATAATGTCAAGTACTGTAGCAGAAATGGCCAAATAATGTCAAATACTGTAGTAGAAATGGCCGAATAATGTCAAATACTGTAGTAGAAAAGGCCGAATAATGTCAAATATTGTAATAGAAATGGCCGAATACTGTCAAATACTGTAGCAGAAATGGCCGAATATTGTCATATACTGTAGTAGAAATGGCCAAATAAGGTCAAATACTGTAGTAGAAATGGCCGAATAATGTCAAATACTGTAGTAGAAAAGGCCGAATAATGTCAAATATTGTAATAGAAATGGCCGAATACTGTCAAATACTGTAGCAGAAATGGCCGAATAATGTCATATACTGTAGCAGAAATGGCCAAATAAGGTCAAATACTGTAGTAGAAATGGCTGAATAATGTCAAGTACTGTAGTAAAAATGGCCGAATAATGTCAAATACTGTAGTAGAAATGGCCGAATAATGTCAAATACTGTAGTAGAAATGGCCAAATAAGGTCAAATACTGTAGTAGAAATGGCCGAATAATGTCAAGTACTGTAGTAGAAATGGCCGAATAATGTCATATACTGTAGCAGAAATGGCCGAATAATGTCAAATACTGTAGTAGAAAAGGCCGAATAATGTCAAATATTGTAGTAGAAAAGGCCGAATACTGTCAAATACTGTAGTAGAAAAGGCCGAATACTGTCAAATACTGTAGCAGAAATGGCCAAATAAGGTCAAATACTGTAGTAGATATGGCCGAATACTGTTAAATACTGTAGTAGAAATGGCCGAATACTGTCAAATACTGTAGCAGAAATGGCCGAATAATGTCATATACTGTAGTAGAAATGGCCGAATAATGTCAAGTACTGTAGCAGAAATGGCCAAATAATGTCAAATACTGTAGTAGAAATGGCCGAATAATGTCAAGTACTGTAGCAGAAATGGCCGAATAATGTCAAATACTGTAGTAGAAAAGGTCGAATAATGTCAAATATTGTAATAGAAATGGCCGAATACTGTCAAATACTGTAGCAGAAATGGCCGAATAATGTCATATACTGTAGCAGAAATGGCCAAATAAGGTCAAATACTGTAGTAGAAATGGCTGAATAATGTCAAGTACTGTAGTAAAAATGGCCGAATAATGTCAAGTACTGTAGTAGAAATGGCCGAATAATGTCAAATACTGTAGTAGAAATGGCCGAATAATGTCAAGTACTGTAGTAAAAATGGCCGAATAATGTCAAATACTGTAGTAGAAATGGCCGAATAATGTCAAGTACTGTAGCAGAAATGGCCAAATAAGGTCAAATACTGTAGTAGAAATGGCCGAATAATGTCAAGTACTGTAGTAAAAATGGCCGAATAATGTCAAATACTGTAGTAGAAATGGCCGAATAATGTCAAGTACTGTAGCAGAAATGGCCAAATAATGTCAAATACTGTAGTAGAAATGGCCGAATAATGTCAAGTACTGTAGCAGAAATAGCCGAATAATGTCAAGTACTGTAGTAGAAATGGCCGAATAATGTCAAATACTGTAGTAGAAATGGCCGAATAATGTCAAGTACTGTAGTAGAAATGGCCGAATAATGTCAAATACTGTAGTAGAAATGGCCGAATAATGTCAAATACTGTAGTAGAAATGGCCGAATAATGTCAAGTACTGTAGCAGAAATGGCCGAATAATGTCAAATACTGTAGTAGAAAAGGCCGAATAATGTCAAATATTGTAATAGAAATGGCCGAATACTGTCAAATACTGTAGCAGAAATGGCCGAATAATGTCATATACTGTAGCAGAAATGGCCAAATAAGGTCAAATACTGTAGTAGAAATGGCCGAATAATGTCATATACTGTAGTAAAAATGGCCGAATAATGTCAAATACTGTAGCAGAAATGGCCGAATAATGTCATATACTGTAGCAGAAATGGCCGAATAATGTCAAATATTGTAGTAGATATGGCCGAATACTGTCAAATACTGTAGTAGAAAAGGCCGAATAATGTCAAATATTGTAATAGAAATGGCCAAATAATGTCAAATACTGTAGTAGAAATGGCCGAATAATGTCATATACTGTAGTAAAAATGGCCGAATACTGTTAAATACTGTAGTAGAAATGGCCGAATAATGTCAAGTACTGTAGCAGAAATGGCCAAATAATGTCAAATACTGTAGTAGAAATGGCCGAATAATGTCAAGTACTGTAGTAGAAAAGGCCGAATAATGTCAAATATTGTAATAGAAATGGCCGAATACTGTCAAATACTGTAGCAGAAATGGCCGAATAATGTCATATACTGTAGCAGAAATGGCCAAATAAGGTCAAATACTGTAGTAGAAATGGCTGAATAATGTCAATTACTGTAGTAAAAATGGCCGAATAATGTCAAGTACTGTAGTAGAAATGGCCAAATAATGTCAAATACTGTAGTAGAAATGGCCGAATAATGTCAAATGCTGTAGCAGAAATGGCCAAATAATGTCAAAGCTGTAGAAGAAATGGCCAAATAATGTCAAGTACTGTAGTAGAAAGGGCCGAATAATGTCAAATGCTGTAGCAGAAATGGCCAAATAATGTCAAAACTGTAGCAGAAATGGCCGAATAATGTCAAGTACTGTAGTAGAAATGGCCAAATAATGTCAAATACTGTAGTAGAAATGGCCGAATAATGTCAAGTACTGTAGTAGAAAAGGCCGAATAATGTCAAATATTGTAATAGAAATGGCCGAATACTGTCAAATACTGTAGCAGAAATGGCCGAATAATGTCATATACTGTAGCAGAAATGGCCAAATAAGGTCAAATACTGTAGTAGAAATGGCTGAATAATGTCAAGTACTGTAGTAAAAATGGCCGAATAATGTCAAGTACTGTAGTAGAAATGGCCAAATAATGTCAAATACTGTAGTAGAAATGGCCGAATAATGTCAAATGCTGTAGCAGAAATGGCCAAATAATGTCAAAGCTGTAGAAGAAATGGCCAAATAATGTCAAGTATTGTAGTAGAAAGGGCCGAATAATGTCAAATGCTGTAGCAGAAATGGCCAAATAATGTCAAAACTGTAGCAGAAATGGCCGAATAATGTCAAATACTGTAGTAGAAATGGCCAAATAATGTCAAATATTGTAGTAGAAAAGGCCGAATAATGTCAAATATTGTAATAGAAATGGCCGAATAATGTCAAATGCTGTAGCAGAAATGGCCAAATAATGTCAAAGCTGTAGCAGAAATGGCCGAATAATGTCAAGTACTGTAGTAGAAATGGCCGAATAATGTCAAATACTGTAGTAGAAAAGGCCGAATAATGTCAAATATTGTAATAGAAATGGCCGAATAATGTCAAATATTGTAGTAAAAATGGCCGAATACTGTTAAATACTGTAGTAGAAATGGCCGAATAATGTCAAGTACTGTAGCAGAAATGGCCAAATAATGTCAAATACTGTAGTAGAAATGGCCGAATAATGTCAAGTACTGTAGTAGAAAAGGCCGAATAATGTCAAATATTGTAATAGAAATGGCCGAATACTGTCAAATACTGTAGCAGAAATGGCCGAATAATGTCAAATACTGTAGCAGAAATGGCCAAATAAGGTCAAATACTGTAGTAGAAATGGCTGAATAATGTCAAGTACTGTAGTAAAAATGGCCGAATAATGTCAAGTACTGTAGTAGAAATGGCCAAATAATGTCAAATACTGTAGTAGAAATGGCCGAATAATGTCAAATGCTGTAGCAGAAATGGCCAAATAATGTCAAAGCTGTAGAAGAAATGGCCAAATAATGTCAAGTACTGTAGTAGAAAGGGCCGAATAATGTCAAATGCTGTAGCAGAAATGGCCAAATAATGTCAAAACTGTAGCAGAAATGGCCGAATAATGTCAAGTACTGTAGTAGAAATGGCCAAATAATGTCAAATACTGTAGTAGAAATGGCCGAATAATGTCAAGTACTGTAGTAGAAAAGGCCGAATAATGTCAAATATTGTAATAGAAATGGCCGAATACTGTCAAATACTGTAGCAGAAATGGCCGAATAATGTCATATACTGTAGCAGAAATGGCCAAATAAGGTCAAATACTGTAGTAGAAATGGCTGAATAATGTCAAGTACTGTAGTAAAAATGGCCGAATAATGTCAAGTACTGTAGTAGAAATGGCCAAATAATGTCAAATACTGTAGTAGAAATGGCCGAATAATGTCAAATGCTGTAGC
The DNA here is from genome assembly GCF_057945365.1 of Rhopilema esculentum. Lineage (NCBI taxonomy): Eukaryota > Metazoa > Cnidaria > Scyphozoa > Rhizostomeae > Rhizostomatidae > Rhopilema > Rhopilema esculentum. Next base: position 8,613,636 of record NC_142823.1, on the reverse strand, counting down.
AGAAATGGCCAAATAATGTCAAAGCTGTAGAAGAAATGGCCAAATAATGTCAAGTATTGTAGTAGAAAGGGCCGAATAATGTCAAATGCTGTAGCAGAAATGGCCAAATAATGTCAAAACTGTAGCAGAAATGGCCGAATAATGTCAAATACTGTAGTAGAAATGGCCAAATAATGTCAAATATTGTAGTAGAAAAGGCCGAATAATGTCAAATATTGTAATAGAAATGGCCGAATAATGTCAAATGCTGTAGCAGAAATGGCCAAATAATGTCAAAGCTGTAGCAGAAATGGCCGAATAATGTCAAGTACTGTAGTAGAAATGGCCGAATAATGTCAAATACTGTAGTAGAAAAGGCCGAATAATGTCAAATATTGTAATAGAAATGGCCGAATAATGTCAAATATTGTAGTAGAAATGGCCGAATAATGTCAAATACTGTAGTAGAAATGGCTGAATAATGTCAAGTACTGTAGTAGAAATGGCTGAATAATGTCAAGTACTGTAGTAAAAATGGCCGAATAATGTCAAATGCTGTAGTAGAAATGGCTGAATAATGTCAAGTACTGTAGTAAAAATGGCCGAATAATGTCAAGTACTGTAGTAGAAATGGCCAAATAATGTCAAATACTGTAGTAGAAATGGCCGAATAATGTCAAATGCTGTAGCAGAAATGGCCAAATAATGTCAAAGCTGTAGAAGAAATGGCCAAATAATGTCAAGTACTGTAGTAGAAAGGGCCGAATAATGTCAAATGCTGTAGCAGAAATGGCCAAATAATGTCAAAACTGTAGCAGAAATGGCCGAATAATGTCAAGTACTGTAGTAGAAATGGCCAAATAATGTCAAATATTGTAGTAGAAAAGGCCGAATAATGTCAAATATTGTAATAGAAATGGCCGAATAATGTCAAATGCTGTAGCAGAAATGGCCAAATAATGTCAAAGCTGTAGCAGAAATGGCCGAATAATGTCAAGTACTGTAGTAGAAATGGCCGAATAATGTCAAATGCTGTAGTAGAAATGGCTGAATAATGTCAAGTACTGTAGTAAAAATGGCCGAATAATGTCAAGTACTGTAGTACAAATGGCCAAATAATGTCAAATACTGTAGTAGAAATGGCCGAATAATGTCAAATGCTGTAGCAGAAATGGCCAAATAATGTCAAAGCTGTAGAAGAAATGGCCAAATAATGTCAAGTACTGTAGTAGAAAGGGCCGAATAATGTCAAATGCTGTAGCAGAAATGGCCAAATAATGTCAAAACTGTAGCAGAAATGGCCGAATAATGTCAAGTACTGTAGTAGAAATGGCCAAATAATGTCAAATATTGTAGTAGAAAAGGCCGAATAATGTCAAATATTGTAATAGAAATGGCCGAATAATGTCAAATGCTGTAGCAGAAATGGCCAAATAATGTCAAAGCTGTAGCAGAAATGGCCGAATAATGTCAAGTACTGTAGTAGAAATGGCCGAATAATGTCAAATACTGTAGTAGAAAAGGCCGAATAATGTCAAATATTGTAATAGAAATGGCCGAATAATGTCAAATGCTGTAGCAGAAAAAGCCAAATAATGTCAAAGCTGTAGCAGAAATGGCCGAATAATGTCAAATATTGTAATAGAAATGGCCGAATAATGTCATATACTGTAGCAGAATGGCCAAATAAGGTCAAATACTGTAATAGAAATGGCCGAGTAATGTCAAATGCTGTAGCAGAAATGGCCGAATAATGTAAAGTACTGTAGTAGAAATGGCCAAATACTGTTAAATACTGTAGTAGAAATGGCCGAATACTGTCAAATACTGTAGCAGAAATGGCCGAATAATGTCATATACTGTCGTGAAAATTGCCATATAATGTCAAATAGTTTTGAAAATTTCAAAAAGAAGTCTAGAGTTCTAAAACCTTTTGTCAGCTAAGATCGTTCAAATGCGACCTACTGCCATGAAAATAAAATGATATTGCCGCGACTTTCTAATTCTTTAACTTGCTTTTTGCTGTTGAATGCTATCATATAGATAATAGTAAAGAGAAAGTATGTCTGGAGATAAGAGCAATCAAGGCACAAAATCAACAACTTGTCCCTAAATCTCTTCCCAATCCAGTGGAAAACCGAAAATAGAATAACTTAATTATTCTAATTAGAATACCGTTATAGTGAACTTATAATACGTCATTTTATTTGCACTTAATCAGCCATATACTCAGCCACATATTTGCACTTACGCACAACAGCTTTTATTCCTATTGTATTTACATTCGCTTTGTAGCCTAGCTTTTCTATTCGCTTTGTTTTAGTTAATCCCCTATAATGAGCTGTTTTATTATAGTTGTGTAGATAGTAAAAATGATTAATCGAGTTCTAGTACAGAGAAAAACAAGTCGTCTCAACTCTTCGTATCTGCACACACCTAGGTGAGAAGTTATATATATATAAACTAACACAAAATTTAGTTAGTAAAAGAAACAACAACGCTTTTACTAAATTGGTGACCACGCTTTTTATTTGATTTGCCCTTGTCAAATTGCCTACATTTTCGTGCCGTTCCTTTCGTGTCCTCGCTATTTGATAGGCCACATTTTTCATAAAGCTCAATCTTAACAATGAATGACGAAACACCAACTGCCAGCACCTCAACAGGTTCGCTTACTTTCTCTGCTCCAGTCGCTGCTGTGAGCGTAAAACTCCCTCCGTTTTGGCCGACTGATCCCGTTGTCTGGTTTGCACAGGTGGAAGCACAATTTTTAACACGCAATATCACATCTCAAGTCACGAAATATGCCTACGTGGTGGCTTCACTGCAACCTGAAATTGCACAAGAGGTACGCGACCTGCTTGTCAATCCTCCTACAGCAGAGCCGTACGATCAACTCAAAGCAGAACTGATTAAGCGCACATCAGCTTCTGAGCAAAAACGTTTTCACCAGCTTTTGACTTCAGAAGAACTTGGTGATAGAAAGCCCTCACAACTTCTCCGCAAAATGCGACAACTTCTTGGTGACAATCGTTTAGAAGACAGCCTGTTGCGAAAAATATTTCTAAATCGGCTGCCTATCAACGCTCAGCTAATTTTAGCCTCTACTCCCGAATCAGTTTCCACTGACAATCTAGCAACACTTGCTGATAAAATAATGGAAGTGGCTACTCCTGCACCCCCTGTTGCTGCTTTTGCTGCCTCCAACACAACACCACCAAGCGAAGTTGCCGAACTCCGTCAGCAAATAAGCACCTTATCTGCACAAGTACAAGCTCTGACCAACCGTTATACTTCACAACCTCGTTCTGGTCCACGTGGTCGCAGTCCCACTCCATCACGCTCTCCATATCGTCGAAATTCAAGCACTGAACGTCACGCAAGTTCTCAATGTTGGTATCACTGGCGTTTTGGTTCTGCTGCCCGCAAATGCAATCCACCATGCTCCTTCACATTCAAGCCTTCTGCATCTCAGCAACAGGAAAACTTCCCCGCCAGCGGCTAGAGGCGACAAGTCTTCCTGGCACCCTACACCAAAGTCGCCTATTCTATGTCACAGACCGTCCTACTGGCACACGTTTTCTTGTCGACACAGGCGCTGACGTAAGTGTTCTTCCTCCTTCACGCTCTGAAAAGCAACATCCTTCTTCTATCACCCTCCAAGCTGTCAACAAATCTCCAATCTCAACATATGGTGAAAAATCCTTGGCTTTGGATTTAGGACTTCGCCGTAATTTTCAATGGATTTTTCTTATTGCTGACGTCCCAATTGCTATTATTGGTGCTGATTTTCTTGCCCACTTTGGCTTGAAAGTGGATGTGCGCCAACGTAAATTAATTGATACGACAACTACCTTATCTGTAAATGGTATCAAATCAACACACTCTTCACCAAGGCCAATGTTTGCTCTTCCAGACACAACTTCTCCATACCAAGCCCTTCTCAAGAAGTTCCCTGCACTGGCCCGTCCATGTTATAAAGAATCTGCTGTCAAACACACTGTTACCCATCATATTCGAACCAACGGTCCACCTGTTTACTGCCGGCCACGACGCCTCGCACCAGATCGTTTAGCTGTCGCCAAAGCCGAGTTTGACCACATGCTACAATTGGGCATCATTCGCCCTTCGGAAAGTAGTTGGTCGTCTCCACTCCACATGGTCCCTAAACCTACACCTGGCGACTGGCGTCCTTGCGGTGATTACAGAGCCCTCAACAAAGTAACAGTACCAGATCGATACCCAATCCCATATATTCAGGATTTCTCTGCAACGCTGCATGGTGCCACTATATTTTCAAAGATTGATCTCGTCCGTGCCTACCATCAAATTCCAGTGGATCCCAATGATGTGCCAAAGACTGCCATCAGTACCCCTTTTGGATTGTTTGAGTTTGTCAGAATGCCTTTTGGTCTTCGCAATGCCGCACAAACATTTCAACGGTTCATGGATGAAGTACTTCGCGGATTTGATTTCGTCTACGCATACATTGATGACCTACTCATTGCCAGCTCTACTGAATCGGAACATTTACACCATTTAGAACTTGTTTTCACACGCCTTTCCGAATACGGTATAGTCATAAATCCTGCTAAATGTGTTTTCGGTGCTCTGTCCATCGACTTCCTAGGACACAAAATCTCTGCTGGTGGTATTTATCCTTTGCCTGACAAAATCAAAGCCATCAAAGATTTTCCACCTCCAACTTCTCTTCGTAAACTTCGAGAATTCCTTGGTTTTATCAACTTTTACCGACGCTTCATTCCTCAGTGTGCCACGATTCTACAGCCACTCACAGACCTCCTGTCTCCCAAAAACAGTAATCACGACCATTTTCCTCTCAAGGGTGATGCTGCATCTGCTTTTACAGCAATTAAAACAGCCTTAGCTAATGCTACGCTTTTGGTACACCCCTCTTCAACTGCTCCATACTGCTTAATGGTTGATGCGTCAAATTCTGCAGTTGGTGGTGTTCTTCAACAACACATTGACGGCATCTGGAAACCAATTGCCTTTTTCTCCAAACGTCTACAGCCGGCAGAAATCAAGTATAGTACTTTTGGTCGTGAACTATTGGCTGTTTATCTGTCCATCCGTCATTTTCGCCACAATTTGGAAGGCCGCCGTTTCTACGTGTTAACAGACCACAAACCGCTTACCCACGCTTTATCTGCTACGCCTGACCGTTATTCTCCTCGCGAGACTAGACACTTGGATTACATTTCCCAGTTCACTTCAGATATTCGTCATATACATGGCAGTGCAAATGTTGTTGCTGACACCCTATCTAGGACGGATATAAACATTCTTCAAAGATCCTCACCTCTTGACTTTGTACTTCTTGCCAAAGCTCAACAAAACGACCCTGATTTGTCTCTTGTACAGTCTTCTTCACTACGCCTCAAGGAATTTCCTCTACAATCTTCAACAGGCACCATTCTCTGTGACATCTCAACTGGCCACCCACGACCATATATTCCTTTGTGTTATCGTCGCCTCATTTTCGACCAGTTGCATTCCATGTCCCACCCTGGAATTCGAGCTACACAACATCTTATCACTCAGCGATATGTTTGGCCAGGCATAAATAAGGATATTCGCAACTGGACTCGATCCTGTGTACCGTGCCAAAAGTCGAAAGTTACTCGCCACACTGTTTCACCCCTTGGCACTTTCTCTACACCAGATGTTCGTTTCGACCACATACATATTGACATAGTTGGACCTCTTCCACCATCTCAAGGTTTCAAATATCTTTTGAAATGCATCGATCGTTTCACACGATGGCCTGAGGCCATTCCACTTGCTGACATTACAGCTGAAACTGTCGCCCGTTCTTTCGTCACACGTTGGATTTCTGTTTTCGGTGTCCCTTCAACCATCACAACTGATCGCGGGGCTCAGTTCGAATCTGCTCTTTTTGCGTCACTGACGTCGATTCTTGGAATCAAACGGATCCACACAACAGCCTATCATCCTTCTGCAAATGGCATGGTTGAACGCCTCCATCGTCAACTCAAGAGCTCAATAAAGGCATCATCTGATCCATCACGTTGGTGTGAAAGTCTGCCACTAATTCTTCTCAGCCTCCGGACACTTCTGAAACCAGATCTTGACTGCACTCCTGCACAACTAGTGTACGGTTGTAACCTACGTCTTCCTGGCGATTTCTTTACCTCTTCTCAAGAGTCCTCTGTTTTAGACCCTACAATTTATGCACAACGTCTTCAATCTACTATGCAAAGTCTTCGGCCTACACCACCTCGCAAACAGGATACCAAGTTTCATCTTCCGTCAGCCTTAGCAACTTGTAAGTTTGTCTTTGTGCGTCATGATGCCATTCGCAAGCCACTTCAGCCACCATACGATGGGCCTTACAAAGTGCTTCAACGTCAAGACAAGCATTTCGTTCTAGAGATTGCTGGTTCACATAAAACAATCAGCATTGATCGCCTCAAAGTGGCCCACTTGGATTCTGATTGTGACTCTTACATGTCAACAGAAAACCAACTCTTCCCAGTGATTGACAACACACCAGTTTCTTCTAGTCACCAATGCACGACACGTTCAGGGCGCAAAGTTCATTTTCCGGATCGCTTTGGTTTCTGAAGCCCCCATATTGCAAACTTATATCGACTGTTTCGCTCCTCTTACATTCTAGAGGGGGGGCTCTTATAGTGAACTTATAATACGTCATTTTATTTGCACTTAATCAGCCATATACTCAGCCACATATTTGCACTTACGCACAACAGCTTTTATTCCTATTGTATTTACATTCGCTTTGTAGCCTAGCTTTTCTATTCGCTTTGTTTTAGTTAATCCCCTATAATGAGCTGTTTTATTATAGTTGTGTAGATAGTAAAAATGATTAATCGAGTTCTAGTACAGAGAAAAACAAGTCGTCTCAACTCTTCGTATCTGCACACACCTAGGTGAGAAGTTATATATATATAAACTAACACAAAATTTAGTTAGTAAAAGAAACAACAACGCTTTTACTAAATTGGTGACCACGCTTTTTATTTGATTTGCCCTTGTCAAATTGCCTACATTTTCGTGCCGTTCCTTTCGTGTCCTCGCTATTTGATAGGCCACATTTTTCATAAAGCTCAATCTTAACAATGAATGACGAAACACCAACTGCCAGCACCTCAACAGGTTCGCTTACTTTCTCTGCTCCAGTCGCTGCTGTGAGCGTAAAACTCCCTCCGTTTTGGCCGACTGATCCCGTTGTCTGGTTTGCACAGGTGGAAGCACAATTTTTAACACGCAATATCACATCTCAAGTCACGAAATATGCCTACGTGGTGGCTTCACTGCAACCTGAAATTGCACAAGAGGTACGCGACCTGCTTGTCAATCCTCCTACAGCAGAGCCGTACGATCAACTCAAAGCAGAACTGATTAAGCGCACATCAGCTTCTGAGCAAAAACGTTTTCACCAGCTTTTGACTTCAGAAGAACTTGGTGATAGAAAGCCCTCACAACTTCTCCGCAAAATGCGACAACTTCTTGGTGACAATCGTTTAGAAGACAGCCTGTTGCGAAAAATATTTCTAAATCGGCTGCCTATCAACGCTCAGCTAATTTTAGCCTCTACTCCCGAATCAGTTTCCACTGACAATCTAGCAACACTTGCTGATAAAATAATGGAAGTGGCTACTCCTGCACCCCCTGTTGCTGCTTTTGCTGCCTCCAACACAACACCACCAAGCGACCGTCACTAATCTAAACCTATGTGAAATGTACCAAATACTTTTTCATACAGAATGAAATAATCTGCCTGTCATATGCTTCTCCTGAGTTGCAGTTCAAGTTAAATTTTGAACTTTCAAAAGATGCATTCCTTTTTGAAATGCCTAAATGAAAAAGGCTATATCAAACTCTAAAGCTACAACTCTGGCACTTATTGGAAGCCAAAGTGTGTTTTGTCGTTTTGTCGGTCAGTCCTGTGCAAATAAAGACATGTTGACCTCTTCTATTGTACAATATAGCTGCTGTTTGCCGATACTAATCATTTCCTTCGGCCAACGCAAACCCGAGGCAGCTGAATTTACGTGGTTCAAAAAAGACGTCACTGCTTGGATCCAGGCAATTCATTATTTCTCTCCAGTTTCTCTCTAGCAAATTAACTACTGCTCGTCAGCATTAATTAAAGAGCACTAAAACTGCATTCAAACTGCACATGTTAAAATTTGAAGATTAGACAAGCTGAGAGCAACAGTAAATGCTATGTGGTAACAAATAAGCAAGCAGAAAGACAAAGCAACTGTCGAACCAATCCTCTTAGAGAGTAAGCAAATTTACATCTGTATTGTGATGAAGTTTGCAATGCCATCTTCCATAAATCATAGAATATCTATCACCTATCGGCTAAACATATCACTTACGGAATAAAACTAAAAATGGTACAGCAGAAGAAATACTGTACTAATTTCATCTATATTTTGAAAATTCATTGACCCTTTTCTAAGTCTTGGAATTTTGTTGTTGTTGATTTTGATGCTATGAATGAAAAGTTATAAAATGCAGTGATTCAGCCTGAGGGTTGTAGAAAGATGAATCTTTAGGAAACAAAAAAGTACACAAAAAATGGAAAAACAAATGATACATACGTGGTTCAGGGCAAGGATGTATGTTACAAGATCGATAAG